>NW_028093985.1:31859719-32334471 GCF_014824575.4 Sturnira hondurensis | reverse complement strand
GGAGCATTCCTCAATATAATAAAGGCCATATATGAAAGACCTACAGCCAACATCATACTCAATGGGCAAAAACTAAAATCTTTTCCACTAAGATCGGGAACAATACAAGGTTGCCCACTTACACCACGTCTATTCAATATAGTACTAGAAGTTCTAGTCACAGTGATCAGACAAGAAAAGGAAATAAAGGCATCCAAATCGGAAAGGAGGAAACAAAACTGTCATTGTTTGCAGATGACATGATAGTGTACATGGAAAAGCCTATAGCCTCTACCAAAAAACTGCTGGAACTAATAAATGAATTTGGCAAAACAGTGGGATACAAAGTCAATATCCAGAAATCAAAGGCATTTTTGTATACCAACAATAAAATAGCAGAAGCGGAAATCAAGAAAAAAATCCCATTCGATATACCAAAAACAAAAATAAAATATCTGGGAATAAACCTAACCAAGAAGGTAAAAGACCTGTCTGCGGAAAACTACACAACACTGAAGAAAGAAATCAAGGAAGACACAAACAAATGGAAACATATACGGTGTTCATGGATTGGAAGAATTAACATCATCAAAATGTCCATACTATCCAAAGCAATTTACAGATTCAATGCAATACCTATTAAAGTACCAATGGCATATTTCACAGACATAGAACAAACACTTTAAAAATTTATATGGAACCATAAAAGACCCTGAATAGCAGCTGCAATTTTGAGAAAGAAGAACAAAGGAGGGATCACAATACCTGATATCAAACTGTATTACAAGGCCACTGTAATCAAAACAGCCTGGTACTGGCATAAAAACAGGCACATAGACCAATGGAATAGAACAGACAGCCCAGAAATAAACCCAAATCTCTACAGTCAATTAATATTTGACAAAGGAGGCAATAACATAAAATGGGGTAAAGATAGCCTCTTCAACAAACAGTGTTGGGAGAACTGGACAGCTACATGCAAAAAAATGAAACTGGAGCACCAACTTACACCATACACCAACTTACACCATACACAAAATAAATTCAAGTTGGATAAAAGACTTAAATATAAGCCGTGAAACCATTAAAGCCCTAAAGGAGAGCATTGGCAGGAAAATCTCAGATATTCCACACAGCAATATTTTTACTGATATGTCCCCTAGAGCAAGGGACATAAAGGAAAGAATAAACAAATGGGATCTCATCAAAATTAAAAGCTTCTGCATGGCTAAGGAAAACAGTATCAAGATAAGAGAAGCAACAGCATAGGAAAACATATTTGCCAATGATACCTCAGACAAAGGTTTAATCTCCAAAATATACAAAGAACTCACTCGACTCCAAAGAAGATGAGCAACCCAATTTAAAAATGGGCAGAGGACTTGAACAGACATTTCTCCAAGGAGGACATACAGAGCACCCAGAGACATGTGAAAAGATGCTCGATATCACTAGGTATCAGAGAGATGCAAATAAAAACCACAATGAGATACCACTTTACACCAGTCAGAATGGCATTCATAAACAAAGAAACAAACAACAAATGCTGGAGAGGTTGTGGAGAAAAGGGGTCCCTAGTTCACTGTTGGTGGGATTGCAGACTGGTACAACCACTATGAAAAACAGTATGGAATTTTCTCAGAAAACTAAAAATCAACATGCCTTTTGACCCAGCAATTCCACTGTTAGGAGTATATCCTAAGAACCCTGAAACACCAATCCAAAAGAACCTGTGCACCCCGATGTTCATAGCAGCACAGTTCACGATAGCCAAGAGTTGGAAGCAACCTAGATGCCCATCAATAAATGACTGGATCAAAAAACTATGGTACATTTACACAAGGGAATTCTATGCTGCAGAAAGGAAGAAGGAGCTCCTACCCTTTGCAACATCATGGATGGAACTGGAAAGCATTATGCTGAGTGAAATAAGCCAGGTGGTGAAAGACAAATACCATATGATCTCACCTTTAACAGGAATCTAAACAACAAAACAAACAAGCAAGCAAAATATGACCAAAGACACTAAAATATGGAACAGGCTGACAGGGACCAGAGGGGGGAGGGGAGAGAATCACAGGAGAAAAGGGGAAGGACTCACATGAACAAGTATAAAGGACACATGGACAATAACTAAAGTGGGGGGCGGAAATGGGAGGGAGGTGGGGAGCACTGGGGGGGCCAAGGCTGGGAATATAATACAGAAAACTGTACTTGAACAAGAATTAAATTTTAAAAAAAACCCACTGGTAATCAGGATGCTCACAGAAATGGTTGAGTATGGTTGCAAAATAGAGGAAGAAGTGAAGATTATGCAAAGTGAAATAAATTAAAATGTACAGGGAACCAACTGTGACAGGAAGGAAACTGGGACTCAAATCAACAATTTGGAGCAGAAGGAAGAAATAAACATTCAACCAGAATGGAATAAAGAAACAAGAATTCAATAAAAATTAGGAATTAATAACCTCTGGGACATCTTCAAAAGTTCCAACTTCTGAATCATAGGAATGCCAGAAGGAGAAGAGGAAGAGCAAGAAATTGAAAACTTATTTGAAAAAATAATAAAGGAGAACTTCCCTAATCTGGCAAAGGAAATAGACTTTCAGGAAGCCTGGAGAGCCCCAAAGAAGCTGGACCCAAGGAAGCACCCATCAAGGCACATCATAATTACATTAACCAAGATTAAAGCTAAGGAGAAAATGTTAAAAGCAGCAAGAGAAAAGGAGACAGTGACCTACAAAGGAGTTACCAGAAGACTATCAGATGAGTTCTCAAAAGAAACCTTGCAGGCAAGAAGGAGCTGGAAAGAAGTATTCAGAGTCATGAAAGGCAGGAACCTATATCCAAGATTGCTCTATCCAGCAAAATTATCATTTATAATAGAAGGGCAGATAAAGTGCTTTTCAGATAAGGTCAAATTAAAAGAGTTCATCATCACCAAGCCCTTATTATAAGAAATGTTAAAGGGTTTTATCTAAGAAAAAGAAGAAAATCAAAAGTATGAACAGTAAAATGACAACAAACTCACAACTATCAACAACCAAACCTAGAAAAACAAAAACTAAGCAAACAACTAGAACAGAAACAGAGTCATAGCAATAGTGATCACATGGAGGGTTAGTAGCTGGAGGGAGAGAGAATGGGGCAAAAGTTACAGGAAATATGAGGCATAGATGGTAGGTACAAAATAGACAGGGGAGAGATTAAGAATAGTATGGGAAATGGAGGAGCCAAAAAACTTGTATGTATGACCCATGGACATGAACTAAGGTGGGAGAATGCTGGTGGGGGGAGGGAGGTACAGGGTGGAATGGAGTAAAGGAGAGAAAAAATGAGACAATCGCAATAGCATAATCAATAAAATATATTTTAAAAATACCCACAGTCAAAGCAAATATAAATAATTTTTATTTTGTTACTTGGTGTTTGTCATTCCCAATTAACATACTAAGTGATATTAAACATTTTATGGTAAGGATCAGAATTAAAGTGTATTAAAATAGCTATTGAATACTGGCCAACAGATTTTGCTAAGATGATTACCATAAGAAAATGGAGAGAATGTCTTTTGTGAGGCTAAGTTAATACAATTATTTTTATGAGACTAAGATAATGCATTATGGAATTGACCCCTGAAACAGTTACTCTTACCACAAGCAGAACAATAAAAATGGGTTTTGCTGTTCTGCAAACTGCCGCACTGAAGGGACAGGAGTCCTGGTACTGTTCTCTGTGGAACGATGGCGTAGGAAAAATATAAGGCACGCTCATTTCTTACAGGGACATGGTCGTCCTAACCAAAGTACCGATTTTCTTTTAAGGACATTTTAGAGCAATCAGCATTTTTCCCAGCTGATAGCGTCGATCCTCACTATTTGCGGATTCAGATTGTGTGAATTTTTCTGCTTGCTAAATTTTACCTGTGACCCCAAATCAAATCTCACAGCACTTTTGTGGTGGTTAGTGGGCAAGCACAGGGTGTAAAAAAAGTTTCCAGCTGAGGTTGAACAAGGCAATGTTCTGCCTTCTTGTTTCAGCTTTCACACTGTAAACAAGTACTCTTTTCATGGTCTATTTAGTGCACATTTCTCACATTTTTGTGCCTTTTGTTGGTGGTTTCACTGTTTAAAATAGTTTCCAAGTGTAGTGCTGAAGTGCTGTCCAGTGTTCCTAACATGCAGAAAGCTGCGTGTTGGGTAAGTTTCTTTCAGGCATGAGCTGTAAAGCCTGGCTGCTCTGAGTGCCAGGTAGGGAAGGGGAAGTGTGGGAATACTGGGGGGAAGGGATCCATTTTCCAAAATGCTGTACATCCATGGTTCTCTTCTGGGAAAATTACCAAAACTACAAAACCACAAAAAGTCCTACACAGGTACTCTTTCTTTTCTAGATTGCCCTCTCATGTTCTTCCTGCTGACCCACCTCACCAAGATTTAGTTCTCCACTTGGACAGTAACTCCCACCGGAAAAGCGTCACGTGACCAGGTGCTCTATTCTCTAGCCTGTCTGAAGTTATGTCGGTAAGCCTGACTGAAGTTATTACCTCCATCATCTGGGGTTGTTGCCTGTTCTCCCAGGAGATTCTCTGTCTTTTCGGGACAGTCCTATTGTCTCCAGGTTGCTCAGCCACCTGTACTGGCAGAACTTCCCACCTGGGATGTTCCCACCTCCACTGGGCCTCACAACTCACTGCTTAAAGTACTAGACAATGTGGGCTGGTTCCCAGTGTGGGACTGCAGGTACAGCATCTTCTCTCTGAGAGGTAAGAAGTCTCTGAGCTGCTCCGGTCTGGCTTGAGGGTGAAAACAGGCTTAGGCAGACCCGGTGTTTTTAGGTCCTGTGTGACTCCACTCAGTGGACCCTCTCTGGTTTCTGAGGCCATCTAAGTCCTCATTAACTTCTAGATTGGCAGCTTTATGAGTGCTGCTTACTACGTAATACCTGTCTTTTCCTTAGCAAAACAAAAAGAATTGTACACGTGCCCTTAATTTTTAGAAATTCTGGGACTGAGGAATACCTTTCATGCATCTGCTGAGCAATTGGATATATGTTAGAAAAACTGTAGATGAGAGTTACTCAATTAGAGAAAAAAATAGAACTTGGACAAGTGAGGGGTGTTGCTATAGGGTAAGACAGAATATAGTCATTCTGTCCTTCGACTAGGTGGGTAATATCATCTCTCAATAAAGGATTATAGGCAGTGGGTTAAGCAACCTAGTGGGTTAACTACTGGAGGAAGCCAGGAGGGAGTCCAAACAGATTCACTTGCCATTAGGGCCCAGGTGTTTTGTTGTAGCATCGGAAATCCTGTCCTTTCGAAACCAGACTGAAGATTGCTTCGTTATTACTCTATTTCTTTTGGGAATTCCTTTTCAGATACCAAACATTTTCTTAAATGACAACATATCTCACTTGTACTAAGGGAACTAAGAAAGCACATCTGTGTCCTCACTTGAACCAGAGTTTAAAAAAACCGTCACCCCGCCCGTGTGGTGGGCACGAGGACAACAGCAGGAATCAGAGATAGAAGGCTCTGGGGATGGAGGGGAAATGAGGGCTCCTTATGCACCCACTTGCAGGTTTTTGTTTCCACAGATCCTGTTTCTGCTGGAATCTTAAAGAGTTGGTAGTTTGATTTTAAGAGGCAAGGACATTCCTTCCAAGTTATAGTACTAAGGAGAAGTCAAAGGTATTCTGGGCATGTTAGGCTTGGCCCAGCCCCAAGGCAGAGCCGCTTACCTTACAGGACCTCGTCTGGTTAGGGCAAGTCCTAATCAGCTGCTGGGAGGGATCTTCCTGCTCACTCAGGAGTGTGGGGCTTAGCTCGCTCGGCTTTGGGGCTTAGCAGAGGGAGGGAATCTGGGGTTGGCACTGCCAGTCAAAAGGGCTTAGCTTCCTTGGCAGAACTTGCTGCGTGACTGGTGAATTATTAGACCATTAACTGGCATGGGCGTGGTGTTTAAGACCCTGGATATCAAGGCTCCAGAAATCTCTGTGAGACCCTTTTCCCCTACACCAAATATTTGGGAGGAAACATCTCCTGAACTGTCAAAATAAAAATTTCAGTATGGGGGTTTTTGTTTGGTGGGAAAGAAGAAACTAATCTGAAAGATTGGATTTTGGAGAAAAGTGCTAATCTTTTTGAGTAAATGTCTGTGGATCCTATTTTGCTGCTAACTGGGCTTGTCTAAGTCTGAACTTAGACACTGGATTGCTCAGGGGACAGGTGTGACTGTGCCTCTCTGCGGGACGGTCATTCTCAGTGTGGTGTTGAGTTATTTTGACCATTCTTGCTCATGCATTCATTCAGTGCATTGTGAAGAGCCCTTTTTCATCCGCATTCCTGTTTCCCTGTGTTCTTAGTAAAATGTATGTCCCAAGAACTGCTCCTACAGTCAGTAGTCACCCTAAGTTTGAGAAATTCTGGGTTAAACAAAAATTAAACCAATTTCTTCTCAGAGAGATTTCTCCAAAGTCTTTAATATGCTCTCTCTGTATTTTAATTGTTACCTCCCCTGCCCAACCCTTTTGGGTAAATATCTGTTAATATTTTCCAGGATACTTTTCCTGAAAGTTTGGAAACAGAACTTGATTCTAGGGAGACAATGAGATGTAATTGGTTTAATTATAACCAGAGGGATCTGAGCCTGTCAGCAGATGGTTGTCAAGGTAAAGCCCTGGAACGACGGCCCACTCCTTTTTCAGAAGGTCTATGAGAGAGACGTTTACTTGTCTAAGATAACATTACAAAATCTTCTAAAGAAGGAGGAAAGTGAAGGAGAGGACCCATGGAGCACCTTGCAATTTTTTGGCTTTAGGATACCGTTTTTTTAGAACCTTTTATTAATGAATACACCTTTGTCTGAAAAGATTAGAGAACCAAATCTAGAAAGTGTCTTTGTTGTCTACTGTTGAGTAGCAATTTTAGCAACATGTAGTAGGTTAAAACAACAAACACGAGGTCTGTCCAGAAAGTATCCAGCCACGTGCTATGAAAAAAAAGAGAGACATTTATTGAAGAAGATGTAAGATGCAAGAAACATTATACATTGGACAATGATGCCTCAGTCCCCTTCGAAGTAGGCATCTTGGGACCTCACACAGTTCTCCCAGTCACCATCAGCTGCCATGTCGTATTTTCCTGAATCTCATCGTTGGCCTGAACTTGCTTCTCTTTCAAAGTTGATTTTAGTTTTGGGAAAAACCAGAAGTTTCAGGGCACCAAATCTGGACAATAGGGGACTGAGTCACCTGGGTGATTTGATGTTTCACCAAAGAACTCTGCATGAAACGTGATGCCTGAGTGGGCGCATTGTCGTGATGAAGTTGCCAGTCACCAGTTGCCCATGGCTGCAACTTTCTGAATCACGTGAATGGTTTCTGTGGAAGAATGTCTAAACCTAACACAATATTTGATGCAATTTTGTTGCTGTACTCACTCATTTTGAATGTGATGGCCACACAGTACACATGCTCACTCAACAGTGTCTACCACCCCTTTGACTAGTACAGTGAAGTCATCATTGTTCACACCTGCACATTTCAGTCCACTCTCCTTGGCTGCCAGGTTACATCAATGTTGTGCAAACTGTTCTTGTTATATTAACAATGGCTGCCCTTTTTTCAGACAGACCCCATATATCACCTCACAGTTTCCCCAAGTCAGGAATTCAAGAGTGAGTTAGCTGGAATGTTTGGCTCATTCTCTTGTGAAGCTGTAGTCAGGGTATAGGCTGTAATATTCTTTTTAAACTTTTTAATTTATATATTTTTATTTTAATTATTGTTAAAGTACAGTTTTCTGCCTTTTACTCCCATCCCAGCCCACCCCCCAACACTCCCCACCTCCCTCCCATTTCCATCCCCCATTGTTTTTGTCCATGTGTCCTTTACACTTGTTCCTGTAAACCCTTCCCCTTTCCCCTGAAATTCCTTCCCCACCCTCTCCTCTGAAATATTCTTAAAGCCCGACTGGGGTGTAGGGTCTGTCCCCAGTGTGGCTCACCTACATGTCTATTGGCAGGTGGGCTCAGTTCCTCACCACTTGGGCCTCTCCTCGGGCTGTTCAGGAGTCTTCACGATGTGACAACTTGCTTTACCCAGCATGAGTGATCTGAGTGAGTGAGTGAAGAGGAAGCCATAGTGCCTTTTAAGATCTAGTCTCTGAAGTTGTACATGTTCATTTCTGCTTTACTCTATTTGATAGAAGTGAGTCACTGAGTCCAGCTTGCACTGAGAGAAGATTTGGCATCACCTCTTATGAAGAAATGAATCAAAGAATTTTTGACATATTTTAAAGCTACCACAGAAGGTTTAAATATAAGGAAATGAAAAAAAAAGGACAAGGTAGGGCAGTGGCTGGATTATTTAGTTCAGCATCTCATTGCCGTCAGCAGGGATCAAAGTTCTTCCCATCTTCTGTCCCACCATGCTTGCTCCCTTGGCTTTGTGCTCAGGTTAGCTCCCAGTGTAGCTGCAAAATGACCACGCAAACACTGGCTCTCATGTCCAGTGGCAACAACATCCAGCAGACTTATAGATCAGGTCTTCTTATGACATGGCTTTTGAGTAAGGAAATCTTCCCTGGAAACCATTAATGGCTCCTGTCTTGACTTTCTTGTCAGAACTGCATTTCATATTCAAGACTATACCAACCCCAAGAGAAAGGAGTGGGATTGCCACACGTGACTTTAGTAGATCAAGAAGTATTCCTGAGCTAGCAAGGGGTCAGGACACCTAGCCTGAGGTGGACCCAAACAAATTCGAGTTCCCTTCACAAGGACAGGACAGAAATGGCTCCTGGGCTGACAACAAACAGGTAGCTAATTGTGTGGATCCTTGACCTCCTTCTGTAACAGTTTTCCCGTCGCCCTGTCGGGTGGACGAGATTGTGTCACCTTTTCGATAGGGCATTTGAGTAAAAGCTTACACTTCAGTCAGAGCAGTGAGTTTAGGGAGCTTTTCAGTAACTCTTGACATGAACCTCATTCTAGTTAAAACGTAAAAAATTTAGAAAGTGTAATCTCAAAATGCATCTTTAACAATGTGTAGCTTTGGTGAAAGAGACGGGTTAGAGATTAAATTCAACACATAGGTAGGAACTACTACAACACTCAGGCTGAGGTCAAAGGGCTTCACTGCTTCTCATTTGGTGTTAGTAACACAGGCTGAAATTTGTCATTTTCCTTATGGCAGCCTAACATTTAAAGAGTAGTCTTGAGCTGTGTATTAATGACCTGGTATTTCATTTCATTTTATTTCCTCTCTGTGTCCCACCCTCTGCCCCCTTGGTGCTGCTGCATGGGAGCCCTGCTAAGGCAGGGATTGCAGGCCAGAGGCCGCCTTGCTCTGCCTTCTCTATGACCAGAGACCTGCAGAGCTACGCTCACCCAAAGTGTGTGTCCCCAGCAGTGTGCCGTGTCTCAGCTTTACTCTGTTGTAGTCACTTCATGGAGTTTTTATAATTGCTGAGTAATTGCCTGAAGACAAACTCAGGGGGATAGAATGAAGAGGAGAAAGAAAAATTATCTGTCTATTTTAGGAGGACAGCTAAACTTGCTTAGTCCAAAGGAATTTGTTTAGGTGCTTTGCTGTTAATAGGTTTCATTTATTCATTCGTTCACTCATTCATTCACTTTTTAGCTTTGAGTCTATCCGAGGGCTCCAGCTGCTCATCATTCAGGGGCAAGTGAATGATTGAGAGTAGAAGACAGTGTCTGTCACACAGGAATCGCCTCATCAAACCGAGCGGCATAGGAGTTCCAGCACACAGAATTAAATCCTTAAGGATTTTGCCTNTGTCTATTTTAGGAGGACAGCTAAACTTGCTTAGTCCGAAGGAATTTGTTTAGGTGCTTTGCTGTTAATAGGTTTCATTTATTCATTCATTCACTCATTCATTCACTTTTTAGCTTTGAGTCTATCCGAGGGCTCCAGCTGCTCATCATTCAGGGGCAAGTGAATGATTGAGAGTAGAAGACAGTGTCTGTCACACAGGAATCGCCTCATCAAACCGAGCGGCATAGGAGTTCCAGCACACAGAATTAAATCCTTAAGGATTTTGCCTGCCCTGAAAATATGTAAAGGTCCCTGTGTGACTGCTCATTTCCTATAGAATGCTGTGTCAGTCACTCACATGTTAAGAGAAAGAAAGATTATTTTCAAAATCACTTCGACGATAATGTGGAAATCTAGCTTGAAAGCATCTAAATATTCGGAGCCGACACAAACTCCATTAGAGCAGGCGGTGAGGAAAGGGCCTTCCTGGAAGCAGTTTGCAGGCATTGGCCCCAGAGGCCCAGGGGCGGGCCGTGGGGGTGGATGCAAGGCTGGCCCAGTGACTCCCCGACCCAGTGGCTCTCCTGTTTGTAATGCCTTGGCAAAGTGCCTTCGTTCCTTAATGTTGCCTCTTTTTGGATTATTTAAGTAGCATAGCAACTCATAAAATATTCATATCATTTCACAATTAAATGCAATATTTTGCTAAGATTAATTTGGAACTGAAAGCATTATAGGGCCTCCTAAGAAAGTAAGCCACTATTAAAGATGGTAGAAATAAATGTATAATCTAAAATATTAGCACCATTTGTTACATGATCCTTTTGCGGGATGGGTGGGGAGAAGAATGCTACCCACTATACCATATTGGTCCTGATTGGCTCAACCTCTAGATTCAAAACATATAGAATTATTATATATATCCTAATGCCTAATGAAAAATATGCCTACAGTGATGTAAAGAGTGCCAAGTTCAGTTATGCTCTGGAATATGGGTTTTTGTTTTGTTTTTAACTGGGACACATACACACCCTAGTTGGGTACATGAAGATTGTTCAGTGAGTATGTAAGCTGAGATCATTTTAAGGATAAACTTTCATTCTTTAACTTATGAATGTATTCTTTCCTAATTTGGCCAGCTGAGAATATGTCCGTGGCCCATGGGTTCTGTCTTCCCTCTCCCCTTTGTAGTTGCCTTCCTTCCACTTCACTTGTCCCAAACTGACCATGATGCATTGTTCAGGACAGAACCATCAAAGTACCAAAGGGACAATTTGAGACTTCACAGCTCATAAGGGTGTGATCTTTTTAATGATTTAAAATTAAGATAAAAAGTATCTAGATGCTAAAGATCTGTGGAATGTAGGTAGTTTGCAAATTCTTTTAGGGGATATATGAGCAAATATATTTGAAGACCACTGCTCTAGAATGCTGCATCGTCTCTGGGCGGGGAGGAACAGGCATGGTCTCTAGCAGAACTACCATGTGAGGAAGCCTCTGGCATTCATTCCTCCCCGTCTCTGCACCCTGCCTTCCTCCTGCAGTTTCCTCTTTCTGGTCCAGGGCCCCTAATCGCCAGACCTTTCCTCAGTCCCCGCTCTCTCTCTCCTTCTGGGTTTCACTCCCATGGGGCTCTGACCTCCAAGAGCAGAAATCAAATTAATCAATTCATTTTTTAAGAGCCCACTAACTTTTATAATGGATAAAAGTCTTTTCGGCTGCCCATCATATGGTTTGTAAATTTGGGGTCTTGACTGGATGCTGAGTCCACCTCCCATGATAAAATCTGAAAGCTCCAGATGTTCCCTTTACTAACTCTGCATAGTAAGAGATTTCACAAGACTACACTTAACAAGTAGTAACTCACTTAATCATCAAACAACCCTGTGAAGTAGACACTACTGTTATCAAATTGATACACTTGAGAAAACTAAAGCACATACAGAGAGTGACTTGCTTATGGTCACACAACAAGTAATTGGAAGAGCAAGATTTCAACACAAGGAATCTGACTCCAGAGTCTAAGCCACAGGTCACTATGCAAAGGTACATGGCTCAAGTTCGGATAGTCAGATACAATCACTGAAGATTTTTATTCACGAGCTGGTGCTTCAGAGAAGCTATGACGGGCAACTCCATCTAGGACTGGGGAGGGCCACTGTGGCTGCCACATGGACTCTCCCAGGACAAGAGTGCCAGTGATGGCCAGGGACAGTGACTGGGGTGCAGGGCTGGCTTGCGGTGCAGGCCACATACAGCACAATTCGGAGTGCCAGCAGGGCAGCTGCAGACCACTGCTGGGGTGTGACTGTCATTGTGGCCTGTGGCTCTGACGTGCAAGTCTCATTTGGTTCTCTCTCCCTCCTGGTAGCCCTGGGAAAGCATCTTTCTTTCTTTCTCTCTCTAATACCTGTAACTATAAAGCTCTATTTTATAACTATATATTACCATATTTTTCAGACCATAAGATGCACCTAGGTTTTAGAGGAGGAAAAGAGGGAAAAAATTTTGAAGGAAAAAAATGTGGTAAAATATTTAATAACAAATAACATAATATTTCATGACTGTAAATGTAAACAGAACTCAACAGCATCATTAACAACCATTATTCTTCCCAAATGGGGGGGGGTGCATCTTATAGTCTGAAAGACATGGTATATATCATATACAGCTCCTATATATCTTATCAGCCAAAACAGGCTCCTGTTGCCTGTGACTAAGGCCCCTGATGGTAAGCAAGCTTTTAAAGGTAGGGCTGGGTACTTGCATTTGGATCTTTCTTGGCTCCCAGAGAAAAAGCCCTGCGTGCGGCAGGTGCTCAAAACAGTTTGTTACATGAGTAACGAGCTGATGCACAACAAAGTGTTGGTGGATGATAATGACTTACAGAGGCGATGCTTCTAGTAACACCAACATTTAGATGCAAGCCCTTAATGTGCCAGAACACTGGCTGTAACCTATTAATGGCCCCTAAAATCAATTTAGTTGGTTGCTGCTGGCATTTAAAAAAAATGAAATAGACTCAATTATAACAGAAAACTGTGGAAAACAGAGTGCATCACAGGCAGAAAGAATAAGCACTATTTCACAAAGTAGTTGTTTCGACTGTGTTTACCCGTTTTACACGTATGTGCCTGTGTGGGCACATATTGGGTTGTGGTGTAACTATGGGCCAAAAATGTTTGGGAGCTATGGCCTCAGGGTAGGTGTGACGGGTGGTCAGTGCATTAAATCTCTTGACAGAACAGCAGAATGAAGGACTGGGAGACAGCGTGCTGAGCTGCCTGATGACTGCCTGCATCCCTAAACGTGAGGCGGGCCCCGAAATGCACACTGTTGTCCAGTGGAAAGAATAGGCCACAGTCACGTCATCCCTCTCACTTGCTCACTGTCCCTCTGCACACAGGTCTTTTATAGGCAAAGATAATCACACTGATAATCACACAATCATCCATTCAAGAATATAAGGCAGCTACACCTGTGAAAAAAGCTAGTAAAATTAATTGATGTGCTTAAATGTTCTGTCTTAGACAGATTTCCCATATTAAATAATTACTAGTGTATTTTCAAGTATAAAAGATTTATAGTAACATGCCAATATATCTGTATTTCATAAACCTGTCTTTTTTTTCTACTCCTCCTCATCTTTACTCACACGAGCACTTTACGACTAAAATGGGTTGTGTGTGCCTCTGATGAAAGGGTGTGGCTTGGGGCCAGCTTTATCTGTCTGACCTGAGCGTCCCTGGACAAGGCTGCCTGACATTTAAAGAAGCTGTTTGCAGTGAGGGGAATGGGATGGGTGCTCAGACACACACACACACACGTGCACACACACACACACACACACACACACACACACACACACACACACAATGCCAAACCACTACTTGTGCCTCAGGGAGAGAATCGCCAGGACTGAGATGCTCTCGAGCTCCAGGCCCCCAGGCGGTGCTGCGCTCTGTTTCTGTGTCTGTGACTGCCTCTTGCAGCCTTACCGAAACCACTCTGGCTGTTTTTTCTTTGGGCTAGTGTCCACATGGGTTCCCTAGAGGCCGACTTTGAGATGAGACTTTTATATGCAAGTAATTTATTAGGGAAACACTCCCAAGAGACACTGGGAGGAAGTACAGGAAGCATTGTAAGAGAGGAGGAGGGTAAGGTGGGTTTCAAGCAATCTATAGCTGACCTAAGACCCAAAAGCTAGACTTTAATTGTCCTGCACCATCAGTTGTTAGCTGAGGGCCACCCTGAGGGAATGCAAACTCCCAGGCGTGTCTAGCTTCCTGAGTGTGCAGTCCAGGAGCCTGAAGGAGTCCTCGAGAGACAAGTCAGTGAGAGGCCCCAGAAAGCAATAGCACAACACCCCCAGCACAAAGGCACCGAGAAATGGCCGGAGGGGTCTGAGTGCTTTGGGCTGGATTTAAAGCATCTGCTATTGCTGTGTTGAGTGGCTATCTGTGCCTACAACTGAAAGACTTTTATTAATGCATTAATGTAGTTCAGTTGATGTAGTTGATGTAGTTCACATTGATGTAGTTCAGGAATGAAAGAGACACGCAATATTTTTACAAAAATGGAAAGGCGTTCCCCTGACAGTGACTTTGGGACACACACACCCCTAAGTTCATATCAGAGAAAATTGCATGTTTAAACTTCTCAAACGCCTCTAACCACCAGCGATGAGGTTCTCTTCTGGTTGTTTTGTGTTTTCATCTTAGTCCTTGGTCATGTAAGGCCCTGAAGTAAAGGTTTACCCATCCCTGTTATTCTGGGAAGATGTTTATTTGAATCTTCTTAAACTTCCTTTTCTCCCATCAAAATTTATTATGTGTTATATTTTACAACGTGATTTTTTTCTGTTAAGAGATCACTTGATGCTCTTGTCAACTGGTCAGCGGTACTAGACTTAAGACAGTGTGCAAGTTAGTTCTCCATACCCTGAAAACTCTGTCAAACTTTAAGAGAAACATTTTTATAGGGCTCCCTCAATGATGAGGCAGTCTGTGCAGTAGAAAGAGTGAAATCTTAGATTTGGAGTTAAAGGGACAGCTCTCTTTCCTACTCCCTAAAAGATTGTGCATAGTTACTTAGCCTACCTGAACCTTTCTAACTTGCCTTTACTCAACTGTAAAAGGGCGATAGTAACACTTACTTGGCATATTTTGGTGGGTATCTAGTTAAACATTATAGAGTAGCTAGCTTAGTGTTTTATAGAGTAGGTGTCTCTTGTATTTTTCGCTTGAAATGTGGCCGAGCAGACACTAGTCCTCTTGCCAGGGTTCAGTCACTTACAGGAACCAAACCAGACTAGATGAGGGAGTCAGAGAGAAAGCTATGATGAACAAAGAGTGGAAGGAAGAGTCTGGAATGTGTTGCCTTAGCAACTTGTACCAATTCATAAGCCAGGGAGAATAATTAAAGGGGCCAAAGTGTGCAAGGACTGCTCCAGTTTAAGTATTAAATATGCTAGTACACAATTTGTCATCTCAGAGAAGCTACGCAACTTCCCAAGGTAGATGGTGCAGTGCTTACCATGTGAATTCTAGAGATAAAAAGACAGGAGGTTGTATTTTCTCCTGGCCCCTTATCAGCTCTGTATACCTTTGGACAAATTTTTTCGCCTCCCCACCACTTAGCTCTGCCATCTGTAAGATGTGGTAAAGACTAGTGTTTACTCATGAAGGGTTCTGGACTGTGTGTATGTGGCTCACACAGTGAGTGGCACATAGTGGGTAGGCAATGAGGGTAAGCTATTTGGGGTTTGGATTCTACATGTCTTTCTAGCGATTTCCTCAAGCTCCTGCAATCTGTCATATGGGTGTACCTATTTTTATGTCTGTAGCTGATCATAAAAATAGCTTTTAGACCCTGTGACCAAAGCAAGAAAAAAGTCAAGTTGAGTCTAAAGAGCAGTATACTCATGAGTCATTGAATCTCTTTGGCATCCCCTTTTCTCACATATTTGTGAGTTATTTATGGGATCTTTGCTTTCGGGAAGAAGTCCAAACCATCTCCAGCTCACTCAGGTTGCCGGGGCATTCCTCTAGGGCCCAGACGAATTTTTGCTACATAGTAGGTATTGGGTCGGGGTTCCTCTTGATGAATGGCATTGGAAATGTTGATAATACCAGTGCAGATATTTGGTGTTTTTGGATTGAATTAGCAAATGGTAATGTTTCTGAGAAAATGTGTAGGTATAAAAATACAAAATAAGAAAAGTAAATAAGTCATTTTATCATTAATTTACTCAGAAAGTTTACTGAGCAGCCAGGGTGCGCAGATACTGTGTGTGGAGGTATGCAGAACAGTGAGGTGCAAGAGCGATTTCTAGCATGCATAACAGCCCGAGTCATTTGAATAACTGTCAGAATGACACAGGTGTTGCTCAGCAGCGTCCTGTGGGTCTGTAGGTGCTCTCCTCTGCCAAGTATTATGCTTCTGCCTGGGGATGCTCCTCAGAAGCACCCAGAACCAAGAAGGGGCTGGGGTAGGGGGAGACCACTTAAGGGATGCACAGCAGTAGTTATACAAACTAGTCAAAAAGATAATTTAGCATTTGGAAACCTGTGTTTTAAAAAGCTGAACATAGTAATGCATCCTGGCCATGAACAACACAGACCAGGTCCCTTGCTCCTGGGGCTTTCTTCTCTGGCAGTGACTTCAACAGCCTCAGAAGGCTTATCTCCTGGGAGAGCTTTGAGTTCTTGGTAGTCACAGAGGTCAAGTTCCACAGCCCAGCACCTTGATAGTGTCAAGTAACTTTGTGCCTGAGCTCGTGCTTGGCAAGCACTTTTATCTTCAGCATCTTTCATATTTTTTGAATCCTATCTGAGATACAGTTTGTAATTTACTGTGTGTTTCTTCTCAGGGAGAAAGGCAGTAATGATAGGTTAAGTGGGTCCTTTGAGTTGTTCAGTTCCTAAGGCCTTCCTGGTCACGAGGACACTGCCGTCAACCTGCATCATAAAGATGGCAGCCAGTTAGTCCCCACACCTTGACACTCCATGATCTTCCCAGTGAGAATCCTCAGTGTAGAAAAAAATGATTTAAATTACCCTCTGGAGAAGTAAGTAACAAATTCATTGTTCAACCCATATTTATAAACATTTACCATGATTCCATGTCAGAGATGAAAAGGAATGTTATGCTTGTCTGGTATCCAGAGTGAAAATCCAGGGAGGTATATGGACAACCAGAAGTGCAGATTGCTTAACCAGGTTAGAGTCAAGATAAATTTGGCTAGCCGAGGATCATTGAATTTAAGGAAATGATAAAGATAACATCACTCTAGTCTACAACAAATTCAGTAATTTATATTTTTTGTAAATCTGTGTTATATGATAGCAGAAAATTATGTGGTGAGACTTACTAATCAAGTCAGCTTTATACATGGAAAGAAAGAAATCACAAAAATAAAGCTGTGGCCCAGGCATTTAGTCATAATTGTCTCTTCAATCCACAAAAGGGGATTTCACGGTTTGAACTGCAGGGGTGATCGTGCAGGGATGGCGGAGCCATCTGGGTCCACTGGGGCCTCCCAGGCTCCTCCCAAAACTGTCAGATGAGTGTTGCCACTCAGTCTGTTATCTGGCATCGGCGGGAAAAGCTAAGAGAGCCCAGCTCATCGTGGAGGCTCTGGTGGAATTACGTATTAGAAAATTAAAGCTTTGACATGTAGATGAGATACGTGATGGGATACATTTGATGTGCAAACTCTCATGAAAGGAGAAGTGGAGATTCACACAAAAATGCATTCTCGTTGTATCCTCAGTTTAAGTATGTCTGTGCTCTTGTTGGTGGTTTTAGATCATGAAGATGTAGAAGCCACTTAGGCTAGAAGCAGGTTTGCTTCACACAGGAGAGTGAATCTACCACTCTAGTCCTTTTCCCAATGATATCTTGAGCTACTCTATACAACGAGAGAGAAACAGAGGGTCGTGCACTTTTTAAGTGCATAGAATAACTCTCTTTCACATACAGAGCTTCCTCAGCTCACAGTGAGGTTACATCCTGATAAATACATCATAGGATGGAAATACCATAAGTTGAAAAAGCATTTAATACCCCAACCTACCAAACATCATAGCTTAGCCTAGCCTGCCTTAAATGTGCTCAGAACACTTACATTAGCCTGTAGTTGGGCAATTATCTTGTTTCATCTCAAGAGTAATTGCCTTTCTCTCACTAGAAGCAGGAGACACAGATGGACATTTTATAGACGTGACGGGATGGGAAAAACAAACACAGTATCCGAAAAATGCCAGCAGTGCAGCATGCTGGAGAGCATTGATTGCTCACTCCTGTGATCCTTGGCTGGCTGGGGTCCGCAGCTGGCCACCCCCACCCAGCATCACCGAGGGAGTTTTGCCTGACTGTGACTCGTCTGGGAAGAGATCGAAATTCAAAGCTTCAAGTGCAGTTTCTACTGAATGCATATCATTTTTGCATTATTTTAAAGAAAAAAATAATAGGTAGAACCATTGTCAGTCAGGGATTGTTTGAATACTAAGTATTTTAATCATCAATATAAAAATTGATGATTAAAATGCTGATAGAAAAACCAAGCTCAAATGTGCAAATTTGAGCACTTTATTTGTTGGTCTGCATTATGTTCATCTTTTTGCATATTTTAGGTCTTTACAAATATTTGTCTTTGTGCAGGTATGTGAGAGGGTAGGGGTTAGGAATACCTATTCTTTAAAAACCCAAATGACTGAGAAAGACAGGGCAAAAAATATTTTACAGTAAGAACAGGTACTTACATGCTCAATAAGTTTTTAAGATCAGTCTTAAAAAATCAAAGACTTTCAGTTCTTTGTTTTTAAAATGTAAGCTCATCATATCGATTCCTTAAAAATTAAGAAATGAATTAGTGGGTGTATTAGCCTAATTATTGGTCTTAATCAGTGTTAGCATTTTCCTGTTTGCAGGAGCTACTATAGTAAACAGCTCTCCTGTCTTCCCCTGCCTTCTTTCCATTCACTCTTAACCTCGCTCTCCCTTTCCTATTTTTTAATCCAACAGCTGTTTATTAGTTATTATTTAAGATTTAGGATTCTAGACTTTGTAAATATAAAATGCTAGGATCAGATGAAAGTGTAATAATGCATATTTACTTAACTGTTCATTCGACTTCCATTATTGCAATTATATATAATAAAATATGTTTCTGTTAAATCATAGGGCTCATAACCTAAATGGAGAAGGCTAAATTGCATTTAACTCTCTTAGAATTCTTTGTCCTTCTGTGGCATTTTAACTTTGTAATTTAATTAGTTGATCCTTTATTTTTTTAAATGACCCATGTAGAACAGTTTATTTTTCATTAGCAAGGTAAGGAGGTGTGGGGCCAAATAAATCAAAATGAACAAGGCAATAATTGTCCCTCCCATGATATCATTTTAAATGTGAAAGTAATGAAGAAAACAGTTTTTTTGTTTTTTGTTGGTTTTCTTTTTTTAAATTTAATTATTGTTCAAGTATAGTTTTCTGTCTTTTACTCCCATCCCAGCCCACCCCCCAGCCCTCCCCACCTCCCTCCCATTTCCACCCCCCCTTAGTTGTTATCCAGGTGTCCTTTATACTAGTTCCTGTAAATTCTCCCCCTTTTCCCCGGAAATTCCCTCCCCTCTCCCCTCTGGTCTCTGTCCCCCTTTAAGTTAAATTATGTTGCCCCCTGCCTAAAACTCTCCAGTGGTCGTCTATTTCACTCTAATGAAAGCCAAAGTTCTCGCAGTGGCCCACACATGAAATGAATTGTCACGTGGCCTCTCTGAATTCATGGGCTACCACTCTGCCCCAAGGTTATGGAATGTGACTAAAATTGTACTTTGAGTAAAAATTATTATTAACTAGAATTTAAGCTGTCATTTAAGCATTTGATTGAAGAAAAAACAAAAGTAATCAAGTAATTTAATTGTACTGATATTTGGTTAATGGGAATGTGGTAATTTATATTTTCTTCTTTGTACATTTATATAATTTTCTACAGTATCATGTTAGTTTTGAAATCAGTAAAAATATTATCAGTGCAGAATGAAAAATTTAGGTTAAAAAAGGAGGCAATTAATGGTGAAAGACAAAGTTAGAGTAAACCCACTATACATGGAAAATGAGAAGAATATAATTTAAGGTTATAGTCTGTTCCACTGTTTCGGTGATAAAAGGACCGACGTAATCAGAGGAAAGCTGGCATGCAGGCAAAGAAGTCTCAGGAGGATGTCAACTAGAATAGAGACCAGATGAGAAACAGAAGGAAAAATAGCATGTTTACTACAGAAGCCAGCCTCGTGAATTGATCAAGCATGGGAAAGTTAGATTAGAGAGAAGGAACACAGGCAAATGGGCCCGAGTTGAGACGCACCTGAGATCCTTTTCAGGAAGAAAGTGGGCCGAGAGCGCACCTGTGGTGCCGCGCAGCACGGCTCGCACTGCAGGGCGCAGGGGCACAGAGCTCGCTACCCTTCCAGTCCTGAATTCGTTGTCAAAACACTTGCGTTCCATTTTTACCCCTAACATTTACCAATTTTAAGACCATGGGCAAATTATTTCATCTCTTTGAACAATAGTTTTCTCATTTTAAAATAAGTATATGAATATCTGCCTTTTCTATCTCACAAAATTATGGAGAAAATAAAATTTGTCAGCAGAGGAAGTGCTTTGAAAAATCACAATGTGTAATTTAAGTGTAAGTCTTTATTTATTATTAACAGTGGTGTATGCTGATGTCTGTTGGGGCCACGTTTGAATCTAATGGAGTGATACTTGTTCTCCAAAACCAATAGTATAATCAGCAATTTAACATACTGAATAAAACATCTGATGAAAAATGTACTGAATATCAGAATAGATGGTATTTAATGTGGGTTCCTGGACTATGTGGGGTTAAGAATAAGAACTCATATTGTGACCTAAACATCCTCTATGCATTTCTCTCCCTGCCCCTTCCCCCCTCCAGTGCCTAATAGATTTCATCTAATTTTGCCTCAGGGAAACCTTGAAAAATGTACAGTGGTATTTGCTTAAGGTTTTTCAGTAGAAAACAAAGTACAAAGGTTAGACTATCTGTTAACTGAAATTAAATAAGGCTGATCTTTGTCAAATGTAAGGAGGAAATCAGAAGTTATGGGAGGCAGGCCATGAAATATATTCCTCAGCATATGGGCAGGTTTAAATGATTTAAACTTGGTTTAAATGGTTGGTGATCTCTCTTGTGTTGATCATCTATATAAACATTAGTTTCTGGATATTTCTGGTGGTTTCTATATCATATGCTGGTGATTATCACAAACCTCTAGACTTATATACCCAGTTGGCACTGGTAGAGGTTGGACAACTTCATTTAGGTATTTCATAGGTATCTGAAACTTAACATACCTAAAACAGAATTCTTGATTATTTCTTTCTAGAATCTGTTTTCCCCTAGTCTTCTCATCTAAAATGACCACCATCCACTGGACTGTTAAACCAAAACAGTTTTAGAACTTGATTTTTTGGTTGCCCCCACTGTAGAATGTATTGCGATCTCCACGGTTCTGACCCTAGTCCAGGTCACCATAGTCCTGCACATGCATTTCTTTAGGAGCCCCCTACCAGTCTCCCTTCTTCTCCTACTGCCCTGGCCCCAAATCTACCCTCTGCTTAGCCACTAAGGCGATCCTTTTGAAATCATAGAAGATATCATGTCACTCACTCCTTTTTAAAATGGTACCTTAGTTTTCCATCATAATCATAATAAAATCTCAATTACTTACCATGAGGTATAACAGATCTGATATTTACCCAGGGTGCACTGGTATAGCCTGGTGGGTTATTTACAGACAGAATCTAGCCTGATTGGCTGATGGTCATGCCACATGGGCTATTAAATATTTTGCCGGTTACTTTTGCTTCTAAGGCCCTATGTGAACTAGTGACTCTCAACTGGAGATTCTCAAATGTCCCAGAGAACATTTTGTCATGTCTGGAGACATTTTTGCTGGCCACAACTAGGATCTGCTATTGGCATCTATTGGAAAAAGCCCAGGAACAAATCGAAACAACCTACACTCCACAACACCCCCTAAAACACAGAATTATCTGGCCCCAAATGACAATAATGCCCAAATCGAGACACCTGAGATAGCCCCTTCTCTCTGCCTGCCTTGTCTTGTAACACTCTCTCCCTCACCCATTATGCTCCCTGCTTCTTGCTCTTCTTGACAAATTACTACTACTCTAAGGCTTTTCCTTCATATTATCTGTTTAATTTGTTTCATAGCATTGACACTATCTGAGATGACCTTGTTTAGTTATTTGTTGTTTCTTCTCTGCCACTCTCACCTAGAGTGTGAGCTGCATTGAGAGAAGAAACTGTTTCTCTGTGCTGGTGTGGAGAGCAGTGCCTTAATATTTGCCAAGTGCTTGTCTACACCCTCCCAGTCTCCCCCCTACCCATCTCAGCACCACTATTTTTCACTGTAGGCAATGCCTGTAGTGAAAAATCTATCCTTACTCTCAAGAGGCTATCATAAGTTTTAAGGGTAAGAGGTCTGTTTCAGACATCATTGGACAATAAAAATAGTCAAAAGTATTGATTTGTTTTTAGTGCCCCTCAAATTGTTGGTGAATTAAAATGACTGCTTCATCAACATCCACAGCATCAGCAGCATAAAGTAGCCTTGAAAGGCATGAGAGCCAAAGCCATTACCCAGAGCCCCCCTCTCGGGTGGCATCCTAAGAGCTGTTCACATGGGTTGTTTGCCTAGATATCCTCTGCTTAACTGGAGTTATGACTTTCCTGGTGACCAAACATCTTCCAATGTTGCAGAAGGTCTGACTTTAATGTATTTTGATAACTATGTACAGAACGTGAGGACTATTCCTTTCATGTGAACAGCCTTCCCATCCTGGCCTTGAGATTACTCCACTCTGTTCAGAATCTAGAGGCCAGTGCCCACAGGGCTTTCTGCTGTTGGGTATCAATAGTGATATCCTGCTGCCTGAAAATAAGGAAGCCTGGGTCATCTGTACAGTAAAGAGCAGGGACAAGATCTGAGCTGCTTTGAAACAGTAGTTTTACTAGTTAATCTGTGTTTGAAATTGGAGAATCATGTTTCTCCATTAGAAAAACATGTGCCTATGTTTTTGGAAAGCTCTGATTTTCCATTTGGTTTGATTCTAAAAGATCAAATTTCAGAGAAAAAATATCCCCACCGAATCCACAAATCCCACAATATTTAATTTTGTTCTAGCAGGACCTCCAATAAAAAAAAAAATCCTCAAGGTTATACTGACAGAAAACCTGATTAGAGTGAATTCATTCTTCTGCTTTAATCTCAGAAATGTCCATTCAGAGAAACTATTTTTTTTCTTGAAATGATAAAAAATGTTCATAGTGAACATAGGTATTTAAATTGATTTTCTTCAATATGCTCCACTTGAACTAAGACAAAGAGTTTTTGTATGGAAAAGATTGTATGTATTATCATTTATAAAAACTAAGGCAATTCATAGGTTAAAGTCATATTTTTAGACCTCACTGTAAAAATTCTGCTCTCATCCCTTTATACCTCATGACAATTAAAAGATTGCAAAAATAAATTGTGAATGCTAAGGCCCCCCTCCAAATTTAAAGGGAGAATCAGCAACTTAGACTTAACCCTTAAGATTGCTTAATTTGCATACATGGTTTTAGTTGTCCTTAATTTCCTATTTTTATGTTCTCAACTGAGTCCTCTTGTTGTAAATAGTCTTATTTTTTGGAAATATGAAATAAAATTTAACTGGGAACTTTAAAAAATGATACTTGAATGCCACCTAATATAGTGCCCAGTGATTACCTACGGAAGATGAAAAAAAGGCTATTTAAGGATTTACCCATTTAGTCTTTGTTTCAATGAAACAACTGTACTTTTCTCAAAAATCATTTCTTTTTCTTACTCAACTTATAGTGCACATAGAATCTACCAACTGTTTCAGCATTGTTCATGTTAATGTGCTTATGTTATTTCCCTAGTTAGTTTCAAACATTGGTGTAGTAATTACAATTAAAGCACAAAGTTGTCCTGGTGACTAGACAGAAATCACTTGCAGCTGCTGGGCTTTTTACCAGTTGTTTTGTTTTCCTGGGATTGGATGGTATCGTCATCTAGACAGGAGGATCTGGCTGCAGTGGTCATGCAACAAAGCAAACGCTCTGACTGAACTCGACTGCCTGTGTGATATCATGAGACCTGCTGCTGGTATGTCACTGGCAAACATGGTGAATCAATAAAGTTGTTTTTCCCCTGACATTCTAGATTTTTCTCCAACTTCATGTCTAGTTTGGTTAATTGGTGTTTTCCTTTCACATAGTGGAAGGTTCATATTGCTGGTGAGCTTGACTTTTGTTAATGAAAGACCCCCCCTAACCCTCAAGTCCTAAGAAACTCAAGTGTCTTGAATAACTGCCCTGTGGCAGCTGCTTTTCAGAGCCTCTCCATCTGCTTTCTGGGTGGTTTTATTACATACAGAAAAGAAAGTCAAGTTTTTGAATAAATAAGGTGGTAGGAACTCTGTATGTTAAATTCAAATTACATTTCCTTCAGGCATTCTGTTCCTATTTGTGTTTTGTTATTTTTCAAAAAAATGGAAGAAAGTGGAAATTTTTTTAATGTACCACAAACCTTTTCTTATTTTTTACTTTTAATCTAAGTGACATGTGCACCATGGAGAAAAAGTAAAATTGTTTAGATTTGCTAATAATGAAAAGTTAGCGTGCATGTCCAAGTAACTTCTTATTATGAATATGTGGGGTTATATTGATGTTTTTTAAAGATTTTATTTTTACTTATATTTAGAGAGAGAGGAAGGGAAGGAGAGAAACATCAATGTGTGGTTGCCTCTTGTATGCCCCAAGTGGGGATTTGGCCTGCAACCCAGGCATGTGCCCTGACTTGGAATCGAACCAGTGACACTTTGGTTCGCAACCTGTGCTCAATCTACTGAGCTATGCCAGCCAGGGCTTGATATTAATTGTAGTGCACAGATTGACTCTCTTCTAGCACAATCTGACACATGGCTTCCCCTTCCCTTTTGCAGCCAACTTACTTTATGTAATGTATTTTTGATAGGACCCTAGGTACCATGTGCAGAGCACATTGTTATTAGTAATTTAAATGGGTATTTTCTATTGTTAAATGTTTCTCTTCTTCCCTAATCCCCACTCTTATTCTTTTCCATCCACTTCTTCCCCATATGTACCTGCAGTAATGTATTGATGTGTCTTTAAAATATATATGTAAGCCCTGGCTGGTGTAGCTCAGTGGATTGAGTGTGGGCCTGCAAACCAAAGTGTTGCTGGTTCGATTCCCAGTCAGGGCACATGCGTCGGTTGCAGGCCAGTTCCCAGCAGGGGATGCACGAGAGACAACCATACATTGATATTTCTCTTCCTCTCTCCTTCCCTTCTCCTCTAAAGATAAATAAATAAAATCTTTAAAAAAATAAAATAAATAAAATATATATGCGATTTTTAAATAATATGCACTTGTGTTTTAGAGTCCTTAATTTACATAAATCATATTGTTCCTTCTCATTCTGTTTCTACTTTTCTCACTAAATTCTCACTTATTTTGTTTTTAATTTTTCTACTTATTGCTGCACAGTACGCCATAGAATACATTCACTCCTCTTTAATTATCAGTTCCTCTAAATTTCTTCCTGCTCTGTGCTACCATAATAACCACTGTGTGCATAGGCAAATACCGTCCCTGTTCATGTCCCCTACGCACCTAAGTGAGAATGTATGTGGCATGTCCCAAGAGTGTGATTGTGTGTCACAGGCCATACGCATTGGTTCCATTTTCTCTCTCTCATGTATTTGCTGAAGTCCATTGATTCACTGATAATCTCCATCTCACTCTTGTTCTCTTTGCTGTTATATGTATATTCATTTTGTACTCCTGAATTTTTTTATTTCAATAGAGTCTTGGGAAAACTAGAGACAACTGTGTGTGTTCAGTCCAACATTTGAACTGACAGCCAGTCGGTCTCCTTTTCAGTCCATTATCACTGGCTTAGGGTGTGGTGCAGGGCGGAGGAACAGGAGAGGGAACGTGAAAAGGTGTTCCTGTTGGTAAGCTGTGTGCAGTCTGCCATAAACTTTTCTTTGACACCCATTACCTAAGAAATGAGACACAGACTAAGGTGAAAGATTGTACGTAATTAAAGGTAGGTGTTGGCAGTCATCATTGTTTCATAATTTAGAAGGCACCGGGCTGCATTTCAACCCAAGAGCAAACAGCATTCTGGAACCAAAGGCCAGTCACCTTAGCTGACCCTCACTCTAGGCCTATAGCCATTGGATTCCCATTTCAAAGTTACTATTTTTCTTCAGTTTTACAACAACCTGTGCTATGTAAATGTTGCAAAGCACCACCGTGTCAGTAGTTCATTTGATAGGACTTTCCCTTCTAGTTCAGATGGTTGTGTGACCGCTCGAACGGGGCGCCTCTGGGAATACTGCCATGAAGTAGTCAGAGCTGTGTTTTCTGGGCCAGTCAGCGGGGTGGCTGGGAGAGGGCTGGATCCAGTTTGTACTCGGAAAAAGCCAGAGCGGGACTTTATAAAAAGGTGAATGTACTGCTATCAGGTCTGCCTACATCTCAAGAGCATTGCCCATGGTCACGTCAAGCGTTTCTTTAAATTAGAGTTTTCTGGATAAAACCTGTCAGGGATGTCTTTGGTTAGATTTAAACAGCCTTGGTGAAAAATAACTAAGCAAATCCAGATGACAAGGCATTGAGCTACATTTCAAGGTACTTTTTTCTGTTCTTTTTAGCCATTAAATTGTCCGAAGTACAGATTACTCTTCTACATTGTTCAGGCTGGTCGCGCCACTGCAGTTCTATCCTTTCTTGCCCAAATTGGACCTTGGTGGCTCATAATTGTATCTCATTGACATCAGTGGAAGTGACAGCTCGAGGAGGTATTGTGATCTTGGGGAGCAAGCACCTGCTTTGGAGACACGTTCCTGCCTACTGTTACTGCTGCCTTCTTATCTGTGAATTCAAGACAATGATGATACAAGTTCTGCTATGTCAAAAGTTACAATGAAGACCAAATAAAATAGCATATTGAATACAAAAGGGTTGAAAAGGTTTGCATTCCTACTATGAATGGGCTGAATTGTGTCTGCAGTACCACCTTTCCCCAATTATATACCAAAGTTCCAAATCAAAGAACCTCGGAATGTGACTGTAATTGAAAATAATTTTAAAGAACTGAGTAAGTTAAAATGAGATCTTTAGGGTGGGCCCTAATCCAGTATGACTGATGTCGTTATAAGGAGAGGAAATTTGGACACCCAGGGAGAGACACCGGAAACACGCACAGGCAGAGGGGTGGAGGAGTGTGTGAGGACACAGCAAGGAGGCGGCCTTCTGCAAGCCAAGGAGAGAGGCCCTGGGAGAAACGGGATTTGTCCATCTTGGATTTCTGGTCTACAGAACTGTGAGAAAATAGATTTCTTTTGTTTAAGCCACTCAGGCTGTGGTATTTTGTTATGGCAGCCTGCGCACATTAATGCAAATGTCTTCTAAAGCGTTGGGATTAGTCACTTTCATGTTGGTCCCTCCGTCCTTCACAGCTCCAACAGAAGCCCTTAGCATCTACCCCACGGCACTAGGCACTGGACATGCAGTGGGAGTGGACGTCATACCTGCCCTCAGTTTGCGGGGGGGACAGTTCCGAGTACAGATACACATTTTCTGAGAATGCCACTGATTCTATGCTTTGAGTTTATCCTTTTTATTGATTACATTTTAACACATTATACTGTTGCATATTTATCTTGTTTAGTAACTGTTTTCTCTTCTAGAGTGTAAGTTTATTGGAGGCAGAAATATTTGTTTTCTTGAATGCTATATTGAAGGTCACTGGAAGAGTACCTGGTGCAGGGTGAGGGATCAAAGATATTTGCTAAACGAGCAACTATGGCTGAAACGGAACAACATAAAATATGTGATCAGGATGTTGTGATGAAAATAGCATATAGATTATCTGAGGCTCAGAGACCGTCAGAAACTTCTCTGGAGTCAGAGTCCACGTGTGATAGAGGTGCTCTGGGAAGCCAGGCCTGTTGGGGTCTAAACTTCTTACCTGTTTTCTGTATCTGTTTGCTCTCTTCCTCAAGGTTTTTTTTTTTTTAAAAATGCATGATTAGTTAAAAACTAAAACTACCCTATGAAACAAACTTATTTTTAGCATATTAATATTTAACTTTAACAGGCATAGCAGCAAAATGATAAATAATATGCAGACAACCTCAGGCTTCCAGTTGATTTTCCAGTGTTTGTAGTAAAAGCTCCACCAGGGAGAGCTGGGCTCCTTCTCTGGCTGAGTCCTGGCTTGGCTCTTCTTGATCAGTGGTCCCCATTCTCTATCTCTAGCCCAAGTTACCTACATTTTAAACTATGCCCTTTGCTTCTGATATCTGTGAAATTGTTCTATGTGGTGGACACCAAAGGGCTTGTCCAGTCCACTCCTCTCTGCCTTCACAGAACTGTATCCAGGGCACCAAATTCCTGTGTGGCTCTGCCGGGACCCTTGGTCACACTGACCTGGCCAGGGGGAACTTGGCCATTGACTCAACTTGGTCATGGAGTTGCTTTCCTGAGGGTTCAGCCAGGATCTTTTAAGAATCTATACCTATGAGAGCCAAAACTGAGGAGTCATAGCAACCCTGCATTTCATCATGTGTCGCAAGAGTGATGTGTGGAACAATGCTGAGGGGTGGAGAGGTTCCCCAAACTGTTCCAGTCCCTGCTTCAAAGTGTCCCACATCTCCAGCTGCATGGTGAAGCCTGGGTTTTGTGAAATACCCTGGTATCATTACAAAGATTTTTCTTTTCACTTACCTAGTTCAGGTTGGTTTCTGTCATATGTTTACAAAAGCAGTCTAATTAATGCAACTTCAACCTTCTTGCCTTCGGTGGCTCAAAGTGTGTTTCTAAAGAGGAGGCTTACTACGCTGACTGTGCACGCTTATATTTCAAATATTATTTCCATTTCTGTCTGAAATTTTTGCTGCATGGGAAAAGAACCTGTGATAAACACAGCTTTGCCAAGAATTTTCACCTCAACTGACCCTGAGTGTGGCAGTGGGGAAGGTTTTATAGGCCTTCTTGGCTTTAGACAGGTAATGGACAACTGGAATGTGGTCTGTGGGGATGTACCATTTCTTGACACAAAAGTCACCTCTAAAGATACACACCGTTGCTGCTTTGTCCTGGTGTGGAGTTACCTGCTTCACCGAGCTTTGCAAACTGGGCAGCATTCATTCGGTAAATGTTGGTCAGTATCTCTGTGGCCCAGGCTCTGTGGTAGAAGTGAAAGAAAGACAGTTTTACCCCCACGGAGTGTAGAGTTCGCAGAGCAGCAAAGAGGCAGGCAGGTAAACAGCTAGAGTGCCATCTGGAGGGTGTCACCGTGGGGCGGCATGAAGGGAGAAAGGAGGGAATGATTAGTTTGCTTCGGGTGGTGGATTCAAGGAAAGCCTCATGGAGTGGGCAATACAGTAGATGCACCTCAGACGACGGCCAGAGCTCACAAGGCAGAGCAGATAGGCAAAGGCCACACGAGTGCCACAGCTGGTGTTTCTGGAGCATAATGGGGGAGGGACAGCAGGAGAAGAGACTGAGAACACACAAGGACCGAATCCTTTGTACACTGCCGTGGAAGAGGGAGTTTATTCTGCAGATCTGTGACTCCCCATCTTTAATGCATATAAAAATCTCCTGAGGAGTTTATTAGAATTCAGACCCCAAGCCCCATCTCCAGAAATTATCATTCAGCAGGGTTAGGATGGCAGCTGCAAACCTAATTTTTTAAAATCCTTAGAATGACTAATAGGTTGCTGGTTCATGGAGAAACAGTTTGAGACCCACTAGTATAGAAACAGAAAGTCATGGTAGATTTTTATCAGCCAGAGTACTGTAATTAAGTCATATTTCAGAATGAAATTTAAGAAAGAATGGATAAAGGATGCAAAAAAGTGGCAGAAAATGATGGAGGAGGTTATTGCACGGGCCCAGGGAGGGCTGACAAAGCCATAGCCGAAGCAACAGAGAAGAGAGGTCGGACTGAGAGAGATGCAGGAAATGGAATTGATAGATGACAGTGACAGATTAGCTTTAGGTAATTAAGGAGCAGGTGTCTGGCTTAGATTAGATGGGTTATAGCGGTAACTAGAATCAGCAACATGGGAGTACAAGTAGGTTTTGAGAAAAGGCGGTGAGTTCAGTAACTTGCATTACGCAGAACACGTCACCATTTTGTTAGTAGAGAATGAGAGCAAACTGAATATAATGGTTAAGAGCACAGACCGCTTAGGTTTCCATTCTGGCTGTACCACTTATCAGCTTTGTGACTTTGAAACAGTTATTTAACTTTTCTGTGTCTCAGTTTCTTCATCTATAGAATGAATTTAATAATGTTTCCTTCCTTATGAAGATTAACTGAATTAATACTTGTAAACACTTAGAACAGTGCCTGGCAGACAGTAAGTTCTCTGTGATGAATACACAAACAATTACATCTGATTAATATGATAAAGATGAACGGTCAAACTGGAGAGGCTGTTGTACTTCATGCTTTATATCGCAAGCCTTTTAAGATCACAAGTTTTGTAACTGGGGGTATTTTTTAAATAAAAGAGTGATGTTTGTCTAGTTGGGGGGTGGGTTGTGTTTCTTTGTTTTGCTTTGGGAGATGGAGGGATTTGGCACTCTTGGCCTGAGAACACCAACCTCCCTCCTGGAACTGTTGTGTGGAAATCGTACTTCATTGGAGACTAATGACTTGCCTTTCTGAAGTGCTTTGGGATTCATGGCCAAGGGGAGGAGACTTGATGGACTGTACCCAGGCTTCACTCTTTGCTCTAAGCCCCATCATTGCTGATGGCCAATGAAACCCAGGTCTGGTTGCCACACCTGGAAGAGAAAGAAAGAAGTCCCCTCAAGCAGGTAGAAATGACCTCTATCAGTAAGAAGTATGTTGAGAGTTAAGCTGAATGTTCCAGAACTGATGGGTTAATTGATTATTTCTGAATGCTGTTTTTGAAGTGTAATATTGCTTTATCTGTACTGTAAGGAAATATACTGAGAAGGAAGAAGACTGGGCATAAACTTCCTATCTAAGAAAAGAGCTTGGTGTCTAAGAGGCATTATGTAAATTGTCATGGGATATTATGTGTGGTGGAAACCACAATAAATTTACCATGTTATCTAAATTTCACTTTCTCTGATACATTTATGAAAAGTGATTTTCTCAGCAAAAATGAAGTGGGGGCAGGTTTAGTCATTAGTCCACCACTCAAAAATCTTGTACTTCCAGGATGCTAGATCTGAGTGTGGAAAGTTCAAGACTGTGGAAAGTTCAAGACTGTGGCAAAAACACATTGGATGATGCTTCAACTCTGCCTGCCATCTGGGTAGCTTTGTGCTTGAAGTATGGTTAAAAGGAAATGTCCCTGCAGTCTCTCTGTAAGGTCTGTTCTACAGCATGAGAAGCAATTTCAAGTGCCCTCAGGGGCCACGCAGCTAGCACACGAGGGAAATGGACTGGATGGGCCTGTAGTGAACTTGGACATGCTCAGTCCTTCCAAAAGCAGTTATCTCTCGTCTCTACCCAGTAAGGGGTGAGAGTTGGTACTTAACCCAATATTTTAAAGTGAAGCTAGAGACCTATACATTTTGTGTAAAATGTACACATATTACACTGTTGGTTTAGTTTTTTTTACATTGTTCATATGGACCATTTGCACCCCAATATTCATAGCAGCACAATTTATAATAGCCAAGTGCTGGAAGCAACCTAAATGCCCAGCAGTAAATGAATGGATCAAAAAACTATGGTACATGTACACAATGGAATTCTATGCAGCAGAAAGAAAAAAGGAGCTCCTACCCTTCGCAACAGCACGGATGGAACTGGAGAGCATTATGCTGAGTGAAATAAACCAGGTGGTGATGGACAAATACCATATCATTTCACCTTTAACTAGAACATAGTCAATAAAAGAAAAAAGCAAGCAGGTTTGGTTTTTTAAAAAAATAAAATCCATCTGTGATTTTGGTCCACTTGTAAAAAGCCACCAGTTGCAACTGGTGGTCTACAGTGCTAATTAAAACAAAAAACCGAACCTCTCTGCTGGCACTCTGTTCATCCTCTTTGCTGGCAAAGAAGTCTGCTAACAGGTTAACTTATTGGAGCTTCCTAAGTGCATTTGAACAAAAAAAAGTCTGTTTCTTTGTTGAGGGGGCTGTATGAGGACATGCTATCCACAGTTTTTTATCTGGCAGAAGGTATTCGGAGATACACCGGCAACTGAGGTCCTCTGATCTCTGACTCTGCTTTCTATGATCCTTTTCATGATGGAACAACACAAAGACTCAATTCTCTATGTTAAACCATCTCTGAGTTAGTGCTACCAGTCGATTTTTAAATAGCACCACTTTTTTCCCCTCTGTGGCAAGAACAAATTCACCTTTATAATGTTCTTTCCTGAATTTTAAAAGACCAATACCTGGAGCTGGGAATAGAGGAATGGGGACTGACTACTTTACAGGTATGGGGCTTCTTTCTGGAGTGATAAAAATGTTCTGGGATTAAATAGTGTTGGTTGTTGTACAACGCTAGGGATGGACTGGAAGTCACTGACTTACTTATACACTTTGTGCATTGGTGAAAATGGTGAATTTTATGTCTGTGACTTCTGCCTCATGCCTCTTCACCATTAATGGACATGTGGTATTAAATGGGATGTGGTGTTTTGTTTTGTGAATAAATGGCTCCATTCTCAAGCTCTTATGTGATTATTAACTTTCTTCATATTAGAACTAAAATTTCCTTTATGACATTTAAATATTTCTTATTTATTTTTATAGGTGCTATGGACTGAATTGTGACATCCCTCCTTCCCCTAAATGTGTATATTGAAGCCTTAACCCCTAATGAGACTGAATTTGGAGACAGGGTTTTTAGGTCAGTGGGGTTAAGTGAGGTCATAAGGGGGTAGGGGGAGTCCCAATCCAATAGGATTGGTGGGCTGAGAAGAAGAGACAGATATCTCTGTTTTTCTCTCTCTAGCCTTCTCTCCCTCCTTCCCTTCCTCCCTCCCTCCCCGATTTTAGACTTTCAGCCTCCGGAACTGTGAGGAAATAAAGTCCTGTTGTTTAAGCCACTGACTGTAAGCATATGGCATTTTGTTATGGAGCCTGAGCTAAGACAATAGGTTAGTGAGAATAAGGCGCCTTTCTCTTTCTAACAACTCCTAGCTGAGTGTCCACAGAGAAACCCACAAGAGAGCTCTCTATTTCAAGGCAATGGAGTGCATCAAGAGTTGGCAGGGGATGGCTATGTATCCCCACGGTGCTTTGTAGCATTAGCTTTTATGCATTGTTGAACAGAACTTATGCTCTAGGCTGTACCACATGTATTCACAATCTTTTCTAAAAGGCAGTTATGATCACAGTTGCCCATAATGAGACCTGGGAGTGAATCTGGGAAATGATGGATTTAAAAGTGGACTTTGAAAATTATTTTTAAAGTGCCTTGAATTCATGTAGTCTCTGTGGGATTTCTGTGCAATTAAGTCAGCTGCCTCAATATCATTTGGGATCACTGGAAGGGAATAAGAACTCTGATGACAAAATAGCCACTGTTTTGCAAAGCCGGCAGTAGACTAAGCCACCACTGTTCACCACTTCCAAGTCTCTTCCTTATCTTTTCAGGTTTTCCCATATCAGCCATGGCGGCAGCATGGTACCATGTGGCCTGTGCCACTGGCTGCTGCTGGCAGCCCTGGGCAAAGCGGGTTCCCTCTCTAGGATGCGGTCCAGCTTCCAGTGTTACACGCTGCCATCTGCGTGCCAGGGTCAAGTCTAATGTTGCTCATCCCCGGGTGACTTCAGCAGTCAAAGGGCTACACCCCTACTGTGGATTTCAATGTCAAGGAGGAGAGATGACAGAAAGAACATGTTTATTTGGTAGGTTTTCTGTGTGGGTGAGCCAACTACAGGAAGATTGCCAAGTGTTTACATGGCTGCATTCCTCTGCAGTGTAAGTTGTGCTGTTGATACATGTTAATTTTGTTGCTGTTGTTGTTGCAAGTATAGGGCTTTTTGTTGTTGCTAAGGACTTTTATCATTCACATTGCATTCCCTTCTCTAGATCTTAGAGCTGCTTTGCCACCCCTGGGGTGTGAAGGAGGGGACACTTTAGCATTGAGAGAACTCCAGTGGCCCTTCCCACCCTTGAAAGAGGGAGGTACTCTCTGTCCCTTCAGAATAAAGCAGGTGCTGTGCAAACCAGTCTTTCAAAATTGTTTTCCTTGATATATGATAAAAATTGAGTCTCAAGGTTTTGTATAAACTGTACTTTACTAGCTTTCCTTTTGAATAGTCATAATAACTGAGTGAAATTATTTTCTTGCCCAGACACAACTTTAAAAGTATAAGATTTACATACTCTGCAATGTTGAATAAAGGCTGAAAGATCTCCTGTTCAATAATACCAGATGATTAAATAAAATGGATAATCTTCTTTTACAATTTTATTTTTAATGTAAATTTTGATGGATATTATCTTCCCACAGTTTAATATATTAAAAAAAAAAAGAAAAAATACACTTTGACCATTCTCATTACTTCCTTTTTCCAGTAACCAATTTCTACTCTCTCAGGAAGTCATTTGGACTCATTTCCTCATTTTCTTCTTGAATAGTGTTTCTCAATCACTTTTTATCATTATTCCACTAAGGAGCCTTTGAAGACATTTCTTAATTATTCCTCCTCTTTAAATGTTTTTTAAAAGATTTATTTATTTATTTATTTCTAGAGGGGAAGGGAGGGAGGAATAGAGGGAGAGAAACACCAATGTGTGGTTGCCATGCACCCCTGACTGGGGATCAGGCCTGCAACCCAGGCCTGTGTCCTGACTGGGAATTGAACCAGCGATCCCTTGCTTCACAGGCTGGCACTCAATCCACTGAGCCATACCAGCCAGGGCCCCCTCTTTAAATTTTAATATACAGATATATTGTACTGTTTTTGCATTATATGTATAATTGTGCTTTATACATAAAAAGATTAAAAATTCCCCCTCTCTCAAGAAGCAATTTTTACCTCTTTGGAGATGATATCACACCATTGGGAACATGTGTTCTAAAATTGTTTTAAGCATGTACAAGTTAATACCAATGTATTTGATTTTCCTCCTTAACACGAATGGCAATATCCTGGCCCACACTGCTCTAATCTTTGCTTTTTAATCCAATAATATCTTATGAATATTTCCATAATGTTATATTAAAATATACCCATCATTTGAAATGTGGTCCAGCTCCTAGAGTTACGCACTATCACTTGGGTGCCATAGTATTTTATTTTATAAACTTAAATTAATTGACTTAGCCTGGATCCCAATGATGAGTGTTTAGTTTATTTCCATTTTTTCCTGCTTAGAAAACATGTTACAAGAATAGGATTGTAGGTGTTAAACGCCGAGGTTGGTAGTAGATTAAAGAGGCTGTGATTTCTCTGCTACCCTCCTCCAAGAAGTGTGGTCTGTACCCCATTCCCGGAATCCTGGTGAACAGCAGAATAGAGATGCTACACCCTTTTCTGTGCTCAGACAGTAGGAGACTTTGTGTATCTTGGAACACTTGTTGTTGGAGCTAGTTGCCATGGTGTGAGGAAGCCCAAACTGTCCCCACTGACTGGTCTACCTGGGGAAAAACGGAGGATTCTAGGTGACAGGCCCAGCTACGTTTCTAGGCAAAAGCTAGCACTAGCTTGCTGGCCATGTGTCTGAGTCGTTTTGTGTAGAAATACCAGGTAATTGGAATAAGGTCTTTGTCTTAGTCAACTGTTCATCACCATTTAACATTAATTATGATTGCTTCTTGGAATAATCACACCCCTTGATTCAATGACACTGCACTCTCATAGTTCTCTTTCTCACTTCTCTGGATACCATTTCTCAGTCATTAGCTTATCCTTCTCCCAGAAAACTTTAGAAGGCTTAGTCTTAGACCTTGTTTTTTCTTATTAGTATTCTTTCTAAGCAAACTCATCTATGCATAAGTCTTCAGCCATCTGGAAAGAGGTAATTTCCAAATGTCACTTTCAGCACAGACCTCTTTTCTGATTTCCAAGCCATGTATCCAACATCCAACTGCCCCCTCCACCTGTCTACTGGGATGTGTTATGGGTGCCTCACATTTAACACACTCGGGACTGGGCCCAGATCTGTTCTTCTCACGGTGTAATCTACCCTGGTGAGTGGCACTGCCACAGAACGGAGGCCAGGAGTTATCTTCTCTCTCACTCCACATCTAATCAGTCTCCAAATCACCTTGATTTTAATTCTTACTTTCTTATATTTTTCACTTTTCTCCATCACTACCACCATCATTCTGTAACCTCTGCCACTTTCACCCAGATACTAGCACAGCTGTTTAACTGGGCCCCTGGGGTCTGTTCTTGCCTCCCTTGTATCTACTTCCGCCCAGAAGCCAATGTGATCTTCTACTATTGCAAATACACTTATATCATCCCCTGATTAAAAGCCTCCAATGGCCATGTCCTTAGAATCAATATCAAGACATTTAATATGTCTTCTAGTGCCCTAAATAATCTAGCCTCATGATTAGGAAGCCTACTTGGTGTCACCTTCCTTGGTGTTGGATGAGCTGAGCTATGCTGGTTGTCTCTTGTTTTTTAAACATGACAGGTTCCCATTGGACTCTCTCCTGTGTTATACCTGTCACAATTATAAACAAATAATTGCACAAAGAGCAGTTTCATGTCCTTCTTCTTTAGTAGATTGTAAGTACTGTCTGTCATGTTTACTACTCTGTTCCCAGAATATAGCACAGGGCCTGGCACAAGGGGTTACGTAATAAAAATTGACAAACCAACAGGTAAAATTTACCTTCTCCTGGCCTATGATTGGTAAAAAAAAATGATAAGTGCATGAAAATATACAGTATGGTTCATATAGCCCATTTTTCTAGAATATTGCCACTTTTTAAAGTTTATTTCTAAAATTGCAGTGGTCATACACCCTCCATCATCCCAATATTGCTGCCTTGAGTAAGGGAACCCCATGTCCTTCAGTCTTTTTTTTTAAAATATATTTTATTGATTATACCATTACAGTTGTTCTATTCCCCCCTTCATTCCCCTCCACCCGCACCCTCCCTCCCCCACCATTCTCCCCCCCTTAGTTTATAACCACGTGTCTCAAGTTCTTTGGATTCTATATTTCCCCCACTATTCTCGCCCTCCCCCCTATCTATTTTCTACCTATCATCTATGCTATTTTCTGTGCCTTCTTCCCCCTTCTCCCCCTCCCACCCCCCCATGTCCTTCAGTCTTGCCTCAGTGGGATTGAAGCTGCCTTGGGAACCTGCTGTGGCCTCCTTCACACCTTGGGGAGAGCTACAGCTTCCTTTTCTTACAGAATGAAGTAGATGCTCACTTAGCTGGCTTCCCTACCTTGTGACCTAGGTTCTTGGAAATATTTTAATGACAATCTGTTTTCTATAGTAACATGGACCATCACCTGTCAGCCTACCTACTACTGGAGAAATGTGCACATTTGCATGGCTAATTTGAGTATCCTCTGAGGGTTTTCAATCTTGTGCAAAATATACACATCTTGCCAGCCTTATAATTTCCATGTGAATTCACTGTCAACAGAGGTTTTATCCAATGAATCGCACTTGCTTGATTATTTTTTCTGTATGATGTGTCTCAATACCCTTTTATTGATAAATATATTTGTTCTTGCAGTTATAATATATAAAAATTATCAGTTTCCACAACTCTTTAAGGGAAGACTTCATTGAAAAAAACAGTGCTTGCACTGAGTCTTCTAGGCTTGTGCACCAGTTTCTATTTGTGCTTAGTGACTCCTGCCCCCTTTGTGTAGCAGGAGCCACGAGAATCACTGCCACTTCTGTGGGTTAGGCTAGTCAAAGAACTGTGCAGCTGCCGCTTGGCCCAAGCAGAAGGTAGAGAGGGACACCACCTCTGCTTGTTCCAGAAGCAGAGCCCAAGCTCACCACCATGGCGGTTGCTATAGGAAAACTTCTCAATCCCTGTACCTGAAGCCTCTGAGCTCCAGGCGCCTTTGACCCTTTCCAATTTTTGAGGTCTTCCTTCTAACTGCATTCCAGGTTTTCTCCAGTATTCTTTTCTTATTGGTTTCTTTTGTGGATTCCTCATCATTTTTTTGTTCGTATGTTTTCAGGATTTTAAGATTTTCTGTCATTTCCAGGGGTTGGGGGCAAAAGGAGACCCAGGCTTGTGTCTCGGCACCGCCTCGTTCCAGCCTCCAGGGAGCGAACTGTTTGGTGTGTGTGTGTGTGTGTGTGTTGGGAGCAGGGTAGGGGTAGGGGTAGGGGGCTGTTTGTTGGAAATATTTCCCAAGTGTTTCTGAAAGATTTATCTTTAATTCTTTATATTGTTCTTAATACATGGAGCATTTTTATATGGATTATCTCATTCCTTCCCAACACAACTGGTTTTTACTTTGTTCTTTTAAAATATTTTAAAATGATATCTAGTATATGTTGGCTGACAATAAGAAATACAGTTAAACAATGGAACATGAACTTCTGTGGCTATTGCCTGGAAAATAGGCACAGAGACTTTTCCTGTGACATAAGTCAGAAGCCGAGTCTGAGACAGGCTGGCAGACAAAGAGACTGAATTCTGGGACACCAGGCAAGAGACTTCTGCAGTTATCGAGCACTAATAGAGGGGTCCCAGGGTTCAAGTGCAAATAGAAGGGACAAGAAGTTGTGAATGAAAGAAATACTTCAAGGAAACGCATGATAAACTTAGTAAGATGTTGGAGAGGAGTGATGGGAAGAGACAGGCAAAAAGACCCCGATGTTTTCCACACAGCCTGAAGAAGACAGCGGCATCGTTTGCAGAGGCAGACAACTCAAGTGGGCTCTTTCTTCCCCAAGTGCACCACACCAGTGCCTTGAAACACTCGCTATGAGCCTTGAATTCAGTGTAAGGTGATTTCATCTTGGACCCCATCCAGGAAAGTTTATTCCTGGAAGTCCTAGAAGGATTTCATTACAACGTCGTTCTTCACTTACAACATGATTATGCAACGTGCGTGTAATGGAAGGGTCACAATTAAGGCTACAGAGTGTTTGCCTGGCTTCTAAATGATCCTAAAGACCTGAAATCTGAAATAAATTTTGTTGTGCCTATAAAGCCAAATTGATGAGAAGTAAGAATGCTATTAGCTGTGGGAGCTGGGGCGGGGCAGGGGAAAGCAATGGGGGGAAATTGGGGCAACTGTAATGGAACAACAATTAAAAAATAAAAATAAATAAAAATAAGAATGAACACTGTGACCTGTACCCTGACCTTGAATTAGTTTAGGTTTCTGTTCGCTGCCCCCAGAAACCTCGCCAGGCACTGTTAGTGGGATGACCTGGTTTAAAAAGACGGCAGATAAAGTTGCCTGTGGGATGGCAGATATTTTTGGACTTCTCAGCGAGATTCTTGGCACGATTCTGTTTTCATCGTGACCGGACTTGACCTCCTCTTTCAGTCTTTGGAAAAATAAATAACAACAGGTATGGTAGGGTAGGAGGGGAGGGAGCCCACAGGGGCAGGGCAGGGCCTGGCTGCAGACCCACAGCAGGTCCCTGAGCACAGTGACTTTGCTCTTTTAAGACCGATCCTCCTAGCATCACCCCATGGCCTCAAAGGGGCTTCCGGTTTCTAACCTACATGGAACAGCAAGAGGAGATGCAGTGGGACATGCTGCCTAGCACACCCCCATCTCTGACTCAAAGGTTGCCTGTTTTCCTGGCACACATTTTCATTCTGAAAGCAATTTCTCATATATAAACTTACCATTTTTCTGCCCATGGATGTATCTTTTACTCTAACATTTCAATTGTGCCTGGGATTTTCTTTGACTAGCTACGACTAGCGTCTACTTAATCCTGTGGAATCTCATTCTGAGTGTCTAGCACCCAAAACAAAAATCTTTGCTGAGAGTGACTCCTTCTTAGATAAAGGCTCTTCAGTGGGTGAGAGATAAGGGAGCTAGCATGCTGTCAGTTGTAATTTGAAGTGCTGGCAATGGCCTCTTCAACCATGGATTTCAGCCCCAGGTATCCACATTCTAAAAGCCAGCACATGGTAGATCTTACCAGAGGCAGGTGGGTGGCAGGATCTACCTCAGAGCTTCAGAGTAAGGGGTAGAAAAACTTAGTCCTCTTCTGATTCGTTCGTTCATTTTTTTTTTAGACCTTGGTTGGTCATCCAGATGTGGCCTTTCACTTTGTTACAGCTTTGTTGGTGGCAAGTGGGAAGGAATGTAATTTTTGTGAGCATTGTTCTGACATCAGAATGTTCCATGTTCTCTTGTTGATATTGGGTGCTCTAGAAGTATACATTGTAAGTGTTGAGTGTAAGGTTATGTGTGACATTTTGCCGTAATGGTGGAGAAAGCTAGTTTAAAAGTGACCATATTGAGTTTTAGTTTTTTTGCTGTCTTTGGTCTTGGCTAAGTTAGTCTCTTTGAGATCCATTTTCCTAATATGAAAAATGAATGATGTAGACCTTATGGTTGCCCAAGCTCCTCCTAGCTCCCAAAGACCTATAAATCTTTGTAAAACTATTTATCTAGAGTTCCTTCATAAGAGTTTCCCAGCCCCTCCCAGACGAAAGCTGGACACAGGGATTCCCAGGACTTCTGAGACCAGCTCTGGAGATCTGGACTTGTCAGGACAGATCTGGGCTGTGGAAAGCCAAAGTTACATACATAGAGAAAGGGAATAGAATAGAATAGAATAGAATAGAGTAGAATAGAATAGAATAGAAAAAATAAAGTAAAAAATAAAACAAAATAAATAATGGAACCTTCCTGGGGTATTAGAGGGTGTGTGTGGTGGGGTGGGGGTGCAGAAATAAGGACTGCAGCCCTCCAGGGCAGTGGTTCCCACACTGTAGCTTGCACCAGAGGCACCTGGAGGGCTTGTTACAGCACAGACTGCTGGTCCACCTCCAGGGTCTCCGATTTAGTAGGTCTGGTGTAAAGCCTGGAAATTTTGTTTCCCAAGTTCTGAGTGCTGCTGCTGCGTCTGGGGACCTTCCCTGAGAGCTGTTGCTTTAAGACATCTTCTCAGTTATATGCTGAAGCCTGAAGATGAATGTTTGGGTTCTAAAGGGGATTCAAATAGTAGAGGATCATATGGGTCATTTTTTTCTTGTCATTTACATTGATTCCAGGCTTGGTATTTGAAAGAACTGCCACTTGGGACAGGGCCACTGTCACTTCCAGTTGCTTTTATTTGCTGGAAGAAGGCAGGCAGCTGCTCTTTCCTTTCTGGTACCATTCCGAAGACAATAAAAAAGTCAAAAACAGCACATGCATTCATTTATTTTTCCAGTCAACAAATATTTCACTGAGCTTTACTATGTTCCACTTACTTTTCTAGAAGCTGGGGATCTAGTAGTGAGCACAACAGATGAAGTCTGTCTACGAAGGAAGTTTACATTCCAGAGAGTGTTGGAAATAACTCAGTTCGAGGAATAATCCCCTTTGTCCCAGGGAAGGCAGTTTAGTGATTGGGTCTTTTTTGTTGCTCACCTTACTCTACACCCAGCACCCTAACATACAGCTGAGGCTACGTAAGAATAATATCACGCACACACTCAAGAGGGTTACCGTTGAGTGGGATGGTAGAACCAAAACACAGGGAGCTACTCACGTTCGATTCTGAGAGTAGTCATTTAGAGTGTTTCATTGTTCACTAAGTGCTATGTTATGTTCTAACGTTAAGCCCTGTTGTACAGAGGGGAGAATCACCATGCAGGTGCAGAACTTCCTGGCTTCTGGGCGCTGCTCTCTCGTGGATAACGAGCGCCCCTTTACACTCACGCGAAGCCGCACACAGCACCACGCCGCTCTGCCTTCCACGGTTACAGTGCCTGGCCTAGTTCCCGCCCAGATAAACTTCTGGATGTAGTGACCACATGAGGGGGTGACAAACGCTCGGTCATTTTCATTTAAAGACTCCCACGCTTATTCTTGACACTCTCAACCCTGCTTTCCAAGGAGATGTGCATGCCAGCTTCCAGCACATGCGCTTTGAATTCTGCGGAAATTTCCTATTCAGCTGTGTTTTGTCATCATGCGGCAATATTTAACTAGCGTGTTTCTATAAACAGAAACACTCGAGGTAAAATTACAAAAAGACTGTTGAAATATACAGAAACAAAAGCAACTTAAAATTAACAAGTGCCAAAGCTGATATCAAACTTACAAAACAATGTAGCACACAGAAATTAATAACTGTATGTTGAAAGTATGAATAAAATCAATCAACCAATCTGCATACCATATCATTTCTTTTTGTCAGAGGGAAGCTGGAAAGACAAAGACTTAAGTTTAAATGTTCTTTTACTAACTCTGGACGTGAATCCATTTTTTTCATTTTTATGTTAGAAAATGGGTAAATCTGAATGCCTTGACAACCAACATGGGGAGCGCTTGGGTCCCAGTAGGCACTGTCCGGTAGTCGAGCTGAGGGTGGACTGTGTTCCTTCTAGCAAAGGCAGCATGGAGGGCAGCGAGGAGCACAGCTTTGGAATTCAGACTGAGGTCGGTGAGAGTCCCAACTTTTGTTCTTAATCGTGCACCATACTTCTTCAAACCCTGCCGTTCATACGGAGGACCAAAGTCCAAGGCGGCTGTCTGAGAAAGAGTGCATGTCTCAGGGGTTTTAGTGGAAGGATGTGAGTTTGCTTGTTTAGTTGGCTGCAAAACAAGACGTGTGGGGCCTATGGTACCTCTGTCTGTGTGACTCTTTGAGCATCAGTATCCTTAACTGTAGAGATCTGGTTAAAAAAATCTATGTTCACATTTTATACCTCCTCGAAGACAGGGATGCCACAGCTAGACTCTGTGGCCCTCTGTGGGGACCATCTGTGTGGGCAGACAGCACTCTGAGTGGAAACAAACATCCCAGGTTCCTCCCCTCCCTCCCACTCCTTCCCGCCTCAGTAACAGGTGGACTGACATAGGACTAGCAGGAGAGGGAGGGGCAGGACGGGGTGAGACCTCTCCCTCTGTTGCTCAGTGAACTCAGCAAAGCAGGCTCCCATGTAGCCTGGTCTTGCACAGGTCTTTGCCAATAACACGGAGCAAACTGAGCAAAATGGGACTTTCATCTTTTCACAAATAACCTTACAGCTGCAAATAGTTTTTATTTCACCCTTTCTCTCCCCCTCCAAGCTGTCTTTGGTGTTCATTTTCACCTGATTTCACCTGCATAGGAGCACTCTGGGGAGGGGAGGCCCCGTGGGATTTGCCCTTGTTCTGCAATGCTGAGGGACGGCCATGCGTGCCAGGACGGGGCGGCCTGTGTCTGAGGTGTTTTGCTTCTGAAATAGTAATGAAATCAGCATCCTCCAAGAATGTCCTCAATTCCCCTGAAGGCTCTTAGATGGCGCAGTTTGCATTTAGCTATTTACATTAGCAAAGACTGTTGTACAAACAGGCTCTGGCGGCCTGTCAGTCGAGGCCCTGCTGGCCTCACTTCAGAGAAGGACTCAGAAGTGTGAGTTAAATGAGCCCAGCAGGCGGTTAACCTCTGGGTCTGGAAAAGTTCTGACTCACGGAGTGATTTGGGAGGTGGGGCACCAGACCCATTGGTTAGGCAGCCCGAAGCTCCCAGACCAGAGCTCATACAAATGGTGAACAACGCTGATGTGCACACGGTTCCTGTGTGCCAGCAACTCTGCTGGTAAACGTCGGAGCAACTTGTCACGCAGATGTGTTTTATTCCTACTTTACATACATGGAAACTGAGGCACAGAGAAAATATTTTGACCAGGGCCCCAGACCTCTTTCTGAGTCCAGAGCCTGTGCTTTTAACCATTATCCCATATGACCCTGTAAAAATGTACTCTGTATAAGTGTATAATTTGGCATAGGCACTCACCGGAACACTTTGTTAAACGAACACTAATTAACTCATTTAGCAGTTTTTCTTAATGTCTACCTTAGAGAAATGCACTCGCTCATTTACCATGAGGCATTGTTTGTATTAGGGAAAAATGCAATCACCTAAGTGTCCGTGAATAAACAATAATTCCCATACTGTGGAGTAATAACACACTGCTGTTAGAAAAGAATGAGGCATACTGTGGAGAGATATTTAAGGTCTATTATAGAGTGATAAAGCAAGTTGCAGAATGAAGCAAATGGTATGATACTATTTATGTAAAAAAAACCCCAAAACAAAATGAAAGCCGTGCTGCCTGCTCTCTCTGAATACCTATATAAGTGCAAAAAAGATCTGAAGGGATACTTGTGGAATATTAACAGTGGTTATTTGGGGGAAGGGGTAGAAAGGAAAGTAATAGAGATGGTAATCAGAGGAATTTTGGCCTTACATGTAAAGTATTATTTTCTGTGTTCTATCCATTTTCATTTTTCTGCTTTACTTATACAAGTAAGAATAAATAGAAATTGATGGATAGACATATAAATTAATCAATTGATTAAAAGTATTTTTTATTTAATTCTTGTTCAAGTATAGCTTTCTATCTTGTATTCCCAGCCCTGCCCCCCCTGCCCAGTGCTCCCCACCTCCCTCCCATTTCCGCCCCCCACCTTAGTTATTGTCCATGTGTCCTTTATATTTGTTCATATGATTAAAAGTATTTTTAATGTAGTCTTTTAGCTCTGAAAAAAACTCAACAGGCACTTAGAATCACAGAGCAGTGTGGCTGGGAGGGACTCTTGAGATTTTCTAGGTGAACTGCAGATCTCACCGGTGAAAAAAGTGAAGGTCGGGGAGATGCTGTAGCATGCCTAGGACGCCCTCCGCCCCTACTCCAGAGTCCTCGTCGCAGTGAGCCTAGGACGCCAGCCTTCTGACCACAGGAGTGCTCACACCCCTCACCATGAGCTAACCAACCAGCCCTCCACTGGCAGGTGACCCTGCAAGGTGCTGCCTGACACAGCCAAGGGGATGTTGGTCCCGTCCTGGGGGAACTCGGCGTCTGTGCCCTAACATCCCTGGGTGCTGAGAGCTGCTGAGCCCCTCAAAAGAAACAGTATTTGACCAGATTTTTTACAGACTTTATGACAGTTCTCTCACTTGCATATCCATTATGAAGAAGAGTGCTTTGCTACTTGAAACGATTATTTTTTGTTTGCTTTGGGTGGCTGTGTGGCTTGGATTTTTGGTTTTAATTCTTCTTGGAGAGTAAAGAGAAGGAAAAATCCTACATTGCTTTCAGCTTGTGCAGCCTCCCCAGAGGTGTGAGATATAAACACAGTATGTTTCCTCTGTGGCTCCCCCGGGCGCTGAGATGTGAGGATATTTAATCGGCTGCTCCATGTCCTCAGGGCCTTGGTACGACAGCAGACACTGTCGTGCAGTGCGAAAGCGCATCTCTGGCTGAATTGTGGGGAATGAGAGCAGATCCGGAGAAAGGAGTAGCTTCCGCATGCAGTTCAGGCCTCGGGGGCGGGGGTGCTCAGAGAAGAGGCGTCTGTGAGGTTAGGTTCAACTGTAAGAAATCAGTGTTTAGGAAGTCTGTATTGGGGGGGGCACTCTTCTCCCCCAAAGATGCAGTCCAGGCCTAGGTGTCTAACATATTTAAAGAATAAACAAACAAATAAATGTACTTAGTGCTTTTGAAAAAAATTTGTTGCATTTTTCCATTACCATGTAGTCCCTTGTACCCCCAACCCCTGTAATCATCACACTGTTGTCCATGTCCACAAGTTCTTTTTCCTTTTTGCTTCATTCCTCCATCCCTTTCCCACCCCTCACTCAGTTGTCATCTTCTGTCTATGAGTCTGTCTCTATTTTGCTTGTTAGTTCAGTTTGTTCCTTAGATTTTACATATGAGTGAAATCATATGGTATTTGTCTTTCTCTGACTGGCTTATTTCACTTAGCATAATGTTCTCCAGGTCCATCCATGCTGTTGAAAAGGGTAAAATGTCCTTCCTTCCTTCCTTCCTCTCTCTCTCTCTCTCTTTTCTCTCTCTCTCTCTCTCTTTCTCTCTTTTCTCTCTCTCTCTCTCTTTCTTTCTCTCTCTTTCTTTCTGCCGAGTACTATTCCATTGTGTAAATGCCCCATAGTTGTATTATCCACTCATCTACTGATGGACACTTGGGCTGCTTCCATATCTTGGTGCTTATAAATAATGCTTCATTGAGCCTTTAAAAAATAAGAGATATTATTTTTTAGGGCAATTTTAGATTTATAGAGTTTGTTTCCTATATTACTGTATTTAAACCTCTTGCATTTAGTGTTACATTTGTTGCAATTGATGAGCCAGATTTATGTATCTTATTAACTGAAGTCCATAGTTTACATTCGGGCTCACTCTTTGTGTTGTATATTCTATGACTTTGACATTGTAATGATGTGTAGCCACCACTTAAGTGTCAACACGTAGTTTCTCTACCCTAAATATCCCCTGGGCTCCACCTATTCATCCCGGCCTTGCCCCGTGCAAATCCCTACCAATCAGTGATCTCTCAGTGTCTCTATAATTTTGCCTTTTCCAGAATCATTCTATTATTAGAATCATACAGTAGACCTTTACTTTTTAAATTAGGGCTTTGGAGGTAAATAAACCTTTTTCAGGTGTATAGTTCTATGGATTTTACAAATATGTACAGTAGTATAACCACCACCACAATCAAGATACAAAAGGCTTCCAGCACCCAAGCAGTTCCCTCATGCTGCACTACATTCTTTATACGCACTTTCAAGCCCCACCACACACCTGTGAGGAAGGCACTCTATTCCTAACTTTACAATGAGAAATCTAAGCACTGAGAGATCTAGTGATGTGCTCAGGGGCACACAGGGACTGAAGAAGTGGAGCCAGTATTTGAACCTTCGTGATCTGAGTCCAGGGTTGTAATGTCGTAATGTCCTGCTGGTACAATCCGAAAACAATGGCTCTGTATTACATCAGAGAACATCATACTACAAGAAGAATCTCCTGATTTATTACAAAATAAATATGACCACCCAAAATGGAAATGGCTTACTCAAGGCCCCAAAGCAAATGGTAGGATGGAACCAGATTCTCGACTGTAAATGACCTTGAGAACATGCTTTGCTCACAATGGGCACTTCATAAATGTCTCTTCATTTGGACTGAGGTATATTGAGATCCTCGAGGGAAGTGGGGATAAGCCAGGGTGACTCTCAGTCTGTGGCCCTGCCCATCTCCAGGGTTTGCCAGTGTTCTTGAATGGCTTCCAGGCAGGAGGCCATGGAAAAGTCTGCCATGCAGAAGAGCTTTCAGGGCAGTGGCATAAAATTTTGAAAAAGCGTCCCATGGGGTTTTGACTTGGCAGCAACAGATACAGAGAAACAGATTACACGTGTAAAGGAGAAGAATTACACAACCCTGCCTTGCTCCCTGTTCTCTGCCACCTTCTATCAACCACTTGGAGGAAAAGTCTTCTTGGTGATGGCCCATCCCCAGGTGATCTCTACAGCTGCTGTTTCCCGACTCAGAGCTCATCAGGAGACCACCTAGCTTTTCCAAGGAAGAAATCCTCAGGGAAGGATTTGTATCTTGCAGGACATGAAGTCTTGACCACAAATTTGTACAGAGGCAGGCTGAGAAGATGGTTCTTAAGTCTCTGACAATATTTGTGTGAGGAAATGATGGCTTGTTGTGTAACTGTTAGTGTGGCTGTAACTTTCATTTCTTTTGAATTGAACTTTTCCTAAGCCAGATCTGAGATAATCAAAGAGGTTTCTTTTGCTAAAGGGTAGATATTGGAGTTAAAATTCATTTATTAAGCAATAGTATTTGTCTGTTGATGACTATCAGGGAAGGAATACCAAGCTGGAAATGGGAAGGAGCATAATTAACAAATTCTCCAGCTCTCCACTAGTTTATGCCTTGGAGGAGAAAGTGGCTGGCAAGGAACTTACAATAACCAGGTGCTGTAGGGTTAAGACAATAGCAGTTAAGAGAGAAGAACATTCTACTGGGGACACTAGAGTCTAGAGTCCCCAGTAGACACTAGAATGCCTGCAGAAAGCTTCATGGAGTCTGACCACATCCCTGGAGCATGACCACATGCTACAAGATAAGCAAGATTTAAGTAAGTGGCTGAAACATTGCCTGGGACATAGAGTGCTCTCAATATCCATTGAATAAAAAAGGAAGGAAAATCCATATTTTATGGGTGTAATGGTGTGGGGGGAGGCACAGAGGTGGAACTGAGCACAGGCAGCCTGACCAAGGCAGAGAAAAGTGGAACTTTGCCTTGATGGGTAGAGTAGCGCTGGGCTGCAGTGGCTCAGAGGGACTTGGCATTTACTGATACCGTGCATGTGTCAGACACCACAGTAAGGACTGCTTACCCCACGGGGGTCTCACGGCAACCTCCAGATATGACTTTGAGCATCACTGTTTCATACAGGTGACTGTGGAAGCTTTCTGCAGTAATTCGCTCAAGGTCACACACCTACTGATCAATAGATTCACACCTTGTTGTCACACCCTGTTCTTTTTACTGTGTCACATGCTCTTAGGGGGCACAGGTTTGGGGCTTATGTGATAAAGCCTAGACATAGTCTATCTTCAGTTCTTAAGGAAGAAAAGGGAAAAGCAATGATTTAGGACTGTTCACAGTGTCACAAATTCAAGAGAGGTAGGAAAGGATGAGAATGGAAGTAAGGGCCCCAACTGAAAAGGCTGAATTGAACAGAGGCAACAATGATGGGAAAACAAGCATAAAAGTTACTTGAGACAAACCAAAGCAACAAGGCTTAAGAGTAGGTTAGACATAAGGGATGAAGGAGGAGGAGAGCAGTTCAAGTTAATCATAAGATTTGGGGGCTGACCAAGTAGAAAAATGTGCTGCTGCCTGGGAAAGAAAAACAGGCCTGGGAAATAGAATCATGTGGGTGAAGGAAAGAAGACGACAAGCTCAGTTTAGGACATGTTGACTTGGAAATGGTAGCTGGAGACATAAATGGAATTATGCTACAGGCATCTGAAAATATGAGTCTAGCCAAAGACCAGGCTAAAATATAAAACTGGAAGCCTTCTGCAGTGAATAAAACCGTGAGTGCATCAATGGAGGGAGTGTGGAACAGAATTTTGGATCATCCCCACCAGAAGGGAGAGAAAGACAAAGAGAACCCAGGAAAGCTACTTCATAGGGTGCAGTTAGAGAAGCGAAAGGAGAACAGAGATGATAGGGAGATGGGACATTTGTCATGAAGGGGAGACTGTAGAAATTTATTGGAAAAACGAGCAGCTCCCAACATTGTCAAATGGCATAAAGACAGGGTTTTGGTCATGGTACCAGCTGAGCTTCTGTAATGGAGAAATCAAACTTGAGCCTTAAGTGGTTCAGGGCTGATGTGGTAATTCCACAATCATCAGAGTCCCAGGTTCCTTTCACCTTACTGCTCTGCCTCCTTAACACCTTACTGCTCTGCAGTGGACCGAATGTTTGCATCCCCTCAGGTATATATGTTGAAATCCTAACCCTCCCAATATGATGGTATTAGGATGTGGGGACTTTGGGAGATGATTAAGTAATAGGTAATTAGGAATTAGTGCCATTGCGAAAGAGACTCCATGTGATTTCTCACCCTCTTCCTACCATATAAGGATATAATGAAAAGACAATGGTCTGCAACCCGGAAAGAGGGCTTTCAAGAGAACACTGCCATGCAGGCACCCTGATCTCAGACNCTAACCCTCCCAATATGATGGTATTAGGATGTGGGGACTTTGGGAGATGATTAAGTAATAGGTAATTAGGAATTAGTGCCATTGTGAAAGAGACTCCATGTGATTTCTCACCCTCTTCCTACCATATAAGGATATAATGAAAAGACAATGGTCTGCAACCCGGAAAGAGGGCTTTCAAGAGAACACTGCCATGCAGGCACCCTGATCTCAGACTTCCAACCTCCAGGACTGTGAGAAGTAAATTTCTGTGGTTTATATGCTACCCAGTCTATGGCATCTTTTATAGCAGCCTGAACTTCAGACACTGCTCTTCCTCCTCATGGTCTAAGTTAGTTCTTCCACATTTGTCACATTTGTAGTCAAGCTTGCAGGAAGGATGCGAAGGGGAATAGGAAAGACCTGCCTTAGATGTTGCACGCATCGATTTAGATCCCAGGGCCATTCCTGGTTATAAGGGAATCTAGGAAATACAAATCTTCACCTGGGCAGCTGTGTGTCCAAATCAATTTCAACCTCTATGTAATACGGGAAGCATAGGTATTGGAGGACCACTAGCCTAGTCTCTACCATGAATTGAAAATATAATAATAATTCATAAAATGCCCTTGAATTTGACAATGTGTTGGCTATTACAAAAGTCTACTTAACTTTCCTTTCTGTCTTGAGTCTTGCTGTCTTGCAATCCAGTCCATGTTGCAATTAGAATTCTCAAAGTGTCACTCATGCTTGAATGCATAATTGACTGCTCAGCATTTTTATGATAAAGTCTAAAAATCTAAGCAAAACTAGGCTCTCTTGATAAGGACTCTACCTGCTTTTGAAGAACTACCTCTCTGCTCCTCTCCCTCACACAGTCTGTTACACCCTCGTTTTTCCCTCATTCAGTTTCTCCCATCGACAGAAGGCAGTGTTAGCATGCGATCCCCCATTGTCTCTTCTTCGTGCACTTTCCCCGACTCTGCTTGGATTTCTCCTATGTTCTTTCAGGGTAGATGCCATGTCCCCTAGGCACTTTCATTCATCTTCCAGGACAGAGCTCTGTGTCGTATCTACATGTTTCTGAAGTGCCCTGCATGCCGTATGTAGCAGTCATCCCACTCTGCCTGGTAATGCGTGGCTTCGCTGTGTCACCCTAAAACTTTTAGCACCTTGAGAGAAAAGGTAGCCCTATCCACATTTGTGTTCTCTCAGGTTAGCTCAGGGCCTGGTGCAGAGTGGCAGATCTGTGTATTAGTTGAATGACAGGAAGGCATAACTCTAATGAGAGAAAGACTCCAGAGCTATTATATATCAAAGCAAGTGAGGACACTTGGATTTCCTGCCCATCTACTGTTGTTTTGTAGGCTTAGGTTCTTCTGCTACATAATGAAAACCTTATTAATATGCTGACAAATGGCAAAGAAAATGAATTACTTTGACAAGGAACATTAGAGCGTGGCATTTGTCTTACAACCTGAAACATTGTTGGATGTCATGATTCTACATCTCCAAGTTAGTCAGATTGTTTTGGCAATCCCCATTGGAAGGGAGGGAAAATGGCCTATTGTAAAGGAAGCATCCACAACCCACTATTTAGCAGAGCTGTAAGAGCTTATTTGCTTATTACCATGGCAACCACCAGCCCAACACTGCATATTAGTATACTTGTCTAGACAGCACCAAATTCATCGGTACTTCCTCTCTTGTGTGCTTGATTTTAAACAGGCAGGTGTGGATCCAAGGTGCTACTGGGAAAGAAAAGATTTCTCTCTCTGTGTGGGCAAATGAAAGGCACCCTGTGAGCATCCAAATGGCTAGCCTTGAAATCTGCTCTAATTTGAAAGCTCTAGCATTAGTCTGTGTTTTTCTTTTTAAATAAAACCTTACTAGAAATAAAGAACTAGAAATAAAGACCTAGAAATATATCCATATGGCCTGCCAACTATGTCTAAAAATAGTTTATGTGAAAGAAAGCTCACTAACTTTTAAATTTATGACAAACCAAGAACCAAAAATGTCTTTAAATTGTATTTTTCTCCTTGCCATCAGTATTTGGACACAGATACTCAAAGCCATAAACCAAATCTTTATTGACTTAGCGAATTTGTAGTGTTCCCTTGGAGGGAGGAATTTGGGTGGGACCATAGGCCCCAGTCCCAGTCCCTGGAGCCTTGCTGGATCTCAGGGCAGAGCCCTTCCTGAGATTTGCTCAGGCTTAAACCTCTGGCAATGTTGTGATATCCTCCAGCGAGCCCCCTCCAGGAATATTTTGGAATGGAGGACCTAAAATAGACACATGCATATTTCCCCTCACAATCGATGAAACCAGTGGTTTGACTAGTTTACGAATATCAAAGTTTATGAATGAGACCTTTGAATTACATTTGGACATAGTTAATTCTGTTCCTGGTGAGTGTGTATGCAATGTGTTCTAAATAACTGGGGTCAGGCAGGGACGTTTGGCCCAGGCCTCCCATTCGCACAGGGCAGCAAATTTAGAAATTTGACCTTGTCTCCAAACAGGCATTTACAGAGTCAGAGACTTGCTGACAGGATTAGAACAAGATTGCATTCATCATATGCCTTTAAACTTGGGTCCATTGCTGGACCATACTGCGTAGCATAGCGATAGGAGAGAGTATAATCCATAAATCCCGTCATTTCTGCATGGAGAGCAAAATTATATCACACTGGTTTGTAGGTGAAAAAAGTATTGGCTTGTTAAAGGTAAATATTTAACATGGAACACAAAATATGTTTGTTGTGTCTCCATTTTTAAAAATACATCATTCGTCTCGTGAAACAGAAGAGAACACGTCTCTCTCACAGACGAGAGGCCTCTGGGGTCAGGCATTACCTTTGTTACCATGTGGTCCCTTAAGTCTTTTGCTTTTCTTTATGACATTTGGCAGGTGCTTAATAAACCATTAATTTAATTAATGCATGAACGAATGAGCTGTGAATATGTATAAGTGCATTTTGGTTTCTAATCAAGTTCTTTTAAATTATATCTGGATAGCTATGCCTTAGTCATGGTTCGCTAATGAAAGAAATGTCAGACCCAGGAAGCAAGCCCAGGCAGCTTCGGTGTCATCTCATTGGCCTGTACAGCCAGGGAGTCATGGGGAAGAACACTAAAATTTATCACTAATTGCAAAAAATCCAGGGAAAGATCAATGTGTCTTAGTGAAAAGTGGACAGCAGAATATTTTTTCAGATAAATACAGTTTCATTCTTCTCAAGTTGATGTAACTCAAAATAGAGTGTAGTCTAACAAACGTTAAACTAACTGTCTAACCAATATATGACAACAGCAAGAAGCCCTCTGGATTAGTTTCAGATGGCTGCCATAACAAATTGCCACAAATATAGGGGCTTAAAACAATGCAAATCTGTTCTCTTACAGCTCTGAAGGTCAGAAGTCCAAAAATCAACTCCACTGGGTTAAAGTCAAGCACTGGCTGCTTCTGGAGGCTTTGAGGGGTGGTCTGTTTGTTTGATGTTTTTGCCTTTTCTGTCTTCTGGAGGCCACCTGTGTTCCTTGACTCACATCACCCCAACCTTGTTATCATCATACCTCCTGCTTCTTTGTTTGAAGTTGCTCTCCCCTTAGAAGGACCCTCGTGACTACATTTAGGGCCCATATGGATGATTTAGAATGATCTCCTTTTTTCAAGATCCTTAACTTAGTAATATCTGCAAATCCTTCTTTCTTTTTTTTAACCATACAAGGCAACATTCGCAATTGTTAATGAGTGAGATGTAGATCTCTTTTGGGGCTACTATGCAGCTTATTACACCTTTTTATCCCTTCAAGTGGGATATTGGGAACTTCATTTTGTCTGGGACTCATCCTCATCTACACAATCAAAGGTTGTATTGCTTTGACCAAAAAGTCTGTTTCCACTTTTTCTATAAAATAAAAGACACTTTTTTTTATTTTCACCAATAACTTTATTGATTTGGATATTCTGAGTATGTCTGCTATCTCCCGCTATTGGCTTCTAACAGGTAGAAGCCAGGAGGAGTGCTGCTAAACATCTTCCAATGCATAAAACAGCCCCACAGCAAAGAATTATTTGGCCAAAATGTCGATAATACCAAGAAACTTCACACACCACTTTTGACATGTTCAATTGGTCACAGCACCTTCTGCATACACTACACAAGTCTTTTTATTGCATTTCTGTTGAGTTTTTACCTTTCTTGAAATAATAAACCATCATATGATAAAAATATTACATATCTTCTTCCATCTTTAATATTGAAATGGTTGCACAAAAATTCACCAGTTTTGATAAGTTTTTTTAAATGTATGCTAACATGACAGCTATCACATTACAATCTAACAAGATTGTTTTTAATGAAGTTAAAGACCACTAAGTACCACTATAACCGTTGTATGGAAAAATCTAAATGAACTTATTGGTCAACCTAATAATAGTTGTCCCTACATTTTCAATATTTTATGCTAAAAAATTTTAGCCTGCCTCTCCCCATTTTTCTCTCCCATCCCCAACACACACACACACACACACACACACACACACACACACATACACACATGCACACCCCAGGGTCTAGTTAAGAGCACAGATTCTGTAGCCAATCTACCTGCCATAGTACCTGCTCTCCACTTACTAGGTACATGACTGAAGACAAGTTACCCTACCTTTTAGTGCCTCAGTTTTAACATCTGCAGAATGAGGACAATAATAGTACATTCCTTTATAGTGACTAAAACATGTGCTTGTATTGTTTAATAACTGTTATCTGTTAATACTGTTATTTAATCAGCCATTCATATTTTTATTTAGCTTATATAAATTCAAGTAGCTCAGCCAATAAAGTGACAACATAAATAACGAGATTATTTACCATTGCCGTTCTACTCAATTAGTGCCTGAGAGGGAAGTGGGAGGGGAAGATGGGACTCATTGTTGCTGGGCCAGTCTTGGCTTCCTGTTCTTGTGCTTCTGTCCTCCCCAGTATAAGACTCCTGTAGGCCTCAGTGTAATTCTACAGCTTTAATATCTGTGGTATTTGAACAATATTGTCCTCATGATATAAGCTAATTTGCAACTGCTTAAAAAAAACCTCTCAACTGAGTAAGAGAAAGCAGCCCCAATGAGTGTGGAGGCTATATTCTACCAATGGGGAGATACTTGAAGTCCTTCCATAGAGCTTCTTCTCCAGGGGTTTGTTTTCAAGGTTAACTTTGGCTGTTCCCTACTTGGCTTCTAAGCTCATCCCTGCATGACTTCATCTCTATGCAAAAGAAAAAGAAAAAAAAGACTTCTTAGTGCATCTACAAGTATAGAGTCTTAGACTCCTTGACTGGGAAAGGCTGTGGTGTTGCCACTGGCCAAACTTCTAGGGCCTCAATTTCAATCACAAATTTGGGGCACAGACACATTTTCCCCTGGAAAAAAGAAACTATTAAGGCATTTTAATAACAGAAAAGCATTGAGTTTAGTTAAGCAGAAACTAGTGTTAATATCACTACCTCTTATAGAAATCATGTAGAGATGACATAGACAAATCTACAAGATATGATCACCACTCAACAGTGATGTGTAACAGTAGCAATATGATTACATTAGAGTTTTCCATTCAGAGGCCCCTGGGTATTTCAGGGCCAAGTCACAGAGTGCTAACCCGATAGGTGTCTCATCCTATCAGCTCCAAAATGCATGAAAATAAGCAATTAGCAGAAGTTGAAATGTGAACTCCCATCCAATATCTTCTTGCCTCTACTCTGATTATTGCCCAGAGTAGGAGTTTCTACCCATTCTGGATCGCTGAGCACTATGGAACTCTCAGAACTTCTGTGTTACATGCCCTCTCTCATGTAAACAAATCTCCTCATACAATTCAGGAGTGACACCAAAGGGAGTGGGGATGCCCAGAGTTAAGAGGCAGAATTCAAAGCCTTTCTTCATCAAGTCTCCATCTACCTTTCTAGTCTCATCTCTAGACATTATCTTCAGCTCTTCCACCACAACCGCATCATGATATGTCAGACCACCTGTTGTGCCTGGCCTCAGACACTGTGGTTCGCCTTTCCTTTTAGCTCATGCTGCAGAGAGCGGCTTCCTGTGGGTGTAACTTAACCATACTGCACATCAGCTGTACCTCTTATCTCTTGCTTTCTGCTCTGGGACTTTGCTGGAAGGAAGACAAGGACAGTGTTGAGAACTTTCTTGACATTAGCATAGGTATAGACATAGTAGTTAAAAGTCCATGGAGCACCCTTGACTGGTGGAGGACAGCAACTGATGAATAAACACTTCTGTTTTCCAGTGTTCCAGGAGACAATTCTGGGGTGTATTTCACACTGTTCCTTGGAGGGTCCCAGCAAGATCGCGGAAAGTAGGGTCCCAATTGGTACTGCGTCCTCATATCAGCTTTTTCCTGACCTTGCTTCATTCTCCCCAGACTTTTACACCTACACTTTGAAATCGTATCCCAAAATAAATGCCATATAGGGGTGGGCAAAAGTACACTAATAATAATAATATCAATAACAATAATAAATAATATAATTAATAAACAATAATATGAGAATGAACTTTGTGTTTCACATGCTCACAACTGTAAACCTACTTTTGCACACCCCCCACATGCAAGCACTCATCTCAGATGAGCATCAGGAAACATTCAAGAGCAATCACACAGAAACTACTCAGAACAACTTCTAGCTTCACTGTCTTCTGTAGTACCTGAAGCCTGAAATACCCTTTGCCTTTTTCCCTTGGCAAATCTCTGTATCTTTCAAACCCTTGCTCAGTTATCATCTCTATTAGAAGTCCTGAACTGGATTTGGTCAATAGACATATTTTGTTTGGTCCACAGTTTTTCCTATAAACTTCTCTACTATTTACATGCTCATCTTCTTGTCTTATGTCCCGTGGAGTTAAATAGAAGCTTATGTCCTCTTTTCTTTGTATTTATATATAATGGCAATTTGTGAGCATTGGATAGAGTGTTGTTGACCATTGAATGGATGAGACAGCTTTGCAAAGTGTAGAGAGTAATTGACTTGAAGTGCGCCTTATAGGTTGTGTGAGGTTGGGAATGCCATTTAAACATTCAGTCTCAGCCCCAGCTGGGAATGCCTTTCGCTGTAGATAACGGAAAACTCAACTGCAGACTCTCAATCAAATGAAGGTTTATATTCTCACGTAATAAAGTCCAGAAATATGCTGTTGAACTGATATTTGGGGGAGGGGGTAAAATTTATTTATTTACTGGCCTTTCCTTCCTGGTCACATAATGTCTATGGCAGCCTCTACCCTCACATTCGCAGACAGGCAGAAAGGAAGGGGAGTGAAGGACAGAGATAGTCATGGCAATTCCTTTAAGCATCCAACACTCATACAGACAAGGTATCCCAGAAAGCCCAGCAGATTTCCTCTTTATGAGTCATGAGCCTGAACTGCAGTGCATAACCCTAGCAGCAGGGCTGGGGCAAACAAACACCGAAATTGAAGCAGGGCAGTTTCTCTCTGAAAACACAATCAGGATTTTGTTGGCAATGAAGGTGGGGTGGTGGGAAGAATGGATGTCAGGGAGGCACCCAGTAGTGTCTGCCACAGTCCCACTCTGCGTTATGGAGTTCAGAACACCTAACTTACCAAATCTACATGGTCACGTGAGTTTCCAATGGGATCATATATGGGAAAGAGCCTTGCAGGATGCCATGCAAGGTATAGTAGGTATAACAATATTTATTTAGAATTTATATTAATAAAATAAATGTATCTTCTACTTCTGACAGAGAACGTTTATAAAATAATGTCATATGTTGGGCTGATGTGGTTTTTCATTTCTGGGAATATATAGACCATCACCATAGCAATAACAGTCACCGTAACAGCAAGGCCATCAACACTTCATTACAATTTAATCTTGTTGTTTTAGTTGTACAAGAGAATTCTGGTAAGAACATACTGTAACTTAGCCAGGACATCTGCACTCTTAAGAAAACACTACAAAAAGCCAAAATATTGGTTTTATAGATGATTTGAGAGTCATGATTCTGAGGCATGGTGTCCTTGGATGTCATGTGGAGACATGCGCCAAGTGAGAATAACCCACATCTCAAACCATCCACATCACCTTCTATGGTCTGGTCATTGCCCTCTGTGCTGTCAAAGTAGCATGTCTCCTGGTCCCCTAGGTACCAAGAGCTAACTGCCCCACAGTCTTAGATTCCCTCTCATTTAATTTTTTAAAACTGATTCATCATGCAGTAAGACTGTTAAATATTAGGCTAAAACCTTGTTAACTATCCCTTGTTATGCTAGAGGTAACATAGTTGATGTCAGTGAAGATGAAGGCTAGGTATATTTCCTTCATCTTACTGAGAGTTGTGATTTCATGTAGGTTGAGGCAGCAGAGTGTAATCCAGAGTTGCCATGATATCTCACCCTTACATACCTCAGAAGGCATTGCTAAGAAAATAGACATTTTTCTCCATTGACAAATTTACATTATCCCACCTATCAAAATTGACAGTAGCTCCTTAATTATCTAAATTCATATTAAAAATTCCTAATTGCCTATATGTCCTTTAAAGCTGATGTGTACATATAGATGTAAATCTAGATGATAGATTTATATCTGTAAATCTCTCTGTTTTCCTCTCCCTCTCTTTCCCTCTCTCCCTCCTTGCCTCCTTGAGAGTGTGTATGTGTGTGATGTAATTCATGGAATTGGTTGATGGCCTTGTGTGGGCTGGCAAGTATGAAGGGGAGGCTAGCAGGCTAGAAACTCTCAGGCAAGAGGTTCTTCCTCAAAGAAACCTCAATTTTGCAACTGATTGGATGAGGCCCAGACATGGAATCAAGGATAATCTTTTTTCCTTAAAGTCAAGTGATTACAGGTGTCCACCACATCTATAAAATACTTCCACAGCAACACCTAGATCAGTGTTTGGTTAAGAATTAGGTGCTATAGCCTAGATGAGTGGATGCATAAAACTAACTATGCCGTTAGCTTATTCCTCTCACCCTGTGCTGTCTGGTCTGGCACAGGTTATTGAGCACTGGGAACGCAGACCACCAGTCTGAGCAGAGGTGTGCAGTAGGGTAAAATCCATACCAAATTTAGAAGACATAGTAAAAATAAAAGGAATGTAAATATCCCATTAATAATTTTTATTACCGATTGTCATTAATTACTTCTATTAATGATTATGTGTTTAAATAATAGTATTTTACAAATAAATGTCGGGTTGAGTCAAATGTATTCATTACAAAAGTTAATTTTACTGTTTTATTTCACTTTTTAAAGTATGTTTACTAGAAAATTTCAGGTTGTATATATGACAACTTTTGTTTCTCTTGGGTATCATGGCTCTGGAATCTATATTTTCTGTAACCTAGAAATCAGACTCTAATGATTTGATTAGATTAAAAGCTAAGCTTTCCCAGCCAGATTATTTGTAAGGTTACTTCGTATGGCAGGAGAAAGTATTACCTTGTATACTATTAGAGCTTTAGAGTTTGGCCTCTGATTCTTCCATGGTAAAACTATGCTTCTCTTCTTGTGATGAGAAAGTAATTCTCCTGTGTTGCTTTGCCACCATAAGAACACCCACTTTCTCACCAACAATTCCTCAAATGGTTTCAATAGACATTAATAATGCTGCTTGAATAAATTACTTTAACTAAGATTGTAAGATATCTAGTGCCAACTTTGTCATTCCTTACACACAATTAATTGTCACTATTCTATAAGCTAGAGATCTGTTTAACTCAGAGCATTTGGTTGCTATGAATGCCTATTGGAAAGGTGGGGTAAATTACCTCTTTCCTGTAATTGCCAGTTTTCAAAGCAGAAATTGATTTAAAAGCTGTCATAAATGATGACAAATTACTTTTTATTGATTTATCTTCTTTGAATATCACTGTGAACTTGAGGATTTGATTTTTTTCAGATATAGAGTATCTTTCAACCAACTTTAATTATTATTCTTTTTATGCTTGAATTTTCACAACCTGGACTATAAGAGCCCCTTCTATATAGTTCTGGTGACTTTTTGATGCAATTTCATTAATCCTGCAACATTTTCTTGCTTTCTAAAATAGCAGTATATTGCCAATTCACCTATACCTTTCTAAAAAGATTTTGAATCATTCACCCATGAAACTCTGCTTCCTTGTACTAGAAAATATATTTGGAAAAAAATGTTGATGTTTTACATTTACTTGTATTACTATCTGAATCTCACAGTCAGAAACTTAAGGATTAAAAAGTGAAATTTTATTTCCCTATAAGCAACCTGAAATTTCCACTGAAACCTAAACATTGCCAGTCAAAATAAATTTAGCCCCTTCTGGAATCTTCTTAGCCTTAGTGGGGTTAAAAGTCTATCAAATTTGGGTCTTTTCTTTTCTTCTCAGTCCTTCCTTTTCCCCAAAGGTGGTACAGACTTGAGCGTCAGGGCAGAGGGAGGGCTTTGTGTTGTTCTCCCAACACAAAGAGGTGTCTTACTCATTTACATGGGGCCGGACTTCACAGACCAACACACGGATGCCATTTTCTGCAGCAGCATCCACAACTGAAATGGCCATGTTCTCTCTGCCCCTTGGTCACCATATCTTTGCAAACCCCTCTGTGTCCTCCTTGTCTGAGCTGCTAGGAATTTCTAGGTCTAATGACCCACTCACAGTGCAGGGACATAGTCCTTAGGGACATAGCAAAATCTAGGATGGTTTTTCCTCAACTCTGGGGCCCTGAGGAGTTCAACGGATTGTTCTCCTATTCCTCACCCCCTATTTCTCCTTTAATGCTGGCTTCTGTTTCAACTGTTTTGTCTTCCATTCAAGGTAATAAATGCCAATAATTTTGATGTAGAGGGCCAAAGGAAACTTAAAAAAAATACTTATGTTATTGTTTTCCAATCTTATTTTGCTGCACATTCCCCAGGAAAGAATTGCTATTCTCTGTCTTAGCTCCTACCCTTTCCTACCTCAGAATTTTGCTCATGTGTTCCCTTTGCATAGAGTGACCTTCATCATACCACTCTGTATATTTAGATCCACCCATTCTTCAGGGCCCACTCAAACCTAGAAAATATTCCTTTCTCCTCTGTTCTAATCATGTATCATCTCTGTCTTTCTTTGGGGGGGTTATTTATTTATTTTTCATTCTGTAAACCTATACTAAGAACTGACTACCTACTAAGGTTTGTGCATGTTTTTAATCTGAACTGGATTATAAATTCTTTGGAAGGATAATCACTGTATAGCTCATCATTGTACTTAAATATTTATTTTGAAAGAGAGAAGGAGGGAATGACTGAATGAGTAAGTGTATGTATTGCTGACCAGACAGAATGCAGGAATCTCATCTGCTCCCCAGCTCCTAGGGCCAGGATGCCTAAGTTCTTGTCTTTCCAAACTTCCCTTTTAAACTTATTTCCATCCACATCTATTTTCTTTGTTCATCTTTCTAAGAGGAAGAAGGGACCCATTTTCAATTTTTACTCACCTTCTGTCTATAAATCATCTCCTAGTTTTTTGAAGATCTTGATTCAGCAATGAGCTCCCTTCTGCTCTCTTTGGGCTTTCCACCATGTCTTCTTTTTGGCACATAAACTGGATCAAGTATTTCAAATATTTAAATCTCCCTTCTGCATTTGCCTCTGAATTCTCCTTCCTGTCACTCCATCTTCACCTCCTATTACTGACAACCCTAAAGCTAAATTCTAGCCATACTGAAATATCTGACTCTCTATCTTGGTTTCCTCCTCTTTCTTGCTTTTATGTACTTTTTCCCCCTTTGCTTGTATATCCTCATTCTTAACTCATTCTATACCTCTAAGTCTCAGCTTAAGCATTCCTTTCTGTGGGAAGCCTTCTAAAACTCCCACAGAAGAGCTGGTTATTTCTTCCTTCTATAATTTCACCTAGTACCAGATGTATTGTGATTATCTGTTGGCAGATTTGCCTCCCCCATGTGACTGTGGGATTTTTGTGGGCAACTACCAGATCCTATTAATAATATGTGTATTTCCAGGGCCTGGCTGTAGTAGATCCTGAAATCTTCAGTTGAATAAGCAAATGAATGAATGAACAAATGAGACTGTCTTATTTTGTATAGTTACTACACCGTGCCCAGGAAAAACCCTATCATAGTCTAAGCCAATGGGTGTGTTCCTCTTGTGGCCAGCCCTGGCAAGGACAGCACGACCTTGGCCAGGTCGTGTCACGTATTGAATAGAAAATCAACTAACTTTCTTGTTTGTGTAGTAGGCTAGCCAGAGGAAAGATGGCTGTGTGTGGTGAAGGCAGCAAATGAAAAGACCTTCTGTGCAAGGAATGTTCCTCTCTTGCATTTCATTTCACAGGAGGTAACTTCTTGGAATGTAAACCCTGATTCAAGGAGGGTTAAAACAGATTGTACTCACAAGGGCAAAGACAAGTAGACGGTTGTGGAAATCTTTATTCCAGTGTCAGAAACTTCTGCTAAAGCAAACAGGAAAAGAAAAGACATCCTTGTAATTACCCATCTTGGCCATGAATTCATTGTATCATTCATTGAAAATAAGAACTGGAGTTTAACTTTCAAATCATACAGCAAGGCCCATTAACTTTGCCAACCCTAATTCGCATTTTAAAGATGCTGAATCTAAGGTCCAGTAGTGGAAGCTAACCGGTCCAAGGTCCCATGCACAGTAATTGGCAAAACTGGTACTTGAACTCAGGTTTTATGATATTCCACCCAATACCATTTCAACTCCATTATCTATATAAGCATATGCAGAAGCAGAAAAAGTACCTGTAGAGGAACGAGGATAACTGCAACAGCTGGAATGTATTATGTCACCATAAAATAGTTTAACAGCTTGGATATGCTTGCAAATATTACTGCATTTGTCGTTTTCTTACACTAATCTATGACCTGTGTTAGTCTTTCCTGGTGCTTAAAATATTTTGGTTTGAAAATAATGATTTCCTGTCTTGGTTCTTCAACCACAAAATCATTGTTCTACATTTTGCAGGATCATGAAGATCAATAACAGAATTAATGAGAGTCACAATGTTTAATAATGAATCTGTTAAGCTGCCATCACATAGCTATAAAGAACTGTGAAGGGTCCGAAATTTGCCATACTTGTAATCTTAGAGATTTTGTAGATGCTGATGAAGAACACTCCTAGATTAGGGTCAAAGGACTTTGTCACTCACGGCAAGAGCAGTAGTCAAAGTGTCAGCATTTGCACTGGTTTCCTAAACCCGGTTCCCAGAAGGCAACAACAAAAAAAGGCAACACTGGATGTGATGGAGAGGAACCTAAAGCCCAGGGAATTCCAATCTTTTATAATCAGCAGTAAGGCTGCCTGCCCTTCCTCTAGAGGGAGACACTATCATTGTCATCCAAAGCAGACGTGTTATACAAACATATACAAGTGTCCTTCAAAAGACAATCTGAAACAAAGGTAGTCAGCACCTCTACTCATGAGATGTGCAGAAATTAAAGGGACTCACAGAATACTGTTTCCCATGAATCCCAACCCTTTATTTCTATACACCTTGGCTGCTGGTGAATTTCCCCATGAGTATTCCACTCCATCAGCTACTCTGATTAATCTGACTTACAGAGGACTAAATCTTGTCTGGAATTATGTAAGGATACTACCATCAGAAGTGCAAACAACAGGATGAGGCCATTCTGCAGTGCCAACTTTGGTTCTGCTCCCAGGGTCTCAGACCCACTTAGCTTTACAAATCTGTAAACCATCTGTGTAAAAAATCAGGAGGATTCTCTTTAATTGCTTGGTCTGAGGCATTAGTCCAGGTACAACAGGATGTATTAGTGATTGGACAAATTCTGTGCTGGCCAGCAGGAAGGAAAGACATTGAAGATGATTCTGCCATCCAAACCAACTCTAGCCTATGAATTGAGACTGCCCCAAATGCCTTGCTGCTCTAAAGTGGTATCATTGATCAGTTCACCTGAAGTCAGGGGCTTGTTTTTCTGTGTTGTTTCTTAGAATTGAAAGATTATCATGCAGAGAAAACTGTACTGAGTGTGCCCATAAATAGCAAGTCAGTTTTCCTTCTGAGGGTTTTCCCTGAGTAACAGTCCTTGTACTTGTCTGAGGTCTCCATGGTCTAGAAGTGGTCTTTCTTTCAACACTTTCAGGAGAAGTTTTAAGAAAAAGGGCAAATTAATGCCTGGCTTTCACAAAGAAGTGTAGCCCTGGAGAAGTAACTTGTTTACAACCACTGGGGCCCACCCAGTGGGACCTACCTCAGTCAGAGACACAGGTAACAGTGCCTCCGATTGTGTCCTAATAGTCAGCTTAGGGCTCCAACATTACTTACAGTAATCGAGTCCAATCCTCATTTTGGAGGAACTGCCTGAGAGTCCAACTGGACTCACCCATGGTACCACCTAGGTGGCACATGTCCAGCCCGTGGGATGACTGAGTTTGGCTACGGCAACGGGAGGGGTAAAGAAGGTCTGGAAGCGCTGGCAGGTATTTTGCAAGGAAATTACAGAAACTGGGTGTGTCCCCTGCTCTTTCTGAGGGTTCTTAGTCAAGTTAAAGGAATGGTAACTAAGTCAAAGTCAGAACTATTTGGTGTGGAATGGCAGACCCATCCATTAGTTAAATCTAAAATGCTTGTAACTGTCAGGAAGAGCTGCCTAGGGCCGTTGCCTTCCTGAGGAAGGCTCCAGGGTGGTTTTGAAAGACAAAGATCCATTAATGTCCCTCCTTCTGCTGGACCTACCAAGGTCTAGTGTGCTCCTTCCACCGGGGCCAGCGTTGTGGCTCTCCCTCCACTGCCACAAAATCGGCGTGACCTCTTTCGGTAGCTGTAGCTTTAGTGTTTCAGGTAATCCCCTCCTCATTCATAGACCTTTCATCTAGAAGGTTTCAGTGCAAGAAAGTAAAGAGTGATAAAACTTAGGGACCCTTTATGTCCATCTCTTTGTCCTGCATGGGCCTCTTGCCAAGCAGTGTATCCAGCCAAGTGGCTGTTATCCTTATGAGGGTGATCTAGGCCCATGTCAAACCTACAGAAAAGAAACCCCCCCAGAACAAAACCCAAACAAATAAACAAATGAAAAACAGAAGGTAGTAGCAAACTGAGGTTTCAATGTATAGGCCCCTTTTGTGTGGCTGCTATGCAGAGGGTACACCAACCAGGGATTTCCCGTTAGGGGGAAGAAAAAACTTGTCATGTCTAGATATGGTCATGGTGAAATTTCAAGTTTTCAAAATATATGTATATAATCCTCTTCCCCTACCCAGGGAGCATCTGTAGGGTGATTCCTACCTGGGACAGCCACATTCAGTGAACATACTCCCTTGCTAAGGTGTGTGGACCAGGAGATGAGACAAGTAAGGTCAGAAATCTTTTGGGTTTCTTTTGACATCGTGCCAATACTCCACAATGTCTATGGGTGGTAGGGAGAATGAAAAGCCCCTCAATTACCTTGACAACCAGTCCATTGTTTAGGGGTTTTGTAATAGAAATCATGCATTTTCAGAATTTAAAAAACAGAAAAAAAAATGAGACATTTGTTTCAAGGACTGTAATGGTGTGACCAAAGTTGCCTGGTGGGACAGTAACACAGGATCTGTGAAAGTGTCAATTGAAGAGAGGGACCACTAATAGCCCCAAGAGGGAGTAAAAGGTCCAGTGTAGTCCATCTGCCAGAATAGAGTCCATTCGATATGATGTGGCCTCCTTCACCTTGAGACTAACAAGCCAACTTTTGGCAGGAGTCACAAATCTGACATTGAACAGTAGCCTTGGCAGCAGAAAAAAATGTTCTTTGTCTTTTGCCCAGTCTATGATAGTGGATATGTTGCCATATCTGGTAAGATCATGTATCTAGACAGAAATAGTAGCAATCTGGGTGGTGCAGGCTCATCGGCAGCTTAATTCCAGTCGGTCTCAAAGGAGAACAAGCCCTTATACGGGGTTTCTACATGAGTGACCCAGATGGCTGAATCGGCAGCTGCTGCACTTCGTTGTTCACAGCCCCAAAGAGGGGCCAACCAAATAGCTGGGCCATTGTCAACAGCCTAAGAGTCAGCAAAATAAAACAAGGTTCATCAAAGGGAATACTGGTCAAAGCTTTGCAGGAACAGCCTTGAGTCCTGCCCACTGAGGGGAGTGACCATGTCTGCTTTTCATTCAGCACTGAGGTTGAAGTGCCCATGCAGAACAGGGGACACCATAGGTTTTACCTTGGCTGAGCCTTTAAGCCCAGTCATTTAAGTGAATCTAAATGACTTTGATTTAGGCAGTGTAGTGGGGAATAAACTTTTCCCCAGAAGGAGAGTTGCCATTTCTTCATGTGAAGCTGATATCCTGCTCGGGGCCAAGCTGGCTATGTTCCTGAGTGTACCATTTCATTTGACAAGCAAAGCTTGGTGTGCTCATCACACCTTGTTAGTTGTTGAGTCTGAGTTGACTGACCCCAGAATGGGATTATCAGTCTCAGAAGTTATAAGGCCTCCATGGGTCAGGTGTTCGGGGTCACTAAGAGGTCAGTGGCCAGCTAGTAGCTGCTTGTCAGAAAGGATGTACCCAGTAGCCTTGTCAGGGGAGTGATCAGTTCAGAACTAGATCAGTCTCTTCCCAGGTAGAGGCTTCCAGGTGTAGGCACCTTGTCCCAGAGGGTTCAATAGGCAAAATCTACAGTCATAGAGACTTGTAGCTTATAGAGGCAATTAAGTGAGTAGGGCCCTACTTGGGATGGGCTGGAAAGATGGTTGGAAAGCACTTCACATGTTTTACTAGCACTTCTTTACCTGCAGCTCTTCCCGAGCAGAATGTCGTCTGCCTCTTATGCAACAAGAAAGTATAAGCATATGACACATCCATTATCATTGTAGTTTCAGTTGGGGAAGTAGCAACAACAGTAAATTGAATTGGTCCAAAGAGCCTCACCCATAGAGTCACATTAGCTTCTCTTCCTCACTTTGGGCCCAGCCTGTTGTTATCAGTAGAATCCTCATGTCCCCACCCCTCATGGAACTGGTAGGACGGTGAATTGTGTACCTGTATCCAACAGAGCCATAAAAGTTTGAGTTCATTTCCTCCCTGAAATTTCCCAGCATGTTCAAATAGATATGTCTAGGCTTTGGAAACAAGGAGACCTTGGTCATGCCCCTAATCATATTTTCTCTTAAAGTAGTTTGGACTAGGGGGAAAGGAAGGATCAGGGGATGGAGCGAGAGAATGGCTCTGTGCCAACATGTCTTTTCATTCACTTTCAGGTCGCAGTGTTTGGGTGGTAGCTCATGGTTCAGTCAAATGAACTTCCAATATTTTGGGCTTGCCTAACACTCTCTTTCAGGAGATCCATATGGCTGAGCCAATCTATTTCAGCTTTGGGTGCTGTTTGACTCAGTAATAGAGAGCAGTGTCACTGGCTTGCTCTCTGGCTCTGGCTGTGAGATTCTCACCCTTTGCCTGACTTGGCCTAGATTCCTCCAGTGATACTTTCATTTTAAAGGAGTCTACCTTAATCTGGACCATTTTCTGCTTCTTTGTCATGGTGACATCTCTTAAATTTTCACATGGTTTTAACATAAGCTCTTCTGGGGAATTTTCCAGGGTGGCAGGGCCGATCCTAAGAATTTATCTAGATTCCTTTGGGTAAGTTTTTCATCCTTGAGTAAGTTACCTTTACCAACATTGTAAACCCAATCCAGGGCAGTAAGAGCTGATCAGTAGTCAATAACTCATCTGTGTTTTCCCATGGGAGTCTGAATAGGCCATGACATGCTATATGGGTGAGGTTGCTGAGTTTAAAGGGCCATGGATAGGTTGGACAAACTAAATAGCTATTTAGTATCCAGGTCCTCTGTCGTCTAATACAGAAAAATGGCAGGGTGAATGGGGTATTAGCCTTCAGCCCAGGAGCAGAGTTCAGGTAAGGTCTGGACTTGCAAAGCAGACTCCAGGTATTTACTAAGTATTTGCTCTCTGAAATCATCCATTGTGAGGCAAGAAATTGCCTCATGGGGAACTGAGCTTAGAAGCCAAACAGAGTGAATGATAAAAAGGCAGAATCTTGAATCAAATGTTAAAAATCCAAAGACAATTTGATATATGTAGGTGCAGATTGAGAAGAAGGCAGAAGTATCAAGAAAAGTTGTCTTTCTTTGTTAGTGGGTGTCAAACTATCCTGCAGGAACAGGTTCAAAACAATTATGTCTTACTTAGTCTGCTGCAATAGAGTTTTAGCTAGTTTCCCTGAATCCAGCCTCTTCCCTGCCAGTTCCTCCCTGTTCTGGTCACCCAAGTTCCACTTATGAAATAAAAATCTGATTATGTCAGGACACTGCTTGAAAACCCTTGGTTGGGCTCCTACTACAAAAGAATAAAATCTAAACTACTGTATAACATTTATCGTCCTTTGCAAGTTGGGCAGTCCACTTTGCAGCCTCATTCCTCGTGTCTCCCCAACATGTTCTCAATGTTCTAGCCACACAAAATTATATGTTTTCCCCAAATGCACCATGCTCTTTGGTGCCAGTGTGACTTTATTTCCTTGCCTGGAATGACCTTGTCTTTCTCTGCCTGGAAAACTACTAGGTTCAGCTCAACCGTCTCCCCTACTCTCCGGCTCTCTAACCAGTAGCCGATACCTGCATAGTGTCTTATGCTCTTTGATTATGATGCTGTGTCAGTACAATGTCTGTCTGTGCTGTCCACCAGGCTGTGACCTTCTTGAGGGAACTTGTCTTGTTGATCATGGTAGCCCTACACCTACTACAGTCCTTGTTATACATATGGTAGGCACTTATTCAACATTTGTTGAATGCATTAATATGTTTATGAGGCACTAAATTGTTTCCTTGAGGCAATAATTATTTCATTTTATCATGCTAAAAAATCAAATGAGGGCCAAGAGTCTGAATTATTATGAATAATAACACCAATCCATCAAGTATAATATTAATGAGTTTATATTAGATATCCATTTTTCACTTCCAAAGCAATCAGTAGTAACTGATGTAATTAAGCACTCTAATCTTTAAGATTATTAAGTGTGAAAATTAAGCCGAAGTCGTCCAAGGGACAGCAGGTGAACATTGTTTATATATATATACAACAAAAAAAAATATATATATATACAACATTGTTTAGGGAATGAATGTTTATGTATATATATATATATATATACACAAACATTTATGTGTATATATATATATATATATATATATACACACACACACAAACATTCATTCCCTAAACAATGTTGTATATATATATATTTTTTTTTTTAAAGAGACACATAGATCATACATATACTAACTACATTTTTTCTATAATATTCTTACTTATTTTCAAATGCAGCATTTCCCACCCCACACTACCATACACACAATAAATATCCAAAGGAAATAGAGATTTTGTGTAAAGTTCTCTGAAAATACAAAAGATACTTATGGAAACACTCTTTGGAATGTTTTTTGAAGGCAACTTTCCTAAACATATTTCTTGTGATCAGGTCCTATATTGACTCTCCAGAGGGTTCATAGTATTTATTCAACCTGAAGGGCAAATGACATGACCCTGTTTTTGAAAAGCACAGTAAATGAAAGACCTTGTCCTTGGAAGAGTAGCCTGCTTTCTCAGTACCTTAGGCATTGAGCGAGCATTTTGTAAAAAATCTTTGCCTGTGGTAGTGACCCTTGTCTTCATTCTAAGTATTACTGAAGTAGAATTTAAAAACATTGGGCATCCCATAACAACCCTTCTGGTGTAACACACTGACCTTCAATGTTCCCTGTCCCTGAACTTCACACATATTGGGAAGTAGACCAACAGTGTACAGCCTTTACATTGATAAATATTGTGCAGTAGTGCCCATTGTTCCACTAGTACAATTTTATCAAACTCATTTATTCGGATCAGTAATGGTCCTTCAGGATATAAGGAAGATATCACCAGTCAATCACATCTTCCCACTGAGCATGGGGAAGCCAGAAACTAACAAGCAATCTGAATTGGCTTTCAAGAAAATATCCATTTTTTTTACTTTAGTGCACAAGAAAACCTCTTCAAATAAGAAAATAATCCTAGTTACAGTGAAGGAAATCGAACAAGTACTAATTGGGTACTATAACATATTTAGTATATGGACTTAATATCCATTCCAACCCTATTCTGACTTGTCTTCTTCCACTGAAGAGGTTAGAAAGCTGAAAATTGTACTTTTTTACTCTATTGCTATTAGAATGTAGCCACATGACCCAGGTTCTACCAGTCAGTTGGTCCTGAAAGAGATGTGAATACTAAAGTGAAAAACCTGAGATGTGAGTTTAAAGGGAGAATCAGTCTCCTTACATGCACAGCGGAGTTGGAAGCTGGTTCTGTATTTGCTGTGGTGGAAGTTGTGGTGCTCATACCTAAGCATATTCAATGCTTGTGGTTTATTAGAACAGTCTGTGGTATAAATTGGACAGTTTCCCTACCTTCATTATTCCTGGCTAGATAGTGTCCAAACCTGGTTCTCTAGTTCTCCTGGAGATTTGTGAGCTATCAAAAATCCCTTTCAACAAACTAGAGTATTCTCTACTGTTTGTAATCAAGAATTCTGCATGTTTTTTGGGGAAACCAATCACATATTCCCTGTTCTTTGGCATATTCTAGAAAGGGAGATAGACACTAAACACAATTAGAATAAAAAACATGTCAAATTCAAGGAGTTCATCATCACCAAGCCCTTATTATATGAAATGTTAAAGGGACTTATCTAAGAAAAAGAAGATAAAAAATATGAACAGTGAAAGGACAGCAAACTCACTGTTATTAACAACCACACCTAAAACAAAAGCAATCTAAGAGGACAGCTAGATCGGGAGTGGAAATGTAGAAATGGAGATCACATGGAGGGTTGGTAACAGGGGAGTGGAAGGAGGAGAAGAGGGGAGAAGGTACAGAGACTAAGTAGCATAGACAGTAGGTAGAAAATAGAGAGTGGGGAGGGCAAGAATACTATGGGAAATACAGAATCTAAAGAACTCGTGACACGTGGACATGAACAAAAGGGGGGAATAGTGGGGGAGGGGTGTGTAGGTTGGAGGGGAGTGAGGGGAGAAAATGAGACAACTATAATAGCATAATCAATAAAATATATTTCAAAAATAAAAAAAAAAACATGTACAATTGACCCTTGAACAGCATGGGGGTTATGGGCACCAAAACTTTGCACAGTTAAAGACCTGTGTACAACTTTTGACTCCTCCAAAACTTAACTACAGTTGACCCTTCTTACCTGTAGGTTTCACATCCATGAATTCAACCAACTGTGGATCAAAAACAGTATTTTTGATCTGAAGTTGGGACTCTGTGGATGCAGAAGGCTGACTATTAATAGCTTACTGTTGACTGGAAGATTTACCAGTAATGTAAATAATCAATTAACACATACTTTCCATGTTATATGTATTATATACAGTATTCAAACAATAAAGTAAGCTAGAGAAAAGCAAATGTTATTTTAAGAACCATGAGAGAAAATATGTTTACCTATTGAAAAGAATTCACTACAGTGAACTTATGCAGTTCAAACCTGGGTTGTTTTAGATCCACTATAATAGCAATCATAGAGTTAAAATAAAAAATACATGAGGAGTTATGGAATATAATGGGGTTAAAGTCTGTAGCTGTGTCTCTACCCTAATCTCTCACCACGAATACTTATTAATCCATTTGCAGCTGAGAACTACAGGGAGAAACAAATGAGTGCCTTACTTCAGTATGAACAATGTTGTGTGGGTCTCTTCCGAAAATACAGAGAAGCTCTGGGCTTTATTTTTTAATCCTTTAAGTGTCAAAGACTCTAACATTACTATTCATGAGCATGTATAATAACAGAATATTAAAGCAGTTAATCCAAAGGGAAATTTGGTTTTCCATGATTGTGATATAACAAACACACCTCTTAGAAGTAATATGACATCACTCTCCTCAAGTCTAAGATGGAAACAGCTCATGAGGAGTCTCATATCTCTTCTCTGATTAGGAATTAGCTCAAGAACAACATACATGTAAAACTAAATGATATATGTAATGCATCTATCAAACTGTTCGTAGCATTTTACAATATTACTTTTCTACTTCATGGAATTAATTTCCTTTAGCTAATGTACATAGTATGCACCCATGCACTCAGGGCCACATAACTGGAACATAGTTTGCTAAACTTACCTGGAGAAGACTGTAAATAATAGGTGCAGAAATTATGCATGGAATGCTATATACCTTTGAAACATGAGATCCAGCTTTGGAACTCATATTTGATGAATTTTCTGACCACACTTAGATTTAGACTTTACATAAAAGTCCTGTTAGAGCCCTGGCTGGCATAGCTCAGTGGATTGAGCACGGGCCTGCGAACCAGACAATCGCGGTTCGATTCCCAGTCAGGGCACATGCCTGGGTTGCAGGCAGGTTCCTTGCAGGCTAACTACCAGCAGGGGACGCACAAAAGGCAACCATACATTGATGTTTCTCTCCCTCTCTCCTTCCCCTCTAAAAATAAATAAATAAATAAAATCTTTAATTAAAAGAAAAATCACTTGGTACACAACACATGAATACTTAAAAAAAAAAAGTCCTGTTAAACTGCTAATAGGATTAAATGCTCACCAGTTTTAACATAAATCCACCCCTCCACCTATCTGTTTCTATAGACAGATAACACAGTGTACTTGAAAAAATGTAGGCTTTGAAATGAAATAGAACTTTGTTTGCATTCCAGTGCTGCTATTTGCTATTCTTTTTCATCCTTTTACTTTCAAATTTCCTGGTTGTTATAGTTAATATTTTATTTTTATACAGTCTGAGACTCTTAGAAGATTAATTGGAATTATTTAGAGCATGCACACATAATAGAATTATGATATGTTCAATTTAAATCTATCATTTACTAGTTTTTTTGGCATCATCAGTGTTTTTTTCTTTCTTGCTTTCTTTTGGATTAATAGACTACTTTTATTTTTCTATTTTCTTCCCTTACCTTATTGATTGTACATTTCTTGTTATTACTTTAATGTGTCCTTGATATTATGAACGGCAGCCTGACTTATTAGTCTAACGTTAATAATTTTAGTGGTGCTCAGACCATGAAAGGCTCTAATAATACCTTCAATCCACTTATCAACCTTCCACCTTTTTACTTTTACTGCTATGTGTTTCAACTTATATATATTTGAAACCTCACAAAACATAACTATCACTGATTTAAACGTCTGCATTCATTTAGATTAACCTTCCTACTCTCTCTGAAGCTTTGTTCTTTCATGCAATACTACGTCTCTAGGCAGGGTTATTTTCCTGGTGCTTAGCAAAATCTTTTTGGTCTCCTTTCTCTCTGTGCAGGCCTGCTGGCAATGAATTTTCTCAGTTTCCATTTATTTGAAAAGTTTCTACTTTTTATTTCAAAATCTGTTTTGAAAGAACATTTTTAAAGAGATATAAAAATAATGTTTGATGAATATTTTATTGATTATAGGATTTTTTAAAATTTTGTTGAGATGTTATTGGTATACAGCATTGTTTCAAGTATTATGGTTTAAGTTATAATGACTTGACTTATATTGTGAAATGATTACTACAACTAACATCCATCATTTCATATAGATACAAAAAGTGCTTTTTTTCTCATCATGAGAATTTTTAGTAACTTTCAAATATACCATACAGCAGTGTTAATTATAGTCATTATATCATACATTACTTCTCCAGTAGTTTTTAACTTTGTAACTGGAAGTTTGTACCTTTTCATCATATTTGTTCAATTTCCACACCTGCTACTCCCAGTGTCTGGTAACCATAAATCTGATTTCTTTTTTTTAGATATCACATATTAGTGAGATTATACAATATTTTTTCTTTTTTAAAGGATTTTATTTATTTATCTTTAGAGGGGAAGGGAAGGAGAGAGGGAGAGAAACATCAATGTATGGTTGCCTCTGGTGTGTCCCCTGCCGGGAACTGGCCTGCAACCCAGGCATGTGCCCTGACTGGGAATCGAACCGCAATTGTGTGGTTCGCAGGCCTGTGCTCAATCCACTGAGCTACACCAGCCAGGGCTAACAATATTTTTTCTTTGACTTATTTATTTTAGCATAATACTCTGAAAGTCCATCCATGCTGTTGCATATGGCAGGATATCCTTTTTATGGCACAATAATATTCCATTGTATATAGAAATAGCACATTTTCTTCACCCATTCATCTGGCAGTGGCCACCTATGTTGTTTCCAGGTCTTGGCTATTTTGAATAATACTGTTTGTCTTAGTATTGCCCCTTCGAAGGCTTTGTGTCTTTTTTTCCTCTAGCTGCTTTTAAGATTGTTTTCTTTGTTATTGATTTTCAGCAGTTTCTCTCTGATGTGACTTGTGGTTTTCTTGGTCCTCAACTTCAGTTTTATAAATCTTCCTGGATATGTGGCTTGATGGGTATCTTCTGTTCCTCTATCTCTGTGTGCTTCTGTTTGACTTTTTTTTTTCCTACTGACCCATCTTCTGTTACTACACGTTTCTTCTGTTCTGTCTAAACTTTTCCAGCACCCAGGGTTTGCATTCTTTATTTCAATGATTTTATTTTTCAGTTTTAGAATTTCCATTTGACTTTCTACAGATACTTTCTTTAGTGAAAAATTTATCTTCTTATGCATTTTCTTCAATGTATTTATAATATTTTTTAAAATCTCTGTACAATAATCCTTGTATGCCTATTAATTTTTTGAATGACAATCATTTTGGTAAAATTGTATAGTCTGTAGGTAGTTTTATCTTTCTTCATAAATTTAGTCTCTTTCTGGAGGGAAAGTAGAATAAAGGATGATCATTTTTGATCCAATCGAGTACAGAGATGACCCAAGGCTGAGTCTTGGACTTGCCCACTCCCAGTTTTCTCTTGCTACCAGGGCATAGGCTTACTGGGTTCTCAGCTGTCAGCTGAAAAGCTCTGTTTGAACCAGTCTTGTCCTCCTTGGTAGACCCTGGGCTGGAATTCTTGTCTCCTTAGCCTATAAGACTGAAATCTATGGGGCAGCAAGTTTCTGCTAGTTTTTTTCCAAATTTCCCCACACACAGTTTAGGATTTGGTAAATGCCTCAAGGGCAAAACTCAACTGATTATTGGATTTACTTCTCTAAGGTCCCTTGATACATTCAAATTCTTTTCTGTAGTGCTAGTTTCCTTAGTATTCCACACTGTTCCCCCCCCCACTAGTTTACCCAATTCTTTTCATTTTTTCCAATACTTTCCACGTTCCCTATCCTGACTTGAGAGCCTCCCTATTACTCCTTTCAAATCCAATATTTCTTAGTTCCTAACAGCTGCCTGCCAGCACCTCAATGTCCCCAGACCAACCCACTACTCCCTAGAGTAAAGCCTTTCCAATTCTTTACACACACCCGCATTTCTTTGTTTTTCCAAGTGTCTTTGGCCATTTCTTTATTTTTTAAAAAATTGATTTATGGATTTGAGAGAGAGATGTTCCATTTATGTATGCGTTCATTGGTTGATTCTCATATGTGCAGTGACTGGGGATTGAACCTGGAACCTTGGTGTATCAGGGTGACTCTCTAACCAACTGAGCTATCTGGCCAGGGCTCTTTGGCCATTTAAATCCTAGTTTCTCCCAACACATAATGAGGGTGCTATTTAGTCTCAATACCCTGAGACATTCTCCAAAGTAGTAAGTAATGTATCTGGTACATAGTAGTTGCTCCATAAATATCTGGTTTTTGGTTAAGACAATGATCAATAGCAGACAGTATAAATTTCTAGGCCTGGGGGTACTTTAATCCTAATATTTCTCAAAAGATGAGGAGAAATCAATCAAAAAAGAAAGTTATGAAAAGCAATGAAAAGGAAAATAGTTTTTTTTGGTCTTTTCCTTTTTTTTAAACATTAAGCTCTTGAAATGGTATATACCTATTTTCATTTTATTATATTCCAAAATACATCCTGGTACAAAGATGAATAAGAAGTCTTGTTTGAATATTTGCTTTTTCCTTGTTTCTTGATTAAACATTTGAAAATTTGTATAAGCAAATAGATAAGTCACAGACTTAACTCCCTTTAAATATTTCTTCTTTCACTGATTGTATCTGCAGGTGTTCACTGTTACAAGTAAACATAGGAAATGGTGTCAGGACATTATATTTGCATAACTGAACCTCATGCTTTTTGATTTGCACGTGACTATCAGCCTTCAGAATCCTAACCATACAATGCCTCTGCAACAAAGAAAGACTGGCTGGAAGTTTTAAGACCTTCCCGTCTGTGTCCAACATTTTCACAGTTTAGTCCTGTTACTGTTAATGTGTGCTCAAAATGCTTGCTTATGAAAATTAATTAAGGGCATGCACACAAAAGAATAGCGAAGGCAGATTTTACATCTATGATATCCAAAACATATGAAGATATCCAGTGAATTAAGAAATAACATTTCCCATGTTTATATATTTTAGTTCTTTGTTTCCTGAGAGGATGGTGAGATAAGTCAGCCAGGAAATTGTTAATGTGATCACTCAAAACAAAATTACGTAGTACTTTGTTTTAAAGTGATCTCTCCGTCTCTGTCTCTCTCTCCCCACCCTGTGGTAACCATAACAACCAGTTCTTTTCAGAGAGGTCAATTACTAAAAAGAGTATGATCTATACTTCACGTAATATGGTCATCTATAAAGTGCTTTGGACAGTGTTCATTTTTTACAGAAATTGGTTTTAAGGCTGTGGAAATGTTCTAAAATTGGAAGTTGAAATAAATGAAGAAAAATATGTAGGTGTCTCTAGAAAATCAGACAAAGATGATACATTAGAGCTAAATAGGCAGTTCCATTTTTTAATCCATTATCAGTAACCATCAGGGTTTGGTACACAATTTATCCTCAAACAAAACCGTGAGGATTGCTGATTGTGGAAACATATTTTAAGTGTTATTAAGATTTTTGTTGAATGTGTAACAACAAAGGAGATTTCTTTGTGCCTCTGTGTGTCTCTGTAAGCCATATGTACGCCTTGGGGTGTGTTTGGTAGGCGGCTCTGTAGGTGGAATTGACATCCGGAGGCCAGGCCTGCCACTGGTCAGCAAAGTGACTTTAGAAAGGCCATTTTATCCCCCTGTGCCTCAAAATGTTAATTTGTAAAATGAGGATGATCATGGTCACTTCATCTGTTGACCCTCAAAGTCAAATGATGTACTTACTGCATGTGAACACAAACAGTAAAGAACCTATAAGATGAAATACAGTAGAGTAACCAAGAGCCAGCATTTTGGGTCAGGCTACACTTGGTGAAAGTCTGACTCAACAACATATTAGCTATTGACAATAGCTGCCAACTTGCTTGATTGTTACTCAAATCTTCAGTGTTTCACCTACAAAGTGAGAATATATATTACCCCAGTCTTAAGAAATTGTGACACATGTGAAGTTCCAGGTAAGATACCTTGTTACCAATATTATACAAATATGGCATTCATGCAGGTTATAGTATGTACATGTATACTATACATATATGTATACCAATGATGACAGTGCAGTGAGCATTATGGCTATATTGGAACTGCCACTTACATAGAAGTGGTAACTTTGTGTTACGCGATCTGGGAATAAGGCCCTGGGGAATGTTAAGGACTCCAACGCATGGGTGTGACTTATAAGAAGAGGGAGATAAAGATAAAAGATTTGTTTTATAAAGTTTAAAAATCTGTCACTTTTAAGTCATTGGCTTAAGTTGAATGTGTTGATTATAATGTGAAATTGGATCTTGTTTTGTGTTTAAAGTAATACTAAAGCAATCTTCCTTTCTTCTTCTTTTTTAGCTATATTTAATTTAAAAATTAATGCAGACCTATAATTTTTAAGTATTTCGGTTTTCACACTTGATCTTAGCCAAAAGGCCAAGAAGTGATAAAATAAATATTTTGATTTTCAAAGATAATATTTCATTAACTTCATTTAGACTAAAGTAAATATTAAACATCTCTAGGCCAGTATCTCCCTTTCTTAAAAATTAGCATCAGAGCAAATTGAGATGAAACAAGTTGATCCCAATTTCATCTAATTGAAAAACATTAGTCTCTCTTTTTAAGTTATGTTTACTTTTTGTGAACTGATCATCCCTTCTCCAGGACTAGACTTCAGTGAAGATAAGATTGGAAAAGGATCAGATCATTGACTTTCATTCTAGTTATTCATCACTGCATAGAAAACAAAACCCTTTACGAAATCCCAATAACTTGGAACTAATAGAAACTGACACCTGGTCTGGTCTTCAGCTTAGCTCTGGTATCTCTGGCTTCATTAATGTCAAGAGAAGACTAAACATCCCAAGAGAATGTTTGTCCTATTCTGGGAAACTCCAGGAACTCTTCTGTCAGAAGCCCGCTCCTTCAGCATGGCTAAGATTGCCCTTCAGTACTTTCCAGCCTGTGAGACTGGACAGACAGCCAGGGTAGGTGCAGATGTGGGTGCCTTGCACAAGGAATTGCATGCCTAGTGCTCTCTGTTTTAAGTGTGCATTTATGAAAGGGATAGCAAAGTCCCTGTGGAGGAAGATGGGGCCTGAGGGAGGGGACCTAAAAAGTGCAATCGAATCTTGACTTCTCTGCTATTGGAGGAGGAGTGACAGATGACCAGGCACATAAAAGTGTTTGCTAAGTTTAGTTTGTAGACAATACATGTGTAATAGGCACATATGGACAGTTGCTTTATTTTTCTCAGTGGTGCTCAGAACTTCAGCAGCAGGAAAGGCAAATTCTGATGGATCATTCTGAAGCTGGGGCTTGCAGTACGACAGGCAAAAGGACAGGGAACCCAGAGTTCAAGAGAAAAGTTGAAGTGAGACACTTTGAATGCAGATTGCAGATAAAGGGAAATAATGTTTAAAGGGATTTGAAGTTCAGGGAGAAAAGGAAAGTTTGAGGGGCATAGGCCCAGTGTTCATTTCACATTATTGTACATTTTTTCTCAAAAAAACATGAGGTTTTCTGCTTTACAATTATTTCATGTGCAGTGCCTCTGCTTGGTTTTTCTTTCCCCAGTGAACACCAGGAGTCAATTCCCTCAATTAATTCACAAAGTATTGACCAGATAAGCCAAGTAATTTCAATAAGTATGAAGTACTTGCAATGTACTTGAATGAATTAGTTCAGTTAACATTCAGTCTTACCTGTCAACACTGAAACAAAATTATAGCACTCATAGAATTCAGTAACAATTTTATACAAAAAAATATAAAAGACTCAATATGTGTGAAACTTGTTAAGAGGAAAACCATTTTTAGCAAAGCAAGATGCTCATTCATTCTTTGCAGTGATGGAATCGCTTAAAAAATTTCAGCACCAGAAACTATACAACCCAAAGACTATACTCTGGTCTACATGTTGAAAGTTATTTCTGTTGTATGGAATTCCTCCAAAAGAAATTGAATTTCACTTTTATAAAGGCAAAATAAATTTATATGAAGTTTTTCAGAGTGATAGCAACAGAAACCACTCAGGATATCTTAAATGAAACATATGATTATTATAATAGCACATGTGGAAATAAGGAAGATTTGAATGCTGGCCACACATTGGGTATTATGGAAATGGAGTGAGTTGTAGAGGATGATGTTGTGGGGACCAGCTTAGCGGTCAGAGACTGAACGGTGATTCAGAGTCCAGCACAGCACTTGTGATCTGGGTATATCACTGCTCCACACCAGCAGAGGGTCATTAATTCCTGATTTTCAACTGCTACCAAGCAGCTCACATGCAACTCTACATTTTTCTGGTTCTCACAGTTTTTGTTGCCTCATGGGCTCTGCACACATGGCTCAGTGCCTGCTTTGCTTCTATGTATCTGCTGTTTTCTTTCTACCCCACTTCTCTCTTTCCCTCCCCCACCTCTCCACCCATCTTTCTGATTTACCTATCTCTCTGTCTCGGTATTCATCTAACTAATATCTCAGTCACATTTTCCTAAGGAATTAGTCTGACTGGTTCATAGACTGCTATTGTGTCCATTAGTCAGAACTTGCACCCTGGGATACTTCACAGATTCTGGCTTATCTAGAGAGTGGCTGTTGTTTTATTCCCCACCATGAACACAAATACACACACAGCTCAGTCAGCAAGGTTACACAAATTTGAGAGGGAGCTATGGTAAAAGCTTCATAAAGGGAATGATGGATGTAGCAGGAATTCCTAGGGTGGAGCTAAAAGTAGATCATAAAATCACAAATGAACATACAGTTGTGTCCAGAGTCATAGCACTCTAGACTAAGGCAATTGAGCTAGCTCAAGTGGAAGGTACAACGAGAAGCAGAGGGACTTAAAATGAGAATAGTAGTGAGAGGCCTTATTAGAAACTGCATTAGCATCTAGACATCGGGGTTGACGTTTTGTTATGTAGGGAATCACATGGCAATAATAGGTTTTGACCAGTGAGTTGATGAACGGAAGAATTTAAGAAAGACCAACCTGGCAGTGTTACAAAGGCTGGAGAGGAAAATGAGACTGGAGAGAAGGAGATCACTTGTAATTGTAAAATAATTATAATAATGTAATACTACTTAGGAAATATTTCTTAAATGAGTACTACATGCCAGCATGTACCACATGCAGAAAGTAAAAAGGTTAAAAAAAACGTGGTACAGTCCTTGCCACCACGGGGCTTGCATTTGTGTGGAAGATGGGAAAAGCAAAATGGCAATTTCAATGTGATCAATAAGGCCTTCATAGGAGAAGGTGTAGAGTGCAAGGGAAGCACATGGGAGGGGCTGAAGCCTGACCAGAAGTCCAAGGAAAGCTTCCGTAAAGGAAATGGCATAGAAACTGAGACCTGTGGGCTGCATAGAAATTATCCAAGCAGAGGATGAAATTGGGGGGAAGGGATGAGTGTGGGGATGGTTCACTTTCAGGTCAATGAATAATTGCTGAACAGAAAAGAACAATACTAAACAGCTCTGCTTGATTAGTCACTGTAACTGAGAAAAAAAGGGTTTTTTTTCTGAGGGTATTAAATCATTTGTTGATTACACATGATCATAGATGATATGCAAGCTTCATTCCTGTGTATAATTTTATCTGCTACCATAATCGATATATTGCATATGGTTTTGTTTTAAACATTAAATGTCAGTCCTGTGCTGGGAGCTGGAGAAATAATTCTGAATGAGATAGACATGCCCCCTGCCTGGCAGAAAAGAAAATTACAGTGGAGAAGGTGGAGGAAGAATTGTAAATATGGAAATATTCTGAATGGGGAATGGACCTGAGATGATGACCATTGGAGGAGAAGCTACCATGGTCTTGGGTGTTATACAAGTAAAACTTCAGTGGTGTTCTTACAGATAACTAAAGGTTAGCCAGGTAAAGAAATGAGGGCACAGTCTTACTCCAGGCAGAAGGCAGAGCATGTGTGTGTGTCCCGAAACAAGAGGGAGTACAGCACTACCCAGAGGTGGTGAAGCAGGAGAAAACATCATCTCCCTGGTCCCCCCAGAAGGGAAAACATATTTATGCCTCATTTAATTGAATACTTGAAAAAGTGTTTTGTTTTGTTACCATGTGAGATTTTCCTCATTTAAGCATCATCTTTGATGTTGGTTTTACTCATGGAACTGTTGAGTTATTTTTTGAGGAAATTTTTACAAAATGTTTTCAAATTGCCATTGAAATCTCTTTTTATTTACTTTATGTTTTTTAGGGTTTCTAAGCATCCCAATAACTTTTACTTGATTATGTCAATCCTATCTAATAACATTAATTTTCATCTCCCACTATTGTTGTAAAAATTGTCTTTAAAACTTACTACCCTAAAAATGATGATTCTGTTTAAAAACTAGCAAAGATATTTTTAAATAAATATTTTTTATAAAAAATATATGTTCATAAACTACCTGTACAATATAATAAAATGGGTTAAATTGCTTTGTTCAATATCCATTTACATACTATTTGGTAACTTCCAGGCAAGATTCCTTCATGTTTATTACTCATTTTTAAGAGTCATCTGAAAGAAAGGTTAGGATTGTTATTCTCCAATGATTGAATAACCTGATGGGCTGTAATAAAGTCAGTGATTTTTTCCATCTTAGTGGAGAGTCTGCACTAAAATTGGGCCTGGGATGAAGAGTCTCTGCCTTTGCAGTCGGTTAACATTGAGTCAACAACTCGGAGGTGTAAGATTTTATTTAGAAGTTATTTTAAAGTGAAAGTCTATAATCAGACACATGAAGTTATTTTTTAAAGATGAATAGTTTTAATTATCTTACATGTAGCCTTGTAAAGACATCAAAATTTGCCAGCCCACATTTTTTTATAAATAGACTTTCCAAGTAGCAAATTCCCCAGCACAGTCTGTTCCCTCTTCTCTAGCCAAAAGCCACATCAAGTCTGGCTCTCCCTGGAGGTCCAGGCAGGACCAAAGCAGGTCTCAGGGCTCTGCCTCAACCAGGAAAATCCCTGAGGGTCTTATTCCCAGACCAGGAGCCTGTTACTAAAATATATCCTCCCACCCCGCTCACATACATCAGCTTAGATTTGGCTTATGACCCAACCCAGAGTTTGGTCCATTTCTGAGGGCGGGATCAGAGACCCATTCAAACACATAATCGAGAAGGCCTAGTTTCTCCCTGAAAAAATTAAAAAGGACAAACTTTTGGATTGGCCCCAGAACCCAAATAGTCAGGGCTAGAAGGCCTGAATTAGATGCTTAGTCTCCTTCCCATGTTGGATCAAGATTTCAAGGCTATAAAAAAAACCCCCAAAACTCAAGGCTAAGTTGAAATACAAGGCTGGTGGCTGTTAACAAATATGCTGGATAATTCACCCCACATCAGTAGCACTTGGTGGGAAATTATTTTTCTCCTCTTTTTTCTTCTCCATATCCCTTGCCAAAGCTGGTGATTTACTATGACAGAATATGGATGCATAATTATAAATCTGTTATTCCTCATGAAAGAGTGCTGGATGCCTGTGACCTCTGCAGTAGGCTAGTCATTCTTCTTGATGAAGGGTAGCTCCCATTTTTACAACCACGCGAATTTCTCTCTCGCTCACTACATAGAGATACTCTGGGAGAGCACAGAATATAACTTTGCTGTTGTCATCAAAGGTAGCAGTACACCATCCATAAGGATTGTTGGGTATATACGTTCTTGTTTTTTTTTTATCCTCACCTGAGGGTGTTTCTTGATTTGAGAGAGAGAGAGAGAGAGAAACATCATCTTATATGCAACTCTGATAGGGAATTGAAGCTGCAACCCAGGTATATGCCCTGGTTGGGGATCATACCTGCAACCCTTTGGTGCATGGGATGATGCTCTAACCAAGTGAGCCACCTGGCCAGGGTGGGTACATGTATTCTTTGACTCAAGGGTGGCACAGAGGTAGATACATGGCACTTTCTGTCCTTAATGTACAGGCCTGTGCATGTTCTTCTCCCTCTCTGGCTCTTTACTTTGAAAAATTTCAAAGCTGTAGGAGAGAGGCAATAATAATGTGGTAACACCCATATAACCTCTTGTTGATTCACAAATTTGTAACATTTTGTCACATTTGCTTAATCTCTGTCTTTTTCTCACTTGGTTCTCTGTAATAAACACATACGTTTTTTAATTCATTAAATCTTTAATTTAATTATTTGCTGAAGCATTTGAGAGCTACTTACAGGTCTTGTAATACTTGAATGTGTATCTTAAAAAAGAACAAATTCTATATAAACAGAATATAATGATCACTCATTACATTTAGTATTTACACAATAGTATTATCTAATGCACAGTTTACATTCTGCTTTCATTAACTGTCCCATCAAGGATGCTTACCCGCTGATTTCCCTCATGGAGCCTGAGACCTGGCTCAGGGCAGGTGTTGGCATTACATTGTCATGTCTCTTTAGGCTCCGATTTACCTAGCACAATTTCCCAGCCCTTTAAATTTCTTGTATTTAAACACCTTTGAAATTTCTAAAGGATCCAAACCAATTGCTTTGCAAAAATTGATTAATTTTAATTCGTCTGACTGTTCCCTCATGATTACTCACAGGGTATGGCATCCTTTTCAGTGTGTCAGAGAGCTCTTATTTCAAACTACTTAATTTAAAAAGAAACCTCCTTTATGTAAATCTATGCTATTTACTTAATATATAGTACATATCTTAAGTTTATTCCTGTATATTTTTTCTTTTGTGTCTATGCATGTTTTTTTTAAAATCTTCCTTCCAAATGTTAACACTTATCCTTGTGAAGGACACAAGATAAGTTGGCCTTGAAAAAAAAAAAACTACCAGGAAATGTAACTGAAAGTATATTTGGGGGATTTTTACTTAATAGGGTTATTAATAATGCTAATATTCTTGCTTTGTGACAATAATAAATATTAATGGGAATTTAAAATACAATCTTGTTTTTCCCACTTGCATCAACATAAATGCTCTAAGCAACAAAAGAATAAACTTCACAGCTCTTACAAAGGGACAGCCCCAAACGTTAGAACATTATGAAAATGAGCATGTAATTAAAAGGAAACTGATAAAAGAATCAGGAACAAAGATCATTGCAAATATATGTACAGAATTCAGGCACAACAATTTGCTGTCTGGTCAATGTGCATTTTAAACAAAGTAGTTCGCTGGTTCCTGTGATTCTATTTCAATCTACATTTTTCTTTGTGCATTTAAAACAAGTCTGGGGGTAAAGAGGGAGCCTGACGTATGGGGCCTATCAGCAGCCCCTCCCTTCCCACCACACTCAGTCCTGCCGTAAGGGCAAAGACAAATAGAAACAGGAGCCTCAGCTCTCCCTGTTGAAAATAAGACACCCCGCCCTCTCTTTTCTTAGAGCATTTACTTTAGAAAACTTGTCATTGCAGGTTCTCTCTGCCTCCCTGATATATATCTTCTAAAAGCTAAACAAGTTTGGCTTTTTTTAAGCTTTATGACCCAGGAATGTCTTTTTCAAAGACTTGAGCACCATCTCTTTGAAATGTAATCAACGTCAGTGAAGATAGAGGCCCTAAGTTCCAGTTTCTGGGAGAGGTTGGGAGCTTAACTACCAGCTCCTTGCTCCCAAACTACCTTCTGTGGCAAAGATAGCAGTTTATTTATCTTTGGATGAAGTCAATTACCTAACACGGATGATCATCCCAATTAACGGGAGAATTTAGAATGAACTATACGTAACCAATGGAGCTGTAAAGTCCTCTTACTAGAGGACTAGTTAGTGTTTTCTTGGGAACATGTATGCAGTGGGTTGTCTCTTATTGCTGTAAAAAAGGGCGAGATGGCTTTCTGTCTGCAGTCTCTTTAGTGGATTGCCTGTGATGTGTATTACATTCAGGTTGAATGCTTATTCCATAAAAAATTATGTTCTTTTTCTTTCTTCTACCTTTGTGGAGATATTTTCTGAGTTGGGAGAATATTTTGTTTAAATACATCTCCCTAGTAATGTTCACTTTGAGTCTCACTGAACACCCATGAACTCTACCGGAAGTCTTTGCTCATAGGGTGTCACGGACACTACAAGCAAATGAGGGTTCAAGGGATAACAGTAGAGACACATGACATGCAATCCATTGTTTGTTCCGTAGAACTTGACTTACGAAACACAACTTCACTATAAGATGTTCGTGTAAGTCAAGTCCACGGTAGCAGAGCATTAAACCCAATTGTCAGGCTCTCTAAGTGCAGGGCTGTGTGTGTCTGCAGAGGTTGTGTGTCCACAAAGCACATCCTGTTGGCGATTCTGTTTGGGCCCAACTAACAATCACCGGCTCACTGCAAACACAGTCTAGACCACTGGCTCTAGGCTCTGATAAAGTGCTTTCCACAACAGAAATGCCAACAATATTCTGCCTGCTTGTTACTTTTTAAATTATATTCCATTAAATGTAAAATTGCATTACCTACAATTTCTAAGAAAATGACAGAATTATTTCACTGAATTGTAGCATATCTACCTTTACTCCAGATGTGGATTGTTGGCAAAGTTTGGAGACACTTTATTTATAAATAATTTCCTAAGTAAATAACATTCCCTGTCCCTTGGTTCAGAGTTCATGGAACAAGGAGTGACTATAGCTTCTGGACAACCTTAAATCAGAAATAACTGGGGTTATGCCCATGCATTTTATTCCTTGGGCGGGGAGGGGGTTGGAGCCCATCTCTGACTTTCATGCAAACATTTGTATTTGCGATACAATAGCACATTAGAAGCATAAAGGTAGTTTAGGTAGTAGAAAAAGCAGGACTACTACACAGGAGGAAACAAAAGAGAAAAAGTTTAAAGGAATTGTATTACAGAATCAATTATCTTAGGGTAAAAGATCTTCTTCAACATCCATCTATCGGTCCCACATAGGATTTAACGATGATAATGCCACACATCTCCCCAGAAATGTTAAAGTAGATGTAGTATTCCTTACTGACAAGGTGTGGAATTACATAATCCATTTCCAAAGACTTTTGTACTTCATTTTTAGAAAGCTCGGGTCTTACACAGTTTAGTTCCCCATTTTTATGGTCTTATATAAATAGGAGTTTACTTTGGTCATATTTGCTAAAATTCAATTTTACCTATCTTTCAAAATACAGCTCCACCCAAAGAAAAAACACCCTTTTCGCAACCACTGTAATTCTAATATTTAGGTCAAAATCACCAATTTAGGTAATTGAATTAATGAAGAAAACTGCATAATTATCAAATTAATTCTTAATTAATAGTATAAGGTCCCAAATAATAACAATGTATGAGAGCTACAATTTAAATGATTTTTCTGCTCTTTGCAAATTTGGTGAGTGTTACTATCAGTTTTTACTTTCTGCACTTTCTATATACCTCTTTGTCTTCTCTTAGCTAGGGTCTACTTTCCTTCTTTCATAAATGTATTTAATTGAATTGTCCAAAGTATGCCTCACACTATTGCACTCCTTTTCCTAAGAAACCCAATTTTTCTTAAGGGGATAAAATCCCACCCTCCTCAGGGCCTGTGCAGTCAGGAGGCTGTTATTGCTGTTGAGGCCGTTATTGGCTCTCTCATTTCAATTATCTACTTGGTGGACTCATTTCATTTGAAGATAGAAACGGCATAATTTCGTATTCATTTGACATCTGAGATACAGCAACCCAGAGCCTTACCCCTCTGGCCTTCCCAGTTTAGCTGCAGAGACTCTAAGAGATCCAACAAGATTATCAGCTTTATATTTAGTATCAGAAAGTGCATATTTAAGTGACAGACTCCATAAATTCAAGGGAAGACAGCCCCTGTAGAACATGATACCTCCAAGGTCTGGGCTCTTGCTCAAATCATCTTCTCTCTTTCTCTCTGTCTCTCTGTCTCTCTCAATTCTAGCAGATATAGGCCTGATCCTAAAATGGTAACACTTTTTACAGTATAACAATTGGGACAGTCCTTCTCCACCTTAGTTTAAACTATTAGCAAAAAATGCAATTGTAAGAAGGTCAAATGTCACAGTATGAATACAAGCTATATACGGGCAATAAGCTTTTCCATATTTTGTTGTGGGCACCTGGCACATAATAGATCCTCAATAAGTAGGTATTTGTTGGACAGATGAAATATTGAATCTGTTTACTTCTCTGATTTGTTTCACAGTCTATGTGTATTTGCCACAAGTTGTTTTTTTTTTTACTTTAATTAATTAATTTTTGTGGATGCTGCACTTGCATCTTCCTGTCTTTGTTGAACAGGCATTCCTTCCTAAGACTCCACTGTCCATCTGAGCATTATGGACCCCACTGGTTCTTCAAGTTTCCCTTCTGTCATCTGTTTTTACAGTAGGGACAGCAAACCCCTAAACACAGTTTGGCAGTTGTTTGGTGGTTTCATGCAAGGGGAAACTGTCTCTGTAGTGTGGTGTTCAGCTTCTTGAGAGCAGGGAAAATGCCACAGACCCCTTTGCTGTGCCTATAGTTCATGTCAAAATATGAGTCAGTAAGTGGTTTATATTCTGAATGTTTGATAGACTAAGTCGAGTGAGCCATCATTTAGCAGTTATTTCTGCATTCACCAATTATTTACCAAGCCAGATGGTGATGCCAGTGTGGGCTTTGAGTAGGTGTTTCTTTCCAAGTATTTCCCTTTGCCATGACTCTCCTTGTGACCTGCACCTCCCGATGTGATGACAAATAAGAACCATGTGACCAAACAGCAGACCTGAGTCTTGTCTTGGCCCTGCCCTCTTGGCTCAGTGACAGTGGGGTTCCAATTAATGCAGTGCTTGCAGTGAACAGAATATGTGCCCCTCCAAGATGTTCACACATAATTCCCAGAACTTGTGACTGTGTTGCCTTCCACAGCAAAAAGGCTTTGCACATGCAGTCACCTTAAGGTTTTAAGATGGGGAGATTATCCTGGATGTCCAGGTGGGTCCAGTGTCATCACAGGGGTCCTGAAAAGATGGAAGAAGGAGGTAGAACAATCAGAGAATGAGGTGTGAGGACAGAAACTAGAGGTGAGAGAAAAAGAGAAGAAAAAGGGACGGTGGATGAGGAAGAGGAGACGGGGAGAAAGAGAGAGAGAGAGGTTTAAAGATATTATGCAGCTGCTTTGAGATATGGAGGAAGGAGCCATGAGCGAAGGAATATACTTGACTTCTTAAAGCTGGAAAAGGCAAGGAAACATTCCCCTTAGAGCTTCCAGATGGAACACAGGCCTGTGGGTATCTTAATTTTAGCCCAGCGAAAGCTGTCTTGGACTTCTGAACTCCAGAAGTGCAAGATAATAATACAGTTGTATGGTTTTAAGTTTGTGGTACTTTGTTACAGCAGCAACAGGAAACGAATGGAGGTTTTATTATTCAAAGACCCGACTTTGTATCAGTTCTATCTCCAGATGGGAATGATGAAGGCACATTCCTCTGAAAATGATTGCTTACTTATGCTCCAGTTTTAATAAATACTTCTCTGTGCCAAGCATTCTATACATTTTCAATTGATTTTAAAATATCAATTATAACTGTCATTTATGTATGTTTGACTCATTTAATTTGCTGTTCCTAGAAAAGTTAGCCAAATTTTACCAAAGCAATATGTTCTAAAAGTACTTAGTATATTTCAATGCACAAATAGTTTCTTTTTTAATTTAATTGTTATTCAAGTACGGTTTTCTGTCTTTTACTCCCATCTCAGCTCACCCCCCCCCCCTGCTCCCCACCTCCCTCCCATTTCCACCCCTGCTTAGTTGTTGTCCATGTGTCCTTTATACTAGTTCCTGTAAACCCTTCCCCTTTTCCGCTGAAATTCCCTCCCCTCTCCCCTCTGGTCACTGTCCCCCTGTTCTCTCATAAATAGTTTCTTAAACAAAAAATATAAATGACTGGATTTTAGAGTTAAATGATAGGAATTATTTTATTCAAATATTAATCACAATAGTAAAAGAAATTTTACACCTATAGAGTTTGGAAAGATTCAAATTTTTAAAAAAATCATATTCTATAAAGGGGAGGTGAAGCCAAATCAAAATGATGATTCAGGCAACTGTGGAAGAACTTTGATGTCAAAAGAAATGGTTCAGAAAATTCAGATTGATAGTCTACACAGCTTGAATTTGCCTAATGAAGGCCAAGTTTCCACTACATTCCACTGTGCAGGGCTTCCTTGTGAAGCGGCATCAGCAAAATCATCTTGAAGTCTCCCACAGGAATCAGCAGTCTTGAGTAGAAGATGGCCAGTTCCATCTCTGCCTGCTGACATCTTCATTTTGCTTATTCCTATGTATTCATTTAGTATTTATCCATCTGTGCTTCCCTATCTATTGACACAAAATAGAAAGAATAAAAGAGAGCAAACTAAAGGCACAGTAGGGTAGAATGTTAATGTCTCCTTATAAAAGTCATAATAATGCTACTGGGATCCCAGTAAACATGTCAATTAGTTTAAGACAAAACAATTCAAGTACATTTTTTTGTATTGAATTCTGAATAGAAGCACTATTTTTTTTCCTGTCTGTTAAAGAGGTTGTCAATTGCACTTGGACTTGAGAAATGTTTTACAATAGACACTCACTCATCAACTTTCCTTATCACTCATCAGGTGTGAAACGTTAACGCAAGAGAGTGAGGAGGGTTCCTAAAACCTAACACTTCCCAAAATGGAAAAGGAAAAGGTAATTGGGTTGGGAAATGCCCATCTTTCACTCAAATCCTCAGCACACACTTGGCTGAGTGGCTGTGGTGAGCACTGGCGTTTGACATGCCTGGTTATGATTTCTGATCAGTACAACACATTTCCTTCCAAGGCCCATTTGTATTTTTTATATGATGTCCAACTTTGAAGAGCTGGAAAAACCAGAAATAATAAAGGAGCAAATAATAAGAAACATCATCATAGAGGAATTTTCGCATCCTGCTGTGGTTTCACTTTGTGGCAGTTTAGACAGTGGCCAACCACACCACAGATGACACGCGCATAAAGCAACGTTATGGTTGAACCACCCCCAGAACTAGCTTTTGTTTGTTCATTTCACTGAAATAATGTTTTTTCTATTTTTCTTTTTTCTCCTCTTCCTTCTCTTGTCTTTTATTTTTCTGTCTTCTTTCTCTTATTATCAGATGCTGAGAGACTGCCAAATGCTTTTTCCTACTGGTTCTGTCACATCTATTCATCTTCCTTTCCAGTGTATGGTAGATATTATTTATATAAGCAAAGTGTCTGTGAGAAAACTGTGCTTTAAAAAGTAGGAGTAGAGTCCAGCTGTTGTCTGGCTTACCGACCACATCCTTTTCTTGGAATATCAGACCATTTATGTTTTGTTGTACACCTAAGTTTAATCTACACAATCTTTATAGTCATTTTCTTTTCATTTTAAGATGTTAGTAGCAAGATATATATTGTCTTTCCCAAAAATATAATAAAATTGAGTCAGTTGGCTATTTAATTATGGCCTGTCTCATTCTGTCCAGGATACGTAGGGCAGTGTATCAGACTCTCAGCAAGGCACCACAACTTTAAAAAATCAAAAATTTGGCAAAGAGAATAAGCCTTTCAAGGTGACAGGTAAGTATAAATTCATGTAGGCTGTAAAGGCTTATATGATTATAAAATCTGGACCATGAAATGGGCTCTAAACTATCAACTAAATGTAAATTTCTTACTGCCAATCCATTTTTAAATTACATATTTGTTTGTTCAGAGAAACAAGTAGTTTCTTCACACCTGGGTCGAGAGCAACATTTTTATGGAAAAATAATAATAATTTCATCTCTGTCTGTCTGTCTGTCTCTCTCTCTCTCACACACACACACACACACACACTGTAAGGCATGGGAGCTGATGTGTACGGGGCATTGGAATCTTTTCCTGCTAAGATCACTGAGGAACGCCATTGTCCGATGAGGAGCTGCTGTGGGTTCTTAAGCAGAGAACACCACCTGTCCAGACTCGAATGGAAGCGCAGTGAGGGAGTACCCCACAGGGTTGAGACTATAAGGCCAAGACATTTCATAAGCCCACAAGTCTAGTGGTGTTGCTGGCTCCATGTGGTCCACTCCAATATATAAAAATCTGATCATTTTCCCCGTTAGGGGAGGCTAACATTACTAAATCTCTAAACATCCTAGTTCCCTAAAGTGCTACCTCTAGATTCACCAACATTCCTTGTATAGACTACATTTACTATAACTTCTTCATATGGAACTTTCAAGAACAGCATTGAATACCTTACATGTGTTCAGAGGAGACGGACAAGAATGCAGGAGTTTTCTCAAATCTTCGTAACTGTGGATCATATTTGGAGAAGAATATGGACTCAACACTTAGTGAGTCCATATTATTTTTAATATTTAAGATAGTCATGTTGAAGATTTTTCTATAGCATTGAGGAGTCGAGGAAGGGAACAGAATGAGAGCCAATAAATGGAATAAGCAGCAAAGACAGATATCTAAACAAATATAAGAAAGGTCTCTCTAGCAATTAGAATTGTTTGAAAATCGAATGAGCTCCTTTGAGAACTGCATAAGCACCCTGTCACTGGAAGCCAATGACCAGAAACCGAATGAAGTTTAATGAAAGATAGGGGCTCTTTTAAAAGAAACTGGATAAGGTGACCTTCAATGCCATTTCTGACTCCTCACAAACCTAATAAGAACGAGTGATTTATCCTTATTTCTCTCACCAGCCTAGGCTGTCACCCCATCCCCCCTCTGCGCCTCCCTCCTTCGCTCCGTCCTTCTCCTTCGTGTAGTTCACATGACAAATGCGGTGACTCGGGAAGACATGGCGGCGCTATAGGCCTCGCTCCTGCCCCAGTGGGGCCTCTCTCATCCTCCTCGATTCCCATTCACCGCTATCAATAATGGATGTTTTTCCCCAATCTAATAAAATGTGCTAGGCAAACACAATTTCAAGTCCTCTTTCTTCTCCCTTCCACCAACTCACCACCCCGAAGCACTTTTTATATGTGAATTCTGGAATCACTACAACATGCTCATATTTTTACCCACAGTAGCTACCCAAACTTGGAGTAATGATTAGTCACTTAAAGATAGAAATGAATCATGTCTGAGTACAGCATCTCTATGTTTAACAAAACCATGCTTCTTGTTAATGAAGAAAATCATGATGGATATTTTGTGGTTCAAAGAGTATTAAAGAGAGAAATTAAGCAGAGATCCCAGTGATGAATTACAGTTGGGAATGCTTGTTTTTTTTTTTTCTCTCCAGGAAGACAGAATACAGATTCTGGCCCACAGTTCATACACAAATCTGGTATTCCCTGTAGGCAAGACATTCATAACTCTATAGCCCAGGCCTGATGATGGCTCCCCAGGAGCACTGGGAATCCGACCCTTTTCTTGGCTGGAGCTATTTCCCCATGTCCCAGGCACACCCTACCTGACTTCGTGGAAAGTAACTTTATTCTCAGATAGCATTATTAGATCTTATTTATAAATATAAGTGGAATGAGTGATGATTAAGTATCTTGGAAAATATAACTTTTATTTAATTGCTGTCATCAAATATTGACTGCCCTAAGATTTCTTAAACCCAGTCCCAGAATTTTCATACATAATTTGCTACCACATGAGGTTTGGAAATGCTTTATGTTCTTGTATCCTTGGAGAATCAACATGTTTATCAATATATTAAAGGCTCTGAGAAGTCCTGCAGAAAAGAACTTGTTTAAATATATTCAAACTAACATTTCCTCAGCTTATTTTGGCCACAAAAACCCTTTTCCACCCAAAATTGTCAATGGGGAGGATTTCACTGCTCTGCTGGACATAGTTTGAGCAATGCTACCTTATCACCAACCAAAGGCAGTATGGCATCTGTGTAGTCTAGGACCTGACCTAGAATGGGTGCTTCATAAATACAACTTTCTTTTCCTTTTTAAGGCAAAGATAACTAGCTAGCCACGAAAAATTCATGCTCCTGTTCTTTACTGTAGTTTTACTGTAGGAAAACAGGTACAGGAATAGAGACTATATTCCCAGCCTCCCTTACATCTATGCGGGAATATGTACAGAGTTTTGGCCAGTAAAATTTTTGGACAAAAATTAACTATAGTACATGTATACCTAACTTGTAAAGACGGTCTATGACATATTTTACTCCTTCTTCCAGCTTTTTGGCTCGCTATATTTTCTTGTATAGGATCGTATTAAATGTTATGTGGTAAAGTTAGCAAACCTTCTATCAACTTGAGTTCTTGAATTATTTGCAGGGCAGAGCCCTCCCTTCTGTCCTCTACCCTCCACAGCTCCTACATATCAGTTGGACTTTACACGAGAAATAAAAATGGTGCCTTATCCCCAATTTATGTTTGTCACACAGGTTACTGAGTTGTCATTATTTATATAGGAAGATTTTATCCTTACCCAACAGAAATGTGAGGACACACATACCTGATGGCTAGAGTCATTAATTCATTTATTGAACATTCATTTATTCAACATTCATTGTTCATGCACTCAAAGTGCCAGGTTTAGGGATCCAGAGATAAATAGGATAGTCTCCATTAAAAGTAGATAGATATTAATGCAAATGATGTCACAAATTTTGGAAATTTCTCAAATGGTTGTATTAATAGAATGTAAAAGAAAACCATATGATCATTTTAATGATGTTTGTATACTTGACAAAATCCAACATCATTCAGGGTTAAAAAAATGTTCAGCAAACTAGGAATAGTAGGGACTTCCCTCACATGGATAAGAGCATCTATATAGAAACAAACAAACTACAGTCAGTGTCATACTGAAGTGTTGAAAGATTCTCTTTGAGATCAGAAATGATGCAAGGGTACCCACTTTCACTATTTCTGTAAAACATAGTTTTAGATGTCTTATCCAGTGAATTAGGGCAATAAAATGACAGAAAATGCATAAAGGTCAGAAAGAAAGATTTTAAACTATCCCTATCTGCAGATATAATTGTTATGAAAAATCCTCAGGAATCTAATAACTTGAATCTAATTCTAATTATTAGAATTAGAACTAATAAATGAATTTGTTAGGGTCTTAAGATATAAGGTTAATATACAAAAAATTAATTGTATTCTATGCATTATCTGAAAACCATTGGAAGAACAAAATTAAAAACATCATTTACAGTAAAAATTTATTCCTAGGAATAAACCTACCAAAAAGTCTAATATCTAAATACTGAAAACTAGAAAACATCTAATAAATGGAACCATGTTCATACACTAGAAAATTCAATATGTAATTCTAACCAAGTTGATGTATAGACTTAATGTAATCCAGCATCTTATTTTTGTGAAAATAGACAAACTGATTCTAAATGAACAAGGCCTGAGTCAATAGAGCAATTTTTCTTTTATTTATCTTAGTTTTTATTTATTGTAATAAAGCAATTTTTAAAAGGATAAACAAAGTTGGAAGGCTTGTCCTACCAGATTTAGGAACATATTATAAAGTTGTAATAATAAAGACATTGTTGTATTGGTGGAAATATTGATATATAGATTAGTAAAATGGGTGTAGAAATAGATCTACATGTATGTATAGTCACTGATATTTGACAAACATACCAGGACAATTTGATGGAGAAACAAATGCTCATTCAACAAATTGTGTATGCCATCTTTATTGGAAAAAATGAACATTGATCTTTACCTTATTCTATGTGCAAAATTAAATCAAAGTACATCATAGATCTAAACCTAAAACTATAAAACATTTAGAAGAAAACATAGGAGAAAAATCTTTGTAACCTTAGAGTGAGCAAAGTTTCTTTAGATTGAATCCAAAAATGATAAACCACAATTGAAAAAAGAATAAATTGGCTTTATCAAAATAAAAATATTTTTGTTCTTCATAAGACTCATAGCTGGAGAGCTGGGTGACAGCGGTTGGTTTGGGGTGGGGCATCTTAGGAGGTAGAGGGACTGAGTGAAAAGGAAGAAGGACTTGCGGACATCAACAGCAGTGTGCTGATTGTGGGAGTGGGGGTGGGTAGGAGACTAAATGGTAATGAAAAAATTGCAATGTCTTTTATCCAAAATAAGAATGCAAAAAAAGTAAATAAAATAAAAGTGGGCAAAATAAAATAGAGCAAAGGCAAAAGACAAAGACTGAAAGAAAATGTTTGTAACATATATCAGATAAAAAGACTTGCTCTATATATTGAAATAACATTAGCAGCCCCAAAATAAGAAAACAACCTAGTAAGAAAATGGAACAAGTGGGACAACATAGAGAGCCCAGAAATAAGCCCATCCTATATCATCAATTAATATTTGACAAAAGAGGCAAGAACATACAGTAGGGTAAAGGCAGTCTATTCTATAAGCGGCATTGGGAAAGTAAGATAGATACATACAAAAAATGAAAGTAGACCAACTTATTACACTATATACAAGAATAAATTTACAATGGAATGAAGACTTACATGTAAGACTTGAAAGCATAAAACTCTTGGAAGAAAAACATAGTAAGACCTCAGTCATTTCTGTGTCAGCAAAGGAAGCAAAAGAAAAAATAAATGGGATTACACTAAACTAAAAAGTTTGTGCACAGCAAAGGAGACTATCAACAAAATGAAAAGATGACCTACTGAATGGGAGGACATATTTGCCAATGATACATCTGATAAGGGTTAATACCCAAAATTTATAAAGAACTCACACAACTCAACACCCCCCCCCAAAAAAAATCCTATTAAAAATGGGCAAAGGACCTGAACAGACACTTATCCAACGAGGATGTGCAGATAGACATGAAAAGATGCTCAAAGTAACTAATCAACAGAGAAATGCAAATTAAAACCCAGTGTTGCCACAGGTGTGAAGGAAAGGGAACTGTTGTGCACTGTTGATGGGAATGCAGACTGGTGCAGCCACTGTGGAAAGCAGTATGGAGGTTCCTCAAAAAATTAAAAGTGGAACTGTCTTATGATCTAGTGATTCCATTTCAGTGGATGTGTGGGGGCAACTTTGCCCACAAGTCCCTCTGTCCACCATGGATGAAAGTAACACTACCAAGACATGATCTGCTTGGGGAGAAGTGGCCAATTTTTCAGAGGAAAAGGGCCAGGAGCCCCTTCCTCAATGGATTTTGTTGGGTGGTAATGCACAGGAATACAGGCAGTAAGGATCAAACAGTGCATAACATATCAAAGAAATTTGAGGGCTTAGTCTGAGTCCGCGTCTGTCAGGAAAGGGGGTTTGCAGAAACTGTGGGAGACACACTCATTTCCTGCTCGGTCCCTTAGCATATGAATGAGAGCACTCTTAGCAAAGCAGGTTTCACGGAACTTTAGGAATTCTTCCTTATGCTTGATTACCTCAGATCCTGCTCTAGCTGGCAAGGGGCTGCATCACCTCCCCCATCACAGGTTTTCAGGCTTAAGTGGATTAGGACCAGGAAGCGCTTCTCCCAGAGGACATGGGGACTCAGGCTATGTCAAAATAGTTGGGGGTCAAGGGTCCAATACTCCCTCTTTGTTGCAGCCCCCCGAGTCCTTCCATGATGACCTCCCAAGTGATCGTGTCTGGCTTAGGTTGCCCCTCCTCTGAGGAGTTGCACCAAGGAGAGGAAGCAGAGGCAGCATTTGCTACCAGAGACAAGCTTTGTCTGCTTGTCTGCCCTTTGTGGAGGTTGCTCACTCATCCTTAGCCATGGGGGGCAGTTGTAACTCCTGAAACCAGGCAGAGTGTATGTATGTATGTATCTGAAGAAACCCAAACACTACTTTGAAAGAATATACTCACCCCTATGTCAATTGCACCATTATTTACAATAGCCAAGCTATAGAAGCAACCCCAGTGCCCATAACAGATGAGTGGATAAAAAAGTGGTGGTACCCATATACAAAGTGGTATTACTTGGCCATAAAGAAGAATGAAATCTTACCATTTGTGATAGCATAGATGAACCTAGAAGGCATTATGCTAAGTGAAATATGTCAGAGAAAGACAAATGCTGTATGACCTCACTTCTATGTGGAATCTAAAGAACAATATAAATGAACAAACAAAACAGAAACAGACTCAGATACAGAGAACAGACTGATGGTTACCAAAGGGGAGGGGATTTGGGGGTCTAGGTGATAAAGGTGAAAGGATTGAAAAGTACAGATTGGTAGTTACAAAATAGTCACAGGGATGTAAAGTACATCATTACATAGTCAATAACATTGTAATAACTATGTGTGGTGCCAGTGGGCCTGGAAATACCAGAGAGAACACCTTGCAAAGTATATGACTGTCTAACCACTATGCTGTACACCTGGAACTAATAAAAATAATATTAAATGTAAATTGTAATTAAAATACTTTTACAACTTTTTTAAAAATTTTAAAAAGGAAATAAAAAAATAGATAAAAAGATTTTAATAGACACATCACAAAAGAAAATATATGGATGATCAACAGGCATATGAAAAGATGCTTAACATTATTAGTCATCAGTGGCCTGCGAATATAAGGCGATACCACCACACACCCATGAGAATGACTAAAAATTTTTTTTTAATCTGATATTACCAAGGATTGAGAAGGATGTGGAGCAACTGGGGCTCTCCAACACTGCTGGTGGCAGTGTTTAAAGAGTTAAACTTATATCTACCATATGACCCAGCACTTTTAATCCTTGGTATTTACCCAAAAGAAACAAAGGCATGTGTCCACACAAATATCTGGACACAGTATTCATAGCAGCTCTATTTGTAATTGCCCTAAACTGGAACCAACTCTAATATTTACCAACACGTAAATGAATAAACTAATTCTGTTTTATCTATATAATGAAATATTACTCAGTAATAAAAAGGAAAGAACTATCTATATCTATATCTATATATAATGATATGGATGAATTTCAAAGTCATGCTGAGTGAAAGAAGGCAGGCAGAAAAGAGTACATAGTCGAGGATTTCACATAAATAAACTCCTAAAAATCTAAACTTTTTCATAGTGACAGAAAGGAGATCGGTGGTTGTCTGTGGATGGGCCTAAGTGGGCAAGCATTACCAAAGGTCATAAGTAAGCTTTCATGAGTGATGGGAAGGCTTGTTATACTGATTCTGGTGATGATTTCATTGGTATATACATATGTCAAAGTGGATCAAATTGCATACTTTAAATATGTGCAGTTTAATGTTCTTTAATTATGCCATGATAGAGTTGAAAATAACTTAAACATAAAAATGTGGCCTGGTTATTTTCTACCTTATTTTACCTCATGACTTGCAAGATCAATTTGTTAGGGTATGTGAAAAATCTGCTGCAATTTGGACACACTGAAACATCTTTTGAGTAAAATTGGTTTCACAATGTATAGATTTAATGTAAATCCTATTAAAATACCAATGGCATATTTCACAGATCTAGAACAAATATTTCAAAAATTTATATGGAACCATAAACAATCCCAAATAGCCTCAGCAATCATAAGAAATAAGAACAGCCCTGGCTGGTGTAGCTCAGTGGATTGAGCAACCCTGAGAAGCAAAGGGTTGCCCATTTGATTCCCAGTCAGGGCACATGCCTGGGTCGCAGGCCAGGTCTCCAGTAGGGGACACATGAGAGACAACCACACGTTGATGTTTCTCTCCCACTTTTTCTCCTTCCCTTCCCCTCTTTCTAAAAATAAATAAATAAAATAGTTTTTAAAAAAGAACAAAGTAAGAGGGATCACAATACCCAATATCAAAGTATATCACAAGGCCACTGTATCAGAACAGTCTGATACTGGCATAAAAACAGACATATAGATCAATGGAACAGAACAGAGAGGCCAGAAATAAGCTCATGTCTCTGTGGTCAATTAATATTTGACAAAGGGGTGCCCTGCCTATTCTGGCTCAGTGGATTAAGCACCAGTCTCCTAACCAAAGAAAGGGTCACTGGTTCAATTCCCAGTCAGGGCACACTCCTGGGTTGCAGACCAGGTGTCCAGTAGGGGGTGCTCAAGAGGCTACCACACATTGATGTTTCTCTCCCTCTCTTTCTCCCTCCCTTCCCCTCTGTCTAAAACTAAATAAATAAAATATTTTAAAAAATATTTGTAAAAAGAGGCATGAGCATACAATGGAGTAAAGATACCTTCTTCAATAACTGGTGTTGGGAGAATTGAACTGGTACATGCAAAAAAAATAAAACTAGACCACCAGTTTACACCATACACCAGAATAAACCCAAAATGGATAAAAGACTTTAATATAAGTTGTGACACCATAACACTCCTAGAGGAAAATAGGAAAATTTCAGGTATCCCACATAGCAATATTTTTGCCAATATATCTCCTAGGGCAAGGGAAATAAAAGAAAAAATAAACAAATGGGACTACATCAAACTAAAAAGCTTCTGCATGGCTAAAGAAACCATCATCAAAATGAAAAGAGAACTGACTGTATGGGGGAACATATTTGCCAATGATTCATCAGACAAGGGTTTAATCTCCAAAATATACAAAGAACTCAAATGACTCCACTCCAGGAAGACAAACAATCCAATTTAAAAATGGACAAAGGACCTGAACAGACACTTCTCCAAGGTGGACACACGGAGAGCCCAGAGATATGTGAAGGGATGCTCAGCACTGCTGGCCATCAGACGTCTTAACCAGTTCTTTTATTTTGTTACCTCCACCTGGCTGGTAATATGAGATTATGACAATAACAAATTGAGTTGAATATTTGAGCCAGATGATCTCGCATATTTTCCCCAACATGTAGCATATAAGAGCTAATCTTAGAAATATTTTTGATTTTTTAAGAGTGAAAATGTCCCATTACAAGACAGTAAAACAGGAATTCACATGGAACACCTGAGCTACCTCGGAGAGTCAGGGCATCTTCCCTGCTCCGTCTCCCCTGGGAGCAGCCAACGTAGAGGCTTTAACGGGAGATATTGTGACCAATGCTGTAGTAGTTAAGTCTACTGACAGTGTCACCTATAGTGTGGCGGTTGTCTCCTGGCGATTTTGTGGTACAACTAGGCCTTCCTACTGTGGGTTCACCCAGAACCTTTAAAAAGTCTTTATTAAAAAGGCTGTTTGTGGGGGGAGGGGCTAGGGGAGGGAGGATGGGCAGGGTAGAGGAGAGCAATGGGGAAAACACTGGGACAACTGTAATAGAACAACAAATAAAAAATTCCATGTGGTTCTTTGTTTTTTTCTACACCCACTTCCTTGAATTTTCCACTTATTGTATATATTATGGGAACTTTCTGGTTTTTCTCTGCTTTTCTCATTTAGATCTATCAGATGCCCAGAGAATCTATTTTCTGCTCTATTTTACAGAAGAGTTAAAAGTTTCATATAGTCAAGTATAAATGAAACTAAGCACTCAAAATGTAAGAGTCTAATTTGAAATACAGATTCTCCAAGTTATAAATATGTTCCAAGGTTGGCAGAATTTATGATTGCATCTCTAAGGATTGCCATTTATATTCCAACACTTGCAGAGATGAATCAATGCCTTTTTAGGCTGGTAGCTAACAAATTGCATTAGGTTAGGGCATTTTGCGTGAGTTCATTTTTATGGAGAGCTTATGGGTAGTACTGATAAGCTGACATTTCCATATACTACAGAATTTCTTGTCCTTTCCATATGGAAATTCCAGGGACATGGCCATGGAAATGGGAATGCAGAATTTAGTGACGTGCATTAGCATGTTAGAGTAAATATTTGGAGCACTATAATAATTACAGCTATCATTTCTAAATGTTATGCCCTCTGTTAAGCATATTATTAATAACAGCAGCTAACATTTATAAACTGTTTATTCTGTACAAAACACTAAACCTTCACGTGCATTTTATTTATTAATTCTCACAATTGTAACCATGGATTAGCCTCACTTATAGATGAAGAAACTGAGTGGGGGAAAGGAGTAATTTTCCAGTCACATGGTTAGTAAATAACTGAATCTGGAGAAATTAATTCTCTTTTTATAGATTTTTATTTATTTTATTTTTAGAGAGAGGGAAAGGGAGGAACAAAGAGAGGGAGAGAGACATTAATGTGTGGTTGCCTCTCCCACAACTCAGGCATGTGCCCTGACTGGGAACCAAGCAAGCAATCCTTTGGTTCACAGGCTGGTGCTCATTCCACTGAGCCACACCAGCCAGGGCTGGACAAACTATTTCTTTAGTGTGTCAAGCCACTTGCTTTCTCCTTGGCCTCTGCCTTTTCATTCCTGAAAGATGAACTAACCCACTTGTGTCTTAGTCAGTTCAAGCTGTCATAACATAATACCACACACTGGGTAGTTTATCAACAATTGGAATTTGTTTCTCCCAGTCCTGGAGGCTGGAAGTCTGAGATAATGATGGCAACAAGGGGTCCTCTTCTGGATCACAGACTTCTCTTTGTCATGTGGTGCAGCAGTGGGTAGGGGCTAGGGATCTCTCTGGAGCCTCCTTCATAAAGCACTAATCCCTCTCATTGGGGATACTCTCTCAGGACTTAAGCCTCCCACAGGCCCCACCCACTAATGCCACCCCCTTTAGAGATTATATTGCAACAGATGAATTTTGTGGGGATGGCACATCCAGATCATAGCACCTCCTGTCTTTCTCTACCCTGGAAGCTTTTGTGTTTCAGACTACAGAACTTTTGAACTGCAAAGAGTAGTACTTGGGACCTAACAAGTACCATGAAAACAGATGTGATCCAATTCTTTAAGTCTCGAATAGAATTAATTTGAATTTCACAATATGCTTAATTATTTCTGTAGATACTGGAAATGAGGATATATTATTTATCAGTTACAGCATGACAAATTTTCCTAAAACTCAGTGGTTAAAACAGTAATAATTATTGATTATTTTTCATGGTTTCCTTGAGTCAGTTAGGATACGGTGGAGATGGACTGCCCACACTGCACAATGTTTGGGCTCTCGGCTAGAAAATGAGAAGAGTGACACCAGCAATCCCAAGAGGATTTGTTTGCCCAGTTTTTGGAGTTGATGCTGGCTGGGTGCTTAGCTGGGGCTATTGGCCAGAATATGCATGCATGGCCTTTCCATGACACATAGCCTCCTCACATAATGGTGGCGTGGTTCCAAGGACACGCATGCTAAGAGAAAGCCGGAGTCAGGTGGAAGCCCCGCTGCCTGGTTTGACCTAGAAGTGATGAAGTCCTGCATCATCACTTCTACTCATTCTATTGGCTGAGGCACTGACAAAGATGCACCACGTTCAAGGAGAAGCAAAGACTCTGTTTCTCGATGGAGATGTGTCAACGTCACCTTACACAGAGCATGAAGTAGGGGGTTTATATTGGCGTGGGCTACTTTGTGAGGTGAAGGTTGCCGCAGGAATCAGCGGTGAGAAATTGAAAATTTTTCCAAGTCACTACTAGTGACCCTTAGTTCCTTCTTTTGCTGAGTTATTTCATGAATGAATTGTGTAGCTATTTTATCTTTTCCTATCTCCTACTACATGTAACAAGACTTGAATCTAGCCTCCTCCCACATTTTACACAAAGAAACACACCCCTGCCAAACAAACACTCACAAACAAAACACTCATTAAAGTCTTTTCTTTATAGCAGACTTGATTGAGGCTCGTAGCAATGGATAGGATTTACACTGTAGCCAAATAATGAAAAATAGAACATTAGAAACTCCTAATTCGAAAGTGGACTCTTCCCTACTTTTCAGGTTTTTTTCCTTTTCTGTTTCCCCCTCTCTTTTTTTATCTGCCTCTTCTCTATCAGGAGTAAAACTTGAAATACCTTTCACTTTTTCACAATAATTATTTTGCTTCAGCTCCCCATACTTGGTTCATGGACTGTCTTTGTAGGTACAAAGACCTGCTAGTTCATTCCGCTAAACCATAGGCCATCCAGAGCTAAGCCTCACCATTTCTCCCTCCTTTGCCTCTTCCTGCAAGGGCAAGGATCAGTGAAAAGAGTCAGTCCTGCGGTTGTATAAATTATTCCCTATTCCCACCCGGTCTTCTCCATGGGAAAGGAAGAAGTTGCTACATTCAGTTGTGGTTTGAAATAACATTTTCCCCTCTGCATTGCGTTGGCCTGCCTGCATTGAATTGCAGCCAGCACTATCCACTTAAGTTTTCCATCTCTGATTTCCAAAACATTCAGGGAAAGCTTCAGCCTCCAACATTATGTGTAGGCCTAAGATCAGAGCCTCTGAGGCAAAAATTGCCATTCAATCCATAGAGAGACTCCCAGTCCCCATTTATACCTAAACCAAATGGGTAAATCCCACTTTTGTCCTCTCTCCTCTAGTACAATTCTGGGTCTGTTTGGTTCCCTTTCCAAAGCCTATTCTTAAATCCTATGAACTCTTAGAAATAAATTGACTCAGGCAAGCCCTTTATGGAAATATCTAAATATAATAGAGATGCTCTCTGAGTAATCTCTAAATAATCAGGTTCTGGAAGAATATTGCTTCCCACATGGCAGCTATAGCACTAATTCCAACTATTTCCTCCACAGTCATGTCTTCACTACTCCCCTGGCCCTCTACTTAGCAAGTCTGCCCAGTCCCTGTCCTTTCCATTCTGGCCCTGCTGAGAGGGAGTGCACCCCCCTACAGCTGAGTGGATTGTGGGGGACAACTGGCTCAAACTAATCCAATCACACAGTTTTCCTAGAACAAAGGAGTAGGACTAAAAAAAGAGTAGCTACGGGAGCCCATGCAAAGCAGAGCAAACCTCTCAGCAGAGGCTGAAGCACAAAGTAGATGTTAAGAGACTTGACACAGATGTGAACCATCTGGCTTTCGGGGCTGGAGAAAGAAATCTAGTTCCCAGATGCTATCTACTTCCTGCTTTCAGGCCCTTGAGAAGTCTGATGACTCCTCTTACCCCTGGGCTTGGCTGAAAGATCCCATTAATGAGACAATATGCTGACCTTATTGCTTCAGCTACTTTGCAACCAAATTAACAAGATATTATTCTGCACAGAACATGAGAAAGAAAATGAAAAGTATTTTTATTTTTGTTAATTTACTTACCTACTATTTTCTGGGTATATGTGGTCTGTCCAGAGGTATACATCCATGTACTATGAAAAAGAGAGACATTTATTGAAGAAGATACAAGATACAAGAAACAACGTACATAAGACAATGAAGCCTCAAGTCCCCTTCAAACTGGACACCTTGGGACCTCACACAGTTCTCCCAATTGCCATGAGCTGCCCCATCATATATCACTGACATTCTGAAATCTCTTCCCTTTTAAGGATGATTTTAGTTTTGGGAAAAGCCAGAAGTCATAGGGCACCAAATATGCACTGTGCAGGAGCTGAGCCATCTGGGGGGGTTGATATTTTGCCAAAAAACTCAGCACAAGACATGATTCATGGGCTGGTGCACTGTCGTGATAAAGCTGTCAATCACCAGCTGCCCATTGCTGTGGTCTTCTGAATCATCTGAATACTTTCCATGGAGGAGTATTCAAGATTAATGCAAAATCTGATGCAGATTCATTGCTCCACTCAGTCAGTCATTTGAATGCAATGGCCACACAGTACACATGTTCACTCACTGCCATCTACCACCCCCACTGACTGGTACAGTGAAGTCCTCATTGTCCACGCACATGCATTCCAGTCCACTCTCCTTGGCTGTCAGGTTACATCAATGTCACCCAAACCATTCTCATTATATTAACAATGATTCAACTTCTTTTGGACAGACTTTGTATATAAGTAGTAAAGAATTATAAATCAAGGAGTTTCAATAAAGTATGATTGATGTTCTCTGATATTCTAGGATGACTGAAAGGATAAAATATACTTTAATACTGAATTAAATGTTGTCATTGTGAACTTATCCTAAGTAATCAAAGAACTTTCTTAAGAAATGGTATGCTATTAAAGTGTCTCTGAAGGCATTTCCCGTGTGTTAACCCTTGAACAAGTGAACTTTATATGAAGGAGCTCCAGAGCAGGGCTTTGTAAGATGCTAAAGAATATACTATTCATTGATGTTTTTTCAAGAACTCTCTATCTACTCCGTAGGAGGAGTGTAACAGCAAAACAAATAAGCAAACCAATAAAAACAAGCCTGCAAAGTATTTCTGAGAAATTTGTGCCCATTTCAAGAAATGGGATAAAACATATTAACAAATTAAGAACCATAATAGACTGGAAAAAATCTAAATCACATATAAATACGGAGTTGAACTGTGTCTAAAGCTGCACGTGTAGTCCTTTTACATAAGGAACTCATGCCACTGACTGACAACGGGCCACGTAATGCACAAGCAGGGCACCAGAGGGAAGGGGCAGGCTCCACACTCACTCTCTGTGAAGCCAGCTCCTTGAACTCACGGCTAAGACAAGGATCACAGCACTATTCACTGTAGTGGGATGTTGTGAGGGCGTCACAATACGGCTCATGTAAAGGACTCGGCACATGCATTGATGTCCTCAATACGCATATGACCCTTGTGTAGCAGTTGTTATCTTCATTACTACAAATGTAGCTGGAAATTCTGGTGCAGCTTTCCTGGTACATGAAGAGCCTGACGTGCAGCCTGGAAACCAACACACCTGCCTCTGCTCACAAAGACCATTGTCATTTCTGTGTGTGTGTGTGTGTGTCCACACACTAAACTGATCTGCACTGAATCTTACGGTTTTGGCCATCAGGCTTCAATTTCTTTGGCTTTTTAAAATAGTCTTTGCCCAGCAGCAAAACAGTCAGATTCCTTGACCTCCCCTACCCTAGTCACCCCGGTCTTCAACATATTTCACCTAAGCCACCACATGGGCAGTTGGGTGACAAGTGGTCTAGATGGAGAAAAAGTGACCCAACTGGCCAGAACAGTAGCGTGTGATTGGAAACCTGCCATACTTTGTGCTCCTGATGAGTTTCCCTTTTTCCCTCCACACCTACAATTTGGAGAATTTTGATGGGCCTAAATCATATGCCCTGCCCCCAGAAATTTTGCCTTTTCCTTCTTAGGTTAGTCAAAGTTAATATAAATAGTATTTAGGACTTAAACATTAAGCTCGCATTATTTTTGTTGTAAATACCACTGGCGTACAGACATTGGTTAGCGTGCAACCTCACGGAAGCACCAGTATGGTTCCTCCCGAGAATCCCACCTCCCCTCCACGCCCACTGCCCGGTTAGCACATGAGCACAGCAAGCAGTTCCAGTGGTACACCGGGTCAGAGGGTAGGAGTGAGCTACCCGGTTCCCTCGCCAGAGGCAGTCATTGGTAGCTTCTTGTGGTAAGTATAAGTTATATACTCATATACTTTAAGTACATATTTATATGCTTAAAAAACAACACAAAATGTCCACAAATAAATATGCTCAGCTTGGATTTCTGGAGAGAATTAAGCTCTCACATGCTAAGGGATCCACGGTATGTAACAAAATAACTTTTCTCCTAGGTATCAGGAATGGTGTCATGTACCATCTTTGGGAGAATTGGGGAAATAGTTACCTATAGTTTTCTGTGTACTGTGCCTCAGATGAGGAACTCTAGTTGAGAAATGTTTTTATTTAAGCTAGCTTGCAGATGATACACATGGGTCCAGAGAATCTGCCCTTCTCCTCCTAGCCATCCTCATTCTTTTTCTCGTTCTTCCTCTTTTACTTCTTATTGAAGAATAACATAAATTAAGAAGTGTGTAAAGCGCATCAATCTTAAGTACACGGCACAAAGAATTTTGTAGATGTTTATACCCAGGTGATCACCATTTGATTATGATACAGAACATCTCCATCACTGTGGAATATCCCCTGCCCCCAGAGGCAACATCTAATGTAACTCCTGTCATTGTGATGAGCTTTGCCAGTTTTGAAATTTCCTGTAAATGAAACTGTATCTGTATCACCCTTCTTGACCTCACCGTGTCAGAGAGATTTTCAGTGTCATTGTATATAACAGTTTATTTTTATTGCTGAGTATTATTCTATTATATGAATAGATCACTATTTATTTACTCATTCTTCTGCTGATGGATGTCTGCATTGTTTCCATTTGGGGGCTATTTTGAAGAAAGCTATTATGGCCAGATATATATATATATCTTTTATATATATCTTTTATATATATCTTTTATATATATCTATATATATAAAAGATATATATATATATCTTTTAATGGAGAGAAGTTCTCATTATTCTTGAGTATATACCTAGGAGCAGACTGGTTCATGAGGTAGGCATATGTTTAGCTTTAGTAAACGTTACCAGTTTTCCAAAATGGTTATTCCAATTTTGCTTATTCTTTGTAACAGCTGTGTAGTGTTATATGGATTTTCCATGGTTTATTTAAACTAGACTACTATTAATAGAAATGTACATTGTTTCCAAACATTTACTATCATAAAATATGTTCCAAATATTATCCCTTTACATAAATCACTTGGCACATATACAAGTTGACTTACAAAAAAACTATAAGACGTGAATTTGCTGAACCTAAGGATACATGCATTTTTTATTTCAGTGGATTTGAAAAAATTGTCTCTGTTGTGTTTCACTCAGTGCATACCTGCATGGTATCGATCCCACCAGTATCTGACCCTGTTTCACCTCACACCTCTGTATCTGTAAGTCATCGAATACTTTAAACTTGTCTGTCCAGTAGGTATAAATAATGTTTCTTTGTGTTTTAATTCAAAGTCTCTTATTGTAAGTAATATTGAGCATGTTTTCATAAATGTAAAAGCATTGGTACTTCTTTTTCTGTGACTTCTCTTTGGTGTACTTTACCCACTGTTCTGTCAAGTTGTTGGTCTTTTATTGACTCGGGGGAGCTCTTTAATAGTAAAAAAAAAGTAGTGCTTTCTCTGTGATATGAATTATAAATATTTCCCCCAGAGTGTTGCTTGTCTTCTGTATCTGTTAATAATTGAGGAATAACTTAGAATATTTCCTTTACCTCAGATTTCTAAAGCATGTTTTCCAGAGCCCTGGCCTACCCTTTTTCTTTAGCCACAAGATGTATCTTGATCATTATTCATGAGTAAAAAAATCATGCTTTGCTCTCTCTGGATTATTAAGAATAAGCTTGCCCTAATGCACACTTCAGAGAACTGAAAGGAAGCCTGCATATAAAAAAGTGATTAGAAGATGCAGAACATGAATATGGCTGCTATCTTAATTATCTTTTCAAGAATGCAAAAGGCAAGTTGCATTCTTAGCAAGATTCTGTGTTAGGGTCACGTGTTCAACTCTGAAAAATATTTATATGTGGTCATCAGATGCCTCGCAGTAACATAGGACAGCCCACAGGTCCCTGAGAGGTTGGTAGGCACTGCGCACTGCCTCCAAATACTTAGTCGACTTAGAATATCTTATAAAAAGAGAAGTAGCTCTCAAAACGAGGATGGAGATAGAGAGGGACCGACCTAAGGCATTATTCTGAAGGGTGATATTGCTGTGAGATACTTAAAACTATCAGTATCAATCTTCCTGGAAGATATCTCGCACCTGCTGACCTCTCCTGTTCAAATCGCAGTGTTACAACCCAGTGTTCACTCATTTTCTCCTCCATTAGATTCTTTGAAGCCAGAGACCATTTATTATTTTGTACCAGTTTGCTACCGCTGCCATTACAAATTACCACAAATTTAGCAGTTAAAACAGCACTCCGTTTTTTACTTCACAGTTCTACAAGTTAGAAGTCCAGGTCATCGTGGCTCAATGGGATCCTCTGCTTAGATTCTTAAGACAGAAACCAGGGAAGGGGTCAGCAGGCTGCATTCTGAAGGCTTTGGGTGGGTTGGGGTGGGGTGGGGGGTGGATCCGTCTCCAGGCTCATTCGGGTTGTTGGAAGAATTCGGTTCCCTGAGACTGTAGAGCTGAAATCGCCATTTCCTTCCTGGCTGTCCTTGAGTCCACCTACACGTCTGTCTCACTGACCCTTCCAAGTTCAGGCCCACGGCAGAGCATTGACTCATTCCCATTTTTTGAATCTCTCTGAGTTCCCCCTCCTGTGGCATCTCTCATTCTTCATGTTGTAGCTGGAAGAGGTTCTCTGCTTTTAGAGGCCCATGGAATTTGGGAGGCACAACTGAACAATTCAGGAGAGTCTTATTCGCTTAAGGTGTGTAACTTCAGTTCCAGCTGCAAAGTTCCTTCTACCATGCAAGGTCACACACTCAGAGGTTATAGGGAGAGAACATAGACATCTTGGGGGGGCCATCAATCTACCATATCACTTTTTTCTTTCCTCCCCACCCCCTCCCCACCCCCACTTTCTCTCTCTCTCTGCACCAGCACAATGCTGGACATGTAATGTAAGGAGAGCTAATGAATATTGGTTATTTAAATGGTATTTGTAGAGTTCTTCATCTTGAGGCTTCAGTCTAAATTCTGGGAATATATATTGAATCAAGAATTTCTCAGGTGGTTTATAAACTCCCAGAAAATCAGAGTGAAAAAAATACTCAAGGGGCTTCTCTTCCTCTTTGCCCTGCAGCTTGGGGTGAGGGGCCTGCCTGGCCCATAGAATGGTTCTGTGTCACTGGTCTAAGCTCACCTTTAGGGTGGCCCTAAGCCCCTTGAGATTACTGTGTCATGCAGGGCTCTGGGGACAGAGCTGATAGAACTCTGTGATGGCACGCACCAAATCTGGACTTAACCAGCGTTTTAGAAAAACAGAAAAGAATTCTAGGCACTCTAGTGAAAGCAATATATTTTTGAACAAAGAAATATTCTATGTGGTAGGACAAGAACTTTAGACCATTTGAAATCTTATCTTTGGTTCTGGGGTCTTCTTCGTGAAGAGCAGAGACATCTTGTAAGAGAATTTTAATCAAAATCTACCCAGAGGAAAATTCTTACTGATCTTTGCTGAGCAACTAAAAAGATGGATTCTCAGCCTTCCCAGACAAATTTCACTGAAGATAAATTCCCGCTGTTAAATATTCTCAATGAAATAAATAATCATCTCCAAATTTCTTGAGCAAAGAAATTTGCTCCCACTTTTTGTTTTGAGTAAACTATAAGCACCATATCATTTTTTGCAATGATCAAGGACTAATTAATAACCTACAAAAACTATTTGTTGTATTTGTTTTAGAGAAATAGATATTTACTAGGATTTTTATACATGCTTATAATTCTGTCTCTCCCCTACATTGTAATTTCCTTGAGCAAAGGATTCATCTAAGAGCGTAGTACACACTATGCTGGGTACATGGTGATTTCTTTAAAAAATTTTTAAATAAGTAAAGGCTCAGAAAAGTGAATGGAAGTTATATATACTATCACTCGCACACTTTACTGTCATATAGGTGATGGATAAATATACTTAATCATTGAAAGAAAGTATGTTTATATATAGTAAACTTCTGGAGCTATCACTTCTATGCTGACTTTAGGTGAATGCAGATAAACAGGGAACCTAAAATAGATATCTGAATATCGTCATCTGCTATTTAAGAGAAACTAAGCAGCAGTAACCATTAGTAACAAGATAACATTACTTAATCCCAAACTATCATGCCATGAAACTCCTCATCATTTATATTAAACCTCTATGATTAATAATCTGCAGTAAGGAAAATTCATGAAGAAGAACAGTTCAAGAAAATAACATCTTCCGTGGGTTATTTCTAAAGCAGTCGTAGTTATGCCTTCATGGGAGATCTACCTACCTCCCGCCTCCCTCCCCCAGGTGGTTTGCTCATTGCAGCTGAACCTCCAGACATTCAGAACCTGGAATGTTTCTTAGGTAGAAATGGAACTGCCCCTTTTTTAAAGCTTTGCATATTAAAGATGAAAATCTCAGAGTGATTTCTAAAATTTAGTGAAGCAAGCACTAACAAAAATGACAACAGAATTATATTTCAAAACTACTGAAGAACTAACAATGAAACCTTACATTTGGTCACCTCTGATTGTTTATCAGGTGCGAAAGTGAGACCCTTGACCCTTGGTACTTCCTTTTCTGTGACTTCTCTTTGGTGTACTTTACCCACTGTTCTGTCAAGTTGTTGGTCTTTTATTGACTCGGGGGAGCTCTTTAATAGTAAAAAAAAAAAGTAGTGCTTTCTCTGTGATATGAATTATAAATATTTCCCCCAGAGTGTTGCTTGTCTGAGATAATTTTACAATTCATCACAGTTGGACAGCAAGTAAAAAAATGCATTCATTTAAGCAGAAGACTTCACTTGGAGATTTGTATATGATAGTTCCATTTCAAGCTTTAAAGTCACAGGATTCTAGAGGGTTATATCTAGAAGAGATTTGGAGGAACTTCCTCTTCTTATGGATCATGGGATTCCTAATAATTCCATTTGCTGTAAAACATTTCCTAGGACATTATTTTATGGTGATACTCATAACAACCTGTCAGCTACATAATTTTAACAGCAGATACATTTTTAAAAATTATTCTGTAACCAAAGTTCCTTTGCTTCAATTTTTTAGCTGAAATCAAAGCATGCAGCATGTTCTTAGGGACTTCGGTATGATTTTTGGTTTATATCAGAAGGACAGGGAAATACTAAATTTTGATGGCACCGTAAAATTCTGCTTCTACATTTTCCATTGATACACACACACATACACATACACACACACACATATATGCTATATTAAAATAGATACATTTGACTGTTTTATGCATAGGCACATTTTCACACATACATGTAAGAGAGTACAAAGTCTTCAGTCATGCAGTCCTGCTTCCCAACCCTGTCTCTGCCCTTTAGTAATCTGTGATATAAAGCAAATTATTTACTCAGTAATCCCGGACCTGTTCTGAGTTAGAGAATACCTAACTCAAAGTGTTTCATGAATTTTAAGGGAGATCACATAGGGGAAGTTGCTTCACACAGTACCTCTCCAGACACGTCAGCTCAGCACCTGCCTGCTCCTTTCACCCCTTCCTCCCACCACTCATGTGTCTTTCCATACTACTTAAACATGTTCTGCATCATGTCATTATGTCTGAATGATGTATCGGTGCTATTCTCTTAAAAGTTATCGGGGAAAAATTAAACATGCTAGCATGAATGGGAAAAATAAGTTTGACCACTTTTGTTCTTTGGGTGAAATCAAAATTTTCTATTTTAAATGTTTCTTTTCTGGGAGAAATAAAGGTTCCAGGAATGAGCATTAGAATTTGCAAAAAACAAATAAACACCACGTTCATATCAAGCTATAGTATTTTTCTCTCTTGCTTGTCTAGGGAGAGGGGATTGGAAATAATTCATTATTTATTCTTCCTGAAGTCCAGTCAAATTAGCATCAACTTCATTTCAACTTTGGCACTACATCAAACCTGAGCTTGGTGTGGTTAAGGATGAAGAAAAATAATTCTAGCACTTCAAGTGCATTCCAAAGTTAAAGTTAAGAAGCTGCCTTTACAGCCCAAAGAGAGAAACTATAGTTTGCTTTTATAATTCTTCACACATTCTGTGCATCTTCAAAGTTGAATATTAGTGATTTATTAAACATTTAGCAAAACTTCTTTATCTTGAATCAATTTAGCCACTCCATACTTTTTAAAGAAAAACATGTGTTCTTTGCTATTTGTACATTAAACCAATATTTTAGCTACTTAGTGCCAGGTTCTGTGTCAGACACCAGGAATTTAAAAATCAAAAGAATGGTCCCCAAAGTCTGGTGATAAGTAAAACAAACAAGGAAAGTCTCACAAGGTCTGAGTTCATCTTTATTACTCTTTTCTCATGCTCATTACACTCCAGCCACATTATTTCAATCACACTGTTCCTATCCTTTGAATACTCCCACTGATTCGTGCCTCAGTACCTTTGCACTTGCTTTCCCCCTTCCGATGGGAAGGCCTATGCCCCATATTTCAATAGCTGGCTCCATCTCATTATTTAGGTCTTAGCTCAAGTATCAACTCACAGAGACCTTCTCTGAATACCCCTTCCCTCATCCAGCCCCCAGCCACTCTTTGCCACATCACTTTTTAAAAACACTGTTGATTATCTGAAAGTGCCTGGCTTACTAATGGGTTTACTTGTACCTTGAATTTGTTAATGTAATTGTAGAATTAAGTTCCGTTAAGATAGGAATGTAATTCTAGGTCTATCTTCTTTACTGCTCTATCTCCAGTGTTTAGCACTCTGCCTTGAACATAGTAAGCAAATACTCAATAAATATTTATTTAGTCAAGTGAGTGGTGTCTTGAGGAATAACTAGGGCCATCCAGGAAGTCACGCAGCAGGTAATGCTTGGCCTGATGCTTGAATATTTTGTTGAAGGTAAAGGATTAACACCAACTGGGGACTGATTGGAAGACCAAGTTAAGAAACGTTCTCACCTTGTGTGAGTGAGTACGTGGAAGTGTGACCATTTGCATGAGCATGGAGCAGAAGATATTCCCAGCCTTCCAAGGGAGGTGCCTAGTGTAGTTTAGGGCAAGGTGAGTTTACGAAGAGAGCTATTCAGGAGGGACATGCCATGGACACTTACACAAAGGACAGTAGTCTGTGCTGGAGACAAGGATTCCTGCAGGAGTTGCCAGTGAACTACCTGTAGATGTAGGTTTTTCAGGGAGTGCTTTAGTAAACACATTTCTTTTTCTAACCTGAGGCACATTTTGTGAAAATTACCAAAAGTTTGCTGAAGCTAGACTTTAAAACCTAAAGCTAGACTTTGAAAAGATATAGTCTTGTTTGTTTCATTAATTGGTCACATGAAATCTTCCTTCATATATGTTCCAAAAACACAGTCTGTCTAAACTTTGTTTAGCCTGCCTTGATGGAAGTATCAAAAATCTGGACTGCTTGGATTCCTGGAGATAAGGACGTGTTTACACAACACAAACCGGTTCTGTTCCTGTGTGTCCTTACATCCCTGGGATGGGGGAGATGTTAAAGGAAATTGCAGCTTACGAAAAGTAGACAAAATAATTCAGAACATTTAAAAACTGCAAAACTGAAAATAGGAAGTTCATTGACTGAGAAACCAAGAAGTTTCTGAACTTAGCAACCAGTGAAGAATTAGCACCCATCTTATTTATGACAAAGAAAATTTCCCCCTTCGTCAAGCTCTTCCAAGAAGAAAAAGCGCTCACCCACCCATTTCCTGGGCCTTTGGCCCCTCTCTCCCACCAGAGTTGGAAGGATGCCAACCTCCAGGGAGGAGAAATTCAATGGATTGCTAATTTGAACTCCAGTTTGTGTGGAGGGAGCAACAGAACTCCACGAAGATGAGAAGGATAAGAGAGGGAGAGACAATGCTCTGGTGGGAGGGACACCTACCAAGGGAGGTGTCAGATGTACTTCCTGGGCGGGCACAGTCTGTGGGAGGCAACTCAAGATGGATAACAGAGAACCGCCTGGCACCACCCTCCGCCCTTGTGTTCCTGATGGTCAGACCCTAAGATTTCACACTTCCAACTCTTCTGGCGGGCGGCGTAGTTAAGGGATTACAGCTGAGTGCTTTAAGGCACTGACTTTTTGGTGTAAAATGAGGCAAATCCATGCAAATAAAAACCTGGCAGCTTTTCTTGGAACTGTCCTGATTTCAGCTCCTCCAAGTGCTCATTCTCAGAATCCTTAGGAAAGCCTCAGAGTCTTCCCAATCACAGAGTCAAATTCGCACTGTAGTATTATGATGCCTTTGAGATCAGCAAACATAAAACTCCACTGTTTTTAAAAACTGATTAAGAGACAGTTTTTAATTTAAGCAAGGTGTTTAATTTAGAATGTCAGGGCTCCAGACAACACCAAAACCAGTTAAACCTGAACTTATGAAATCCATGCACCTTGACAAGGAACTGCAGTGATAGATGTATGAGTGAATGTGTGTGTGTGGAGTGGGAGGGGACCTTGGTTTTGCAGTTTTGTTTTCTGACAATATGTCATTATCAGTGTTTAGTGAACCAATTGGCACATGGTGTCATTCAAAACCATAAATTAATCATCTCAAAGAATCACAAGCTGTTTTAGGGATAGCTTAGCTGCCATTTTTACACATTGTTTTGCCTGCAGAACCATCTTATTCCTATAAATTTCCAGAATTTATGGGGTAGAAGACAGAAGATGAGCCTGTGAAAAAGTCTGAGAAGAAGCCAGAGAGGAAGGCCAAGACCTTAAAAGGAGTTGGGAAGTAATGGACTAAGCAGTGTCCACTCAGATATTTCCAGCCCTCAAGGCACGGCAGGGGCCGAACGAGAGCAGGTGGGGAAGAGCCTGGGTGCTGGAGCCGCGGCCCCACTGTTCACACGGCGTTCACCAAGGGATGGCTGGACCTCTTCCCCCTCGGTTTTCCATCTTCGAGGTGAAGACCCTGGGGTCACAGAACTGATAAACAGACTATATAACCTAACTGCCTGCACATGGGGAATGCTAGTTTCAAATGCTCTTTCTGGGAAATTGAAGGATTTGGGTAGAAACAAACACGGTCTAGTGATGGTTTAGGTAGTCCAGTCAGTGAGATCCTACTCCATTTTCTCATCTGAGTCTTGTGGCTAATAACATTTGTTTGTTTGCTTGTTTACTTATTCATTCATTTCAATAAAAACAAATATTTTCACAAGTTAAAAATAAAGCACAACGAACATCCATGAAATTACTATTGTTAAACCCCCACACTTTCATTATCCTTTCATGTATATTTTCATGAATTCCAGGGGACCACATCATCTACATCGAAAGTTTCAGGCAAAGGTTTACCTTCTGGAGCATCTTCCCAAGGACAGGAGGTAAATTGCCCCCAATTTCTTAAGGGAAGAACGCCATTCTAAAGGCGAACGGTCTTCTGTCTGCCGCCAAGCTGTTTCTCTCTTTGGTCGGCCTCCTTCCATGTCTACTGTCCCCCGACTGGTCAGGTGAGATGAGCGGTCAGGTGGGGAAGGTGCCTAAGTGAAGGTGCCCCAAACTCTAACCCTGGATATCTCGGGACCTGCGGAACCCTAACATCTGAGGGTGACAAACCCCACTGTGATGGGACAGAAGTTTCCGCAGTCAAGATTCTTGAATACATTGTAAAATTAGATGTATAACATTTTGCTTTAACCACAACACAGTATCGAGGGATATTTAAGTTCAGAGGCCCTTTCATTTCTCCATCTCTTGAATAATAAGTGCTACCTTCATATATCAGAATGGCTGATACTTTGTTAGCTTCTTAGAACACATTTTTGCCTTCCTCAGTGTTATGGAGAATATCCAGTGATTACTTTAATCAACTGAAAAATTCTGAGTTCCCCATAGGAAAAAAAAAATATTTTTTAAGGCTAATTAGCTAACACACAGGCACACACACACACTGGGATTTGAAAATAATTTCCTTTTACTTTTTTGGAAAGCATTAATCACCAATATTATTTTTAAAGTTTTGTATCACCAATCAGATCAGTTTTAAGGCAAGCAGAGGCTAATTTTTAAATGTGTTTCATATGGTCTGTTTTGCGTGGTGGGGTATTCTGGATAAATCTTCCTCTGAGACATTCTTTCCATTTATCTCTGTTTCTGCAACAGCTAGCTTGCTCTCCACCTCCAGGATCCCTAGCTTGACTTTTCCAGGGATTTTTAATTATTTCCAGATGTTGGACAAATACAAAGTCGAGAGCACCATGATTTCTGAAAGTTTTCACCCCTTACATTCGTCCTTCATTATCTTTTAAATGCTAAGTTCGTCATTATGTTTTATAAAGTGATACAGGTGACAAGTCACCTTATCTTCACTCTTACACTCAGGTTTCACATTCTGCTAAATTTACAGTGATCTGTCTTCCTTTCATGACCAATGCCCCCAATGTCAATGGCTCAGTTCTTGCTGTTTTGTGCTCCTGCCTGTCACTGAATTCTCAAATATGAAGGCACTTTCCTGAACCTGTTCTCAGTGTGGGTTTCTCAGTGGTGACGTGGAGAATCCTCTCATCTGTGCTGCCTTCAGCAGCTGAGTAAATACAGCTGGAAACTCGCAAGGGGACAAGGCTGATTGTAAGTAGGTTTCCTTATGTGTTTTGGAATGCTGTTCTGAGAACCACGAGCCTTGAGTTTCAGACGAGCCTCCATGACTGCAGCTTTCATCCATGCATTTAATGTGACTTTCTGGCTTTGGACAAAGCCTTTTCTTCAGATGGACACGTTACTTCTGGCATATGTTGGTGGACATAGCTTCAGGCTCTTTCTTGGATTTTCTATCTTACTGTATCCTGCCACTCATGGCCTACAGAAACATTACTAAGTCTTCGGTCTTCTGAATGTTCGGTGTAAGGGAGGTATATTAGTTTGCTAGTCTGCCATAACAAAGTAACACGGACTGGGAGATTTAAATAGCCGAAATGTATGGTCTTACAGTTCTGGAGATCAGAGTTGGCGTCTTCGGAGGCCTCTTTCCTTGGCTGATAGATGGCCACCTTCTCCTGTGTCTTCCCTTGGCCTCTTGTGTGTGCCTGTGTCCTAATTGCCTCCTTTTATTGGGACATATAAGATCAGGGCCCGTCCTCATGACCTTATTGGACCTTAGTTACCTCTTTAAAGATCTTCTATCCAGATACAGTCACCTTCTGAGCTACTGGGGGTTCAGACTCCGACATACGAATTTTGGAGGAGACACAATCCAACAGACCATAGGAAGAAGGCAAGAGCAAAAGAGAAATGGTGATAAGAAAATTACTTAGGGCTTGCTGTTGAAATACTGAGTATGTGAGTTTTACACTCAACAGATATCAAACTAAACATTATCACCCCTCCTCCCAAATCCACTGTTCTTTCTGTGTTTTCTGTTTCAGGAAAGACCCACGTCACTGAAGCGGACTTTTTTCTCCAGCTCATTTCCAGTACTCTAGCAAGCCCCTACTGAGTCTTGCAATTCTAGCTCCACGAGGTAATTGACCCCTTCCCTCTTCCCCGGTACAATGGTCTCTACCTTATTTGGGGCCATTTTTATTTACTCACCTGGATTACTAGAAAAGTCTGTTAATGATCTATCTCACTTCCTCAATTCTGCCCCTTCTCTCCTCCCCAATCCATCCTCCAAATTGCACTAAGAATAATCTTTCTAGGAAAAAAAAATCACTTTCAGGGTAAATCTCTCCAACAGTTCTGTGTTGCTTTAAGTATGCAATTCAATTTCTTAGCTCAAGCAAAGCAAAATAAAATTATTTCCCTTCCGTCTGATTGGTTGAACTTAGGTTACATGCTCATCTCTACCCCATTATCAGAGCCAAACAATTCAACATACTGACTGGATAAAATAATTAGAACCTACTTCTTGGGGTCACCTTCCCTGGGACTTTTGGATTGTATGGGGAAGGATGGAGATCAGGACAAAGTCAGGGTTTAATTAAGGAAGAGTAGGAGGAAAGAGAGAATGCGTGTTTGGCAGGTAACCAATAGAGTCTACTACAATCTGCTCCTTCGTGGAATTCACAGTCTGGTAGTGAAGACAGAAAAATAAAGCCAGGGTTACAGTGCAGTGTGGTAAGGACAATTGTGGAGTTCTGCACAGGGCTCTTTGTGACCACAAGGATTCTTCCAAAAATCAGACCAGTGGTTCAAAGAGAGTTTCCTATAGGAAGTGATACATAACTGAAATTTATCAAGAGTTAGCGAGCGAGAACACACTGAAGGGCGAAGGAGCATCTGGCAGCAGGAATAGCAGGTGAAGAGGCCCAAGAGTCACACAACAGAGTGACTCAGGGCCAAGCTGCACCTCAATCAGGCTGCCCAAAGAGGGACTACAGATGAGGCTAGAAGGGGAGGCAGAACAGATAATGGTCTGTGATACAAGTTTTATTCTATAAAGGACCCGTGGTATCTCTTGCTGCCATTTATGTAACACTAACTAAAATACCGAACACTGTCCATAATTTTACATAACATGGCACTCTGGTACCATGGAAAGAAACCACTGAAGAAACTGAGAATAAACGGTTAACTAACTTCTCCAGGGTCACACAGACCTCGATCTAACCACTTTTATACGAACCTTTCACCTGGAACTCACTCATGGAACTTGTCACTCCAAACAGCGACATTGACTGAAAAGAAACACAACTGTAAGAATATATATTTGAGATGTAGCTGGACATGTGAAGACACATGTGAGAACAAAATGTGTTAGGAGGGGTGAAGGAAAAGCCTGTATCTAATGGAATGAGCATCCTCTCCTTTTCTCACATCCTCTGATGGGCTATGGCACACCCATCGGGGACTCGAGATCTGTCCCTGCCTCCGCCCAGAATGTCTCTTTCCCTTTTCCTCAATTTTCTGACTTCTGTTCATTCTCCACAAAATTAGTTTAAGCATCACCTCCCTTAGGAAACTGTCTTGAGTCGAAGGTCCGATTTAGAGAGGAGCCTTGGTGCTCACTGTGTGCCATGCGCGGAGCCCGACAGGTGCCCGTATCACACTGCACCATCATTTTGGCTTTGATGTTTTCCGCCCCCTCACCCAGACTATAAATATCATGAAGATAAGGGTACTGCCTACTTCTTTTTCCTCTTTCCTAAGGAAACTTTGCTTTTGTTCAGGTCTCTGTCGCTCCTGCATTCAGTCCACATGGCTCAAGGGAGGTCACCTCTTTCCCATGTCAAGGAATGGATCGGATGAGTTAAGTCAAGTGGTTCTCAACCAGGGGTGTTTGCTCTCCAAGGAACTCCTGACAACGTCAGGACGCATATGTGGTTGTCACAGCTGGGGTTTCCTACTGGCATTCATTCGGTTGGCAGAGGCTGGAGATGCTGCTAAACATCCTACCACGAACAGGACAGCTCCCGGCCCCTGTGCATCCTTTTTAGCCCACCCCATGGCCCTATCCGAGAATTATCATTCCAGCCCCAATCATCAGTAGTGCTGAGGTCAAGACACTCTGGTTTAAGTCAGTCTTTCCATGACTTGGCTTCCTGACTGTTAATGGTGTAGGAATGAATGGATGCCCAATATAATCATTCAGACTGAAGCTAAGGTTGATATTCTGTGACTGGGAAAGGGACAAAAGAAATGGACAATAAAGCTGGAAAGGAAAATTGTGACCATGTTGTGGCAAGTTCAGAATGGAAGGTTGAGTATTATCTTTATCCTGTAATAGCGCAGCAGGCACCATGATTAGGAAGGTATTTCAGGGCAATGGGTATCTCACACAGCCTACAGGACAGATGGGAGGGGTGGAGCCTGATAGGTAGGAGCCCTGTGAGGTAGCTATTAGCACAGTTCCTGAGCGAGGTGACTAGTCTGAATTCTCTTATGTCCCTAGCAACCAGCAGTCTCCTACAAGCAGATAGACTCAAGAACGGTTCTTGAATAGTTGGACTGTAACTGTTTTTCGGAATATAGTAGTAAATAGACTGTTATTCTGACCATGTATTCTTATTTCTTAAAAAAATATATCTATGTCACCTGTATGTCTATGGTTACAATGAAGAAATTTGACATATAATACATCCCAAATTTCCCTTTTTGAAAGGACACCTTAGGTTAAGTAAGTTTTACATAAACACTGAAGGAAGTGTGTATATATGTATGTTGTGTATGTATTACTGTAGAAGCAACTCTTGAACATGTCTTCCTGGGATAGACTTTGGGTCGATGTGGCAGTGCCCTCTTGGGTTTCTTTTCAAGCCTGACTGAGGTGAGTGACAAAGATCTCGATGTTGAGGTGCCCTTGACCAGTTTGCTGAAGCAGCCCCCAGGTGTCTGGCCTCTCCCAGCACCCTACTTACCACCCAGACCTTCCTTCATCAATTCCCTGGCCAGTGACCTCTGGCCTTAAAAGCATTAGGGAAGTTTAACTTTTATCTCTCCCTTTTGTTTCTAGCAATGGCTCCAAGTTAAGGTGTTTTTCTGTTCATTTGTTTGTTTTTTTGTTTCATGGGTATGTGTGCATACACACAGGAAAATGACTGCTATGTTTTAGATTAATTCAGGGAAGCTCCTAGCAGGCCCTAAAACATAACACACACTGACTGACTAGTAAGTATTTGCTGCAGTGGCTCTCCTAGTGTGAGAGAAATCTATATAGTCCTAGCAACAAGTGTGTAGAGAATTTATTCTTTAGAATTAAGAGTGTAAAACATTGCTTTTAAGGTGTGTTATTTCTGTACCCCCAAATTACTAAAATCTAAAAAGTAAGATATTCTATAAGCATGTTTTTGTAAGTTCCCCCTTTTCTTTTGACCATTATAATCAAAAACATTGCTTTTAGTGACTAGAAGTAAAATGTGGATGGCAAATGTAGAAAACATCTCGGTCCTTTATACATTTTTGTCTTGGCAAAGCAATTTAATTGGAAAATAATCTTCCTCTTTAACATCTGACACTGTAAAATATCCTGTTTTGTTGGCAGCAAAATCAGTTTGTTCGAGTTCATAGCAAAATTTTGGTCTATTACATTTCTATGAAAAGATATTTTAAATAAGAGATGACTTTTTAAAAAATCAGAAATGCAAAGCACTTTTTAAAAAAGCACTCTCCAATTTTAAAAAGTACTATTTCAGTGGAGCAGGGAGTGGGGGACAAGCTAAATTCTTGAGGAAAGGAGAAGGGATTACCAGGGAAGTGTCTTGGACTGATCACACCAGTCACGGCTCCTGCAGTTGGTGCACGAATGTGTCCAAGTGTGTGCCCAAGTGTGCGCGCGCAGCCACAGGCCTCCGGCCCGGCCTTGGGGTTGCTTCGCCCTGGGCTTCCTCGTGGGCGGGAGCGGGGGCGCGCATCCCCGGTGGGACCCACCCGGGGCCGTGCGCAAACGCATGCGGCGCCGGATCTGTGGGTCTGTGTGTCGATGCCGCCATCGGCACCATTTTCTGCTTCGCTCGGGACAGGAACATAAAAGGGAAGGCGGCTGCCGCCCGTCTCGTCCTCTTTCCCTCAGATGCCCTCTGCTGCAGGTTTATTATTACAGTATGGGCCGCGCCGCCTCTCCCCGCGGCCCTGGCTGGCCGCCGGGTTGTGCAGCGCCCTGGCCGCCTTCACGCTTGGCTTGCCCCCAAACCGCCTCCTCCACCTCCTTATTTGTCTGAAAAGCAACCGCACGTCGAGGCGGAGAAGCCCTCCGGGGGCGGGAGAGGCAGGGCTGGGTGTGTAAGCGCCGTGCTCCTGGGCGGAGCCAGGGAGGTTCGCCGAGCTGCGGGGCCCCTTTGTCCCCCAGGGGCCCGGCGGGCTCAGTAGGGGTAGACTCGGCACGAGGGGTGCCGTGGGTGCGGGGGACCGGGGCGCGCGCACGTTGGCCGCTTGCCGACGGGGCCCCAAGTCGCCCATTCCTGCCGAGTAAGCAGTCTGGCTCCGCCGTGGCAGCACAGTGGCAGCAAGACTGGGGCGCTGGCGCCACGCCAGCCCCATCAGAATTAGCTCATTGTTCACTAGCACACTAGCAGCGGAGAGAGGGAGAGAAAGAGAGGTGGGGAGAGAGAGAGAGACTGTCTTAGAGAGACACACACACTCTTGAAGAGAGAGCACGAGGCAGGAAGACCTTCCCCTCCTTCTTTTTCCAAGGCTGCACTTCTTGGAAGTGAAGGCGGTTTGGGTTTTGTTTCCCCTTCCCCCTCCTCCCTCCTCTTCCCCCACCCCTTTCCCCTCACCCCTCCCCCCCCAGCTGTCTTTCTAGCATGATGCCCTTTTTCATCCACATTTGTGTTTCAGGTGTAGAGAGGAGAGAGTGAACAGGGAGCGGGGCTTTTGTCTGTAAGTATATGCCATTCCCATCCCCGGCCGGGAGCGCTGCTTTCTCTTTTGTGTCGATTTCTTGCCTTTGCTCTTAGCTGGACCCTTCGACCCTGCAGAGTTCATGCTTCTTCCCTCTAAATTTTAAAGAGCTGAAACGTGTACCTTGGAGAAATTCTGGCATTTTTGGTCCTGCTGCATTAAGGCTGGCATTTAACTTGGGCTTTTAAAAAATGCACAACTTAAGAGGGAGAATTCTTTGGGGAAGGGGTGGGTTTTTTTTTTTTTTTCTTGTTGCTGTGATCAATTTTTGTTCTTGCTGATAAAGCATTGTTTAGGAACTGTTTTGTTTCTTTGCATTAAATGCACTTTGGTGCATGCACCCCTCCCCCCTTTACTAAATGAATATTTGTCCCTCCGTTCTTATACTTTATTACTCCTTCAACGCTGCTGTTGCCGCCAAGGGTCTTTTGGGGCATTCAGTCTTTCAACACTTTTTCCCTGCATTTTATTGTAAAGCAGTTGAACTTTGGGGGAAAGAAGGAGGGCTTAAAAACAAATGATGGCTTTTTGCTCGATGATGATAATAATCTGATTTGCATTTATATGTATGTATAATAACAGGAAAACTCTACGAGTTTATGATACCCTTTTGAGAACTTTTAGTTTCTCCATTCATGTTAATTTTTGTCATAACTTATGTGAACAAAAGAATTGTATTCCAATGACATAAAGGTTCAGACGGAAATCACTGCCGCATGTACGTACATTAATGTTGATTTGCTTTAGGGAGAAGGGCATAATGGTGTATATTCCTGACTTTCCCCCCCAGTGTAGTGTTTTTTTTTTTAAACACGGAAGGTTATGTAATGCAGTGCCATTTCCAAAAATATCCACTCTGAGGCATTACACTACACGGTGGAAGGCTGATTCCTATTCTGCTGTCTTGATTGCAAATATACTGCCAGTAGTATGTCTGGGAACAAAGAGCAGCCAGAAAACAATCTATTTTTATCCCTTGGTTCTACTTTTAAGTTGCTAAACCTTTTGAACTGCAATTTAAAAATGAACCGAACACTAAGAATAGCCCAGGACTCTGCAAAGCCAGGTACCAAGGATTCCTTTGTCCCCTATTTCAGCCTATAAACCGTCTGGGGAGCTCTTTCAGAAGCCCCAGTAATAACAGTAATTTGCATGCGACTTATGTTAACCACAGAAAATAGTTATTTGTCTGTAACCTGTAAACAGGCGTTTTTCATGTGCTGACCTGGGGTGAGGCGATTCGTCCACTGTATTTAAACATATTTTGCAGGTCGGTCTCCTTGGACTGAAGAGAGGGAGGGTGCACGATCAAGACTGTTATGATTCTCAAAATGGTAAGAATTGGTCATGAGAGGAGATTTTCAGTCTCATTCCACCTTCATTCCATATAAATACCAACCACTCACCTTCATCCCGCCTCAGCCCTTCATTGTTCTACCCCATCTGACCTTTAAAAGGTTCTATCTCCCGCATGTGGGAGCTTTGCAGTGCAGCAATTTGTATGAAGTGGATGTGGGGTTAGATCTTCTGATTTTCAGTCATGTTGAAGAGAATACTGAAATTCCTTTTTCAGAAGGGAAGATTTATCTCACTTGAACCTCAGAGACCATTCTGTTCTTTAAGCAGAGTGCTGTGCTGTGGTATGCATGGAATGGGTGACCGTGGTAGGGCTCAGACAAAGTGGTGGGGCTCACATCGGAGGGAGCCAGAACTTATCCACGGACCAGGGGTCTGTGTCCAGCTATTGAGTTATTGTAGTATCTGCTCTCCTTAAGGGCAATATATATGAAGAACATGGGCTTTTCTCATTAATCCACACTATCTACTGTGTCTAAAATGTAATTAGCATTATTTTGTTTATGTGTAACCTTCATTTGTGAGGCACACCCACTCAGTTTTAGAAACCAAGCATGTTACCCTCTACGTGGAAGTGGAACTATTTCTGACTAGCATCATGATCCCCAGAGAAGGCAGCCGAGTGTGTTTGGTGGCCGATTAAATAAAGAATTAGATGAAATACACATTAAATGCAGCTGGATAAGTATATGAATTTTCTATGAAAAATTCCCTTTGTGAAAAAAGTTGAACTGAAAAAAAGAGCTGTCATAAAACTTTTCAGAGAGGTACAGCGTGTTCTAGTGCAGATGTTTATACTCCTTGAAACACCTCTTTGCCACTTCGAATGTGCAACTTCCAAATTTAGCTTTAGTTTTTCCTTGTAAACGAGGGTGGATTTTACTGAATCAGAATTGAATCGGATATACTTGATGTTTTCTTTGAGAACAACCCAACTCTAAGCTTCCAAGGAGACAAATGCATCAGAAGCAATGAAATGAGTTCAGTTGGAATACAGTTAGCAAATGGGCTTTCGACTTTCTGTGTGTGTGCCTCACTTGCCATTTCAACAGGTGGATTTCGAAGTACCTGACAAAACAGCTCCTGCTCGGACTTTGGTAGTGATCCAATTAGGAAACTTGAGGTGGAAGAGCAAAAGGGATGAAGAGAAAATTAGCTGATCATGGGTTTGTGCAGTGGTTCCTGACTGCATATTGCATTGCTAGTTAGCCATTGTCCCAAAGTACCAGGATGGTGACATAGTGAACTGCTGCAAAATATTTTTTGTTTTTTTTTTAATTATCTTTTACTGTGACTCACCACATCACCTTGCCTTTTAGCTCTTTATCCCAGAACCGTACTCTCTGTGTCACCACAGATACTTGTAATATGTCAGGTGACCAGTTTGGTTAAACATAAGTTTGACCGCTCACCCTGCCAAAACCAGCCCTATAGATCAAGTTCAGAGAGTAAAAATATCATGTTTCTGTAACAGTGAGTGGAAGGAGCTTTGCAGAAAGCAAGCTGGTGTGCCAGAGCTGAGAATGAGAGTTGGAATGATTTGAATGCAGAAGAGCAAATTGGAATTACTATTACATGTTGTTAATTTTCTACAGTTGTCTCTTACGTATGGGGGCAGAATGAGAAATCACAGTTTGTTGTGTTGCTCTTGGAAGGATTTTTACGCGTGGAAAAATTCTCACAACTTTTGGTGATCCTTTCATCAAGATGTCAGTCCCGTTTGGCGCAAGCCCATTGCCTGAAATGAAACCACCGACAGTTATTGTCTGTGGGTGATTCCAAGTAACTTTCTAGCAATTCTCTTACTCCGGGAGGTCCAAGCTTTTAGAACTCATTGTGCATGTAAGTGTAAAAAAAGTGTTTCAATTGTGTTTTTCAAAAGCTCATATTAGAGGTGTTTTGTGCCTCCACTTTTTCCTTTTTGCCAAACTGAAGTTATTTTCTTTCCTTGATTAAAACTGAAATTACTTTGCTGATTTGTAACTGGCTTCCTTGAAGACTTTTGCCCACATTCAACAGAAACTGCTGCTGGAGGAACAGATTGAACACCTGGCCTCCTCTAGATAAAGTATAAATGCCCTTTCTGTTAAACATGTTATTGCATTTACGTAATTTAAAACACTAAAGAGGATCCAATGTCAGTGTTTTTAGCCTATTTAGTAAAGTTTTTATTCCAAATACAAATTTATGTATTTATTGTTTTTATTGCTCAGTATTTTTTCATTTTTTAATTATATTTTATTTTTTTTAAATATTTTATTTATTTATCTTTAGAGGGGAAGGGAAGGAGAGAGGAAGAGAAACATCAATGTATGGTTGCTTCTCGTGCATCCCCTGCTGGGAACTGGCCCCTGCAGGGAACTGGCTTGCAACCCAGGCATGTGCCCTGACTGGGAATGGAACCGTGATTGTTTGGTTCGCAGGCCCGCGCTTAATCCACTGAGCTACACCAGCCAGGGCCCTTAATTATATTTTATTGATTATGCTATTATAGTTGTCCCATTTTTCCCCCTTAGCCCCCCTCCCAAATACAAATTTATAATTGGCTCGCTCATTTCAGTAAAAGACTCACTCCAGAATTCAAAAACAGAGTGATTCAGTATCTAGATATTTTACGTACCCTAAAATAATAATGTTTCACAACAGTAATTTGGAGATTCTGTCATGAATCCTAAAGTACCTTTTGCATTGTCAAAAAAATGCAGCCACTTCATTAACTCCTAGGGGCACTCGTGATACTGTGGCTGTGTGGGGACCCTGTAAGCACAACTCCAGGAGGCGCCATTAGGTCACAGTGCACCTGGGATTGTGCGACTCAGGACTCCTCCTAAAAGTTTAATTTTGGTATAGTTTTCCATGTCTTGGTTGAATAGAATGTTTCTTTCAATAACTCATTCCCCAAGTTTTTAAGTTTTTTTAGTAAACATGCCTTTTTCCTGTTGCCTTTTTTTCAAAAATGCAATTCACAGGATATTGAGAGTCTACAGAGCATCTTCAGCATTTCTTTATGTTTGGCAGTTTGCTAAATTTTAATTTCTTAGATTACATTTTGTATGGGTCCTTGGTATTTAGGTGTTTTATTTTAAAGGTACTTTTGATACTCGGAGAGAAGAATCTACTTCAGAATACCCAGATGGTCTTATTGAACAGTTGGAAAAAATCAAGTATTTAACCCAATGTCAAGGTTAGGTTCTGATTTTCAACATGCCTACCCTCTGTGCAGTGAACTTGGCTCTGAGTACGTGTGTGCCAAGGACTCACAGTGACAGAAAGCATGGGCTCATTATGCTTTAACAGAGACCAAGGAATTGGAACAATGTAAGTTCTCTTTAAGGGTGATGCTGAGCTTTTAAAAAAGATGAGTTGACTCCATTGTATGGTTCATAGAGCTCAGCTTTCTCTAGTCTGTGAAGTGGCATTCATGGGTTTACAAGGAGACTCTGTGAATAATCTCTCCATTAACATACGGTTTTCCTGTTGAAAGAAAAAGACAAAGATTGAGGAGGGATGTGGTCCTATTGGTAGCTGTACCACTGGGTTTGAGAATGTAAATTTGTAAGTTGCTCACAGTGATTCTTGGTTGTGGATGGTGGAGATGCTGAAGAGTGCCTAGGAGGGTAATTTTATATGGTACTATCTTCTCTTTCACAAGGCCTTTCAGCTCAGTGTGAGGGGGAGAATTGGGAATTGTTTGGGGGAAGTAGGACAGTAGGGATGGTCTGGGTTTAGCCTCAGTCCAGCTTCCTTTTGAGCTACATAGATCATTTAGGCAGAAGGTATATTAGCAGAAATCTTGGAAGAAATACCTATTTAAGGTATCATTCTATTTTAACTCAATACAATTCCTAAAAACTTGTATGTAAATCAGATAACCGTAAATACACTGAAGGAGTTCACTTTATTTCACATCCTAGGATGAATACTTTTCAAGTAGGAAAAGAAGACTTCTAAAACAGGACTGTTTTAATAAACAGAATGAGGAACCTCCAGATTCCTAGTTTTGTACATTAAATGTCCATTGACCCTGGACTGACGTGGGGGCCCTGGAGTCAAATACTGTGACTTCCTTCGTGTTGTAGGTATTTTACTTAGTGCTGTTTCTGACTGGAAAGTCTTTTAAGGTCGTATCCTCACAGGCAAAGTAAAATGGAGGGTTGAGATAATTATCTGAATAATGATGTTAAAAAAAACAGTTGATTTCATCTGATTCATTTTGGTTATTTAAAATGTTGCTAGAGTGGGAAGGACTTGTCTGAGTTGTTTAAACAATTCCTTTCTTATACAGGAAAAGACTGGGGACGAAGAAGTTTTATCAGCACATCCAATTAGAATATATCAGAGGAAAATGTATTGAATGTACTTGGACTATGTCATCTTGGTTGGTAAAGATATGTTAAAAGATTCCATTGTTAAACTTCTCCTTTACTTTGAACTGGAAAACAGGTTAACCATAAATCTCAGCCCACATCTGTAGAAATTATGACTGCTAAAAATATTATTTATTGGGTATAAATTTATCTGAAATGGGTATTTCTAGACATATTTTTCACCTAGGGATAGCTTCAAAATTTTCTCATCTCAGTGGTGTAAAGAATAACAGTAATTCTGAGATTGATGAACTAGTGTGTGACAAATACTAGCAGCTTTAATGATTTGGGATTTAAGCATTCACATGGCTCTCAAGTAAACTCTGAATATCAATTCAGTTATTGGTAGCAATGACTTGGTATCAGCCTGGGTATACCATTAGATTCTACTCTCTCGAATTATTTGTTGGTTGGATCATATGCATTTCTTTCCCTGGGCAACTAAATTATAGGCACCCAGAAGGTTATAAAGTTTGTATACAGTGCTTAATCAAGTATTCAATGTATGTCAGAAGGCCAGTAACTATTTGTTCTATGCAGACTAATGTATGTTAAGTTGGGCTTCTTTTATTTGTTGTGAATGGCTTAATCATGTTTAGTTTAGATGAAGTAGAAGTCATGCGTATCCTTACCTTCTTCTAAAAATCTAGTAAGTTGACCTGAATGTATTTTAGTTTTCACAACAAACCATTTTCCATAATTTATTAACAGGAGGAAAAAGCACATTAAGCCATAAAGCCACTTGCTAAAAAGAGTGCCTTTCAGTTGCTCTCCTGTACCAGTTTTTCTTGCCACACTCTCAGCAACCTGGTGAGAGGCTGGCTCTCTACGCCTGCTCAGGTGTGGTTCTCAGAGCTCGCCACAACTTCTACCGGGCCATAAAAACCCCCTCCAGGATCCAGGAGGAGCTTTGCTCCCAGCGTTGGAAATGTAAAGCCCTCACTTATTTCTAACACAATCTGATTCTGTGATGTTTTGAAGGGGATCCCAAGAACACAAAGATGCCATGTCTGAAAGTACTGGGGAGACTGAGAAGAGTTAGCAGTAGGGTTATGCGTCTATTCCCATGTCAACTGAACAAGGTTTTTATTTACTTTTTGAGCATTTTCTTTGTGCTTAGTTCTTTACCTTATGGAAGGTGCACACTTGCCATATACCCGCAGTGAATGTATATTTTAGTTGGTGAAGGAAGACTTAGCGTGCATGAAAAACTTAGCAAGTGTAATGCAAAGCAATTTAGAATGCCTGAGGGCCGGCGACTGGGGGTTGTAGGGAGCACTTTTTTTCAGGAGGTAGAAATTAAGCTACACCCAGAGATAGCAATTATATGGCATACATGTCACCGCGGACGCCTGCCACAGCTGTGACAGACATTGCTAATCAACCTCAGCAGTCATTATTATTACTCAGCCTGAATATGATCTCAAAATCTGCAGCATGGTGTACCATTAACAACCAGTGGGAGCTGGCAGAAATGTTGAAACCTAGAAGTGCACTATTTGCTCCTTGAGAGCAGGTAATATGTCTTCTCAAGCTTTTTGTCTTTAGGGCTTAGCACTGTCCTTAATAAATACTGAGTGAATGAAGAATTGAGAATGTTTGGGTATATTTAGATAAGAGAGAAGCACATTCCAGAAAAAGGGAATACATTAGGTATGCTTGTGAGAGAGAGCATAATTCATTTTTACTGCAGTAGGGAATGTCCTTGTCCACTTAGAGCCCATTTGCTATCAAGGACAGAGCTCACAAAATAGACCTAGAAGTCAAGGACTTGATGTGCTCAGCCATAGGCTGCCTTTGAGCGGGTACCTTAGAGGTGGCCAGAGGCTCTCACTCAGGTTCCATTCCTCTGAGTTCCTTTTCCTTTTGGTTGTGCCCAACAGAAAAGAGCACACACACTCATGAACATTTTCTGGTTAAATGTAAGCTTGCTCTATTGCTGCCTCTCACTCTCCTTGGGCTTGGATGGAGAAGTAGAGAGAAAGAAGGTCCCTAGCAAGAAGGACTTGGGAAGGAAGAAAGGAGCGCACTTAACCTCTTTTTTTCTTTTTTGAGAAAGTGGTAGCACTTCCATTGACAAGTCCCAGCAGTTCAGAGGTGTCCACTTGGCCAGACAGGGAGTTGCTGTGTGCCAGCTGCCCAAAAGGAGGCACCATGCTCCCCTCTGTGAGGCCGGCTGGGTGTAGCCATGTGCTAATCAGTTGTAACCACATGTACCCAGCTGGTTCTTTCTCCCTCCACTTCTTCCTGATTAGCCAGATACACTTTTTCAGAATTCAAGCCAACACTTACATCATCATAATAAAATTGTTTACGATTTGAGGCCTACTGGCTGTTACTAATTTAGTCATTGGTCCGGTGGCCATGTAAAGAGAATCTCAGCACATGATATACAGAAGTTGGGGAAAGCCAAGAGCAGGAGGATTTTCTGGAATTTCTTGATAATAGCACCGACTCTTACCTTAGAATTCCGCAGCAGCAGCACTGTCCACATGAAATGGTGTCGCTCGCTCTTTCAGCCCCATCAAATGAGATCGACTTATCCCTGAGTCTCTCAGTAACAGTGACATAGGTAAGCATTTCTCTGAGTTCTTTCTACCTACTTCCTTGTCATACTTACAAAGAATTTGTGTCCAACTGCTGCCTCTTCCTGAATTTCATTTTTGTGGCTGGGCAGCCATGCCAGGGGCGGTGCGAACTAATACTAGATTTCTAGCCTCAATGGACCGCATTTCCTTGGAGGAAGCAGGCCACTTGTTACTCTAATGGGCCCCCGGAGTCCCTCCTTCTGTACCTCTGCTTCCTCAGTCCCAGAAAGAATGCTTCTCTTGACAGAATAAAGCCGCTCTTTCAGATTGGGCTTAAATACTAGCCCTTTTACGACACTCACCCCAGAATTTCCAGCAGGAATCATCTTGGGCGTCTCTGTACACTCGTCACACAGCATTCTACCTGTAGCTGCCTTTTTTCTGTAGCTCTTTTCCACCCTCCAAGATTGGAAACTTGAAACAAGACAATTGGCCCCTAGTAACTCAGCATCGTCCCTGTCATCTTTGGTAGGAGGTGAGGCTGTGAAGCCTCATTTTTTTTCCCTTTTCCTCTACCAGCAGGGTGGTGAATTTAGGTGTGGAAAAGTTTCATCATTGGGAGGGAACTCAAGAACAGCTAGTGAAGTGGTGTGGCCTTTTCTTTCTGCAAAGTGGAAGGAAACCGTAGCCTTCATTGATGTGCTCTTAATGGGACCTTGGAACAGGTCCCATATCCGGGAACCGGTCTGATAGCTGCTCCGGTGCCCGTCCAGGATCTGGCACATCCTTAGTGATCAATAAATGTCTGTGACATAAATGTATGAGCCAAAGGTCTTGGATGCATGGCGATCTAGGTGTGTTCTGAGCCGAACCAGGTGGCTCACCTTGGGATTTGTCACTAGTAACCTCCCAACACTTTGCAGAGTTGTGATAGTTCCAAGTATAAAATATATAAAAACACAACAGATGATGAATTTACCGCTGAAAAGCCCCTCTTCACTGAACATTTCAGAAGGCTCAGTGTTAATGAGGGAAGGGTGGGGGGAGAGTTAAGTGAAATCTAAGCACTCAAGAAAAACAACTTTCAGATTCGGGGCTCCCTTCCTTTGCACTTGCTTAGACAGAAGAGATCCTGAGCGAGTCCACACAGTCGGTTTGGTCTGACCTGCTGGAAGAGGAGCCTCATTTTAGAGTAGGTGCACACACCCGAAACCTTGGCTGGGGAGCGCCACGAAACCTTGGCTGGGGAGCGCCACGAAACCTTGGCTGGGGGGCGCCACGAAACCTTGGCTGGGGAGCGCCACGAAACCTTGGCTGGGGAGCGCCACGAAACCTTGGCTGGGGGGCGCCATGAAACCTTGGCTGGGGAGCGCCATTGTTTGCCGCGTGGTTAACGGTGTATTTTCCCACATCTCCATGCTTTGTCTCTCAGCAATCGGAATGAGGTGTTCGTGACAGTAGAGCATACTTTGCTCTGGTTTCACAAGGTAATGAAATCTTCATAAGTGAAATTATTGCCTGTTATTACCTTAGAATGGTTTCCAATCTAAGCTTTTTCTGCCTTAGAAGAGGTATAATTGTCTAGCTGGAGATAGTTTTAAACCCTTGATTTTAGACTGCCTTTTCAGGGTTCATCCTTACTTTCAGAGACTAAAACACAAATGTAACACGTGTTTAGAAAGGAGAAGGAGGAGATCCATAAGAAAGTGTGGCCAATGAAAGGAAGGTCTGTTTGCCCCTTTTAAGCTGAAATGGGGAACCAGAGCCATTGATTGGAAAGAAAGGGAGAATGGCTGAATAGTCATTGCCAGTAAAAAGACGAGCCAAAGACTCATACCAATAAGTAATTAAAACAAGAGGGAGATTCATAATGTGCACAGAAGCTCTGGCGCGGCTGCCCGGTCTAGCGTTTCTCCCTTCTCCACTCCAGCCCTTACTCAGATCACCATCGCACACCACTGCCCTTTGATGACTGGGGCAGGTAACAGCCTTCCTGTCTGAGCTGTGTTTGATACCATTCCAGCAGGGAAAAGTACTGCAGCCCAGTGGCTGACCGGGGAGAAGTGGACACAAGCTGTGCTGAAAATGGGTCTGGGCATTCTGAGGACTTCTTTATTGGATCAAGTCAGTGTCAGACACAGAACCTGCTCTTGAACAGGAAAGAGTAGAAGTTAGGAGAAGATACTTCATCTTTGGCAGTCAGCATTCAGAACTGTCAAGGAAAAACTAGAGTCAGTAGTTACATGGATAAAATGTGTTCACTAAGATATTTATAAACATGACCCCAGGAAGGGAGTATCACTAGGTACTTTCCCAAGACGTATCGTTTCATTCCCTTCAAGATGTCATGTTAGAGAAAGTTACCCCAAATACTTAGTGGGACGGAGACCTCAAAGTCTTTTCTTTTACATTTGCCAGGCAGTTGCTGAATCTCGGTATCGGTGTGCCTGTGGGCGTGACTGTGGCAGCACAAAGTTGAACACCTAGCCTACTACCTGGTACATTTGGGGGGTATAAGACTGGCTGAAGGAATGAACACCATGCAGGAGATGGACCCACTCTTTGAAACAGGCAGTATCAGGGACTTTAGTTGTATAGGTAAGAGAATTAGAATTTGGAAAGATGAATTAATTAACTAGCCCACTGATTTCCTGAAAAGGTGTCCCAGGATCTGGTGGCTTAGTTCTAAAAAAACTTCTTTGAAGAAAACCTGTCGTCTTTGCTACTATAGCACTCCCAGCCCAAACTAATGGGGCATGCTCTTTGATAAGTTGTTCATTCTATAGGATTGCAAACTGCCTACCAAAAACTCAATATGTCACAGAAAGTAAGTACTTAGTAAATATTTCTTAATCAATTGATTGGATAATTGAGTTTATACACCCAACCAATTCAGTTAATTCTGCCCACTTTGTCACTGAGCTTTTCTCATCTTTGTAATTTTGATCCTCAGTCACCAGGATCTGCCTGGTTCTGAAGCCTGGATGCTCTGGACCACAACTGAGTCTCATTTCATGCTGCCCTGTGGAGACTTGGGTCTAATTATACATCACAAAATGCCTCTGGCCGTGGATATTTTGCTCACTTCTTGATAATAGAATCTTAAATTGTTCTGATCTTGTTACCAAGGTCTGGAGGCCAAGTCTCCACATCTTTTCATTTTATCTTCATTAAGCCTATTCCTTTTTTTAAAAATTAGGACTGCTTTTTAAACTTTAATTTTATTATATGAAGCTTAACTGTCTACACTGTCACAATCAATTCAATCAGAAATTCAATTCAATTTGCTCTTTGGCATCATAGAAATAATTCATCTGATAATTAATGTGAATTTTTACAAAATTGACCAGGTGTTCTTAGGTTGTTTGGACAAAGCCAGAGGGACACTGCGACCTAGCCTGTGACTGGGTGCGGTGCTCTGCATGTAATCTGAGGGTCAAATACGGTTTTCTTTGTTTTTCTCTATTTGGTACCTTTGCGATAGAGATAACTAATTATTGGCTTGTTACCCCATCTTCATCTTTCCATTTTTCTGTCTTTAGAACCGTCTGCATTTCTACCACATTCATTAACAGTTTCCAAATGGAGTCAGATTCAATTTTGTTTTTCATTCTGAATTACCATTCTTAATTCTTAGTTCACCCACTTCCTCTCTGGTCTAATAAGTTTTTATGTTCTTCCTGTTCAACTTGGGCCATTTTATATTTTTACATAGTGTATGGTTTGTATGTCTGCAGATCATTGATAGATGAGATTTTAATTGTCCTTTAATTAAGCAGTTTGTTTTTAAATTGACTAAACTTTTGAAAAGTATACTTACAGTGAACGTGATTGCAAATGCATCCGATGGAAGAAAAGATATTCTGAATTAGACTATCCATGGCTAGGCCATTTGAGAGGTTAGTTTGAGAGTTCATCTGGGGGTTATATGAAGACAAGTTAGCTTCTTAACACATGTCCTTTATACTTAGCTGCAACAATCGCTAGATATATGCATTGTGCTGAACATTTCCTTTTGGGGAAAAGCGAAAAAGACAAAGCTGTGATCACTAGTTTACTTAGATCCAAAGTCCTAATGTGGCCAAGCCAAAGTTGCTGCTCCTTCCTCAATGACGGTGGACACACAGACAGTGCAGCCCACACCCTCTGTGCCTGCGAACAGTGCTGTTTTTTAAGGTGAATTATTTTTGAAGGGCAGCTATTTAGCAGAAACACAGGCAACACAGGGCAACATATGTTCTTAAGGAAATTACTCTTGACAGTAGGTGTCAGAAATGCTCCTAAATTTCATCACAAGGACACTAAGCAGAGATGCTCCCCATCTACTTGGGGGATTGAAAACTCAGGGGGCCTCGTGGCATCACTCCAGGTGGCTTAGGAAAAATAGAGAAGATCAATACTGATGAACTATTCTATGAAAGGAGAGGCTGGGTGTGCATCCTGTCTCGCCCATTTCTTGGTTTTGTGACTTTGGGCAGGCTCCCTGACTCGCTGTCCTGCAGTGTTCTCATCCACAGAGTGGTGAGGGTGATGATAGTGCCAGTTAATCCACATGCACTTAGGCACCTGACTCTGTTGCTAGCATTTTAAATGTATTGATGCACTTCATCCTTGAAAGAGCACCGTGAGGGTTAAATGGGTTTGCCTGGAAAACATGCCTAAAATTAAAAAAATACGTTATAATGAAAGCTATGTGCATTTACACAGAAAACTGGTTCCCAAACTTACGTACTCTGCCTATGTGGTTTCCAGCAAGTCCCATGGAATGTTCACAGTTCTCTTCCTTTGGAGAAGTGTAGTTCTGACTTGGTTTATGGGGGAAGAAAGACAGAAAGATGAAGTCAAAGTGCTCTCTTGTTGGGGAGTGTGGTCAGGACTTAGAATGCAGGTCTGAGTTTCCACTGCCATCTTTTCCGTGTGGATTTGGGTGTGGGAGCCCTTTTCCAGGGAATCTAGCCTCCCAATTTGGCATGCCTCTTGCAGTTATCTTCACAACTCTTGAAGTGCTTGTTTCTTCCGTTACTCCCAGCCCTGAAATAGCTTACCAATTTGGGTTGGTGGCTACTGCTTGGGTCTTCTCTGCTTCCCAGGGTACTACTGCATGGCTGAGTCCTCATTGGAGAGAAAGAAGCCTTCTACTGAATTGGACTACGCTGCACTCCGTGGGGTTGAAAATCCAGGTGTGCACAGGAGCACATGCATCCTCATCTTTTCCTGTCCTGTTGTACTTGTCGTTTTTGCCAGTTTCTTAGAGGACATGTTATTGGAAGCCTTCTGGGAGCCTCTCTGTGGCCTGAGTTCTTACAGCATAGGGGTATAGATCTGTTAATAGTTTTTCTTTTTTTAAAGGCAGACATCTTAGGAGATAACCAATTAGACTCAGATTTAAACACCCCTCCCCCGAAACTACTTTCCCTCCCAGTTCTGTTATCTGTCGTGATGCTGTTAGTTGTTGAAGAGATATCGGTCTTTCAGTGACCAAAACAGTGCAGGAGGAGCAGGTGGCCTCTGCTAAGTGCTGAGAGGTGTGCAGCTGCTGGCCCGGACGAGGGGGCGCTGATGGAGAGAGGGAAGAGCCTTCTCTGCAGTGAGCACTCTGGGAGAAAGGCACACTTCCTGGAAATCTCAGCCTGCCCCCTGTCAGCGAGGGGAATGTTTTGAAATGCCCTCAACCTTCTCAAAAGTAACTGGCTGTCACATCACTCACCCAGACCAAGAAAAATCCCAAATCCCTATGTCTAGATAAATAAATATGTACCTCACTAGCCTTTGATTGAGGGCTTTAACAAAGAAATCTGATTTTTGAAGACCTATTCTTCCATGTTGTTGGTGAAAATGTTAATGGATTGCACAGTAATTGTAGGACAAGAGGAAAGAAAAATTAGTATTCTTAGTGAGTAGAAATCAGGTTTCTTATAGTCATTTGTAGGTGAAACCCAGCACATCTAAAATGATTCAAACCAGCTAATAAAAGTCTAGATGTTTCCTATTAACCTTGGAATGTGCCTGGAAAAAGTCGTGCTAGCACCAGATGTCTGGTATTGGAAAGCCCAGCAACAGCGTTCCTCTCACTTGTGGCGAAGAATACATACGGTTCAGAAATTCAGAGTGCACTCTGGTGTCTGAGGGCACAATGTAGTTTTTTTGTCTTCCTTTCCTCCTTCCTTCTACCTTAAAAACTGGGAGAAAACACAGAATGTAGTGTTTTTCATTTCTTGACTACAAATGAAAACCAATTTATGTAAAGGAATAAGGTGGTCCAGACTTAGAGCTCAGATGTGTTAAGTAAATATTTACTCTGGTTCCACTCCAGGGAGGCTGAAGATTTTATTAACATTTTGTTGAGGTCAGGGAGGCAAGGAAAAGCTTATGCTGTGCTTAAATGCCTGAGGGCCCTTTTTCTTTTCTTTTCCTTTGGCTGCTAGTTAACAAAGGCCAGTATTTTTTTTCTACCAAAAAAGAGCAAGTATCTTGTTTTGTGGCCTTTACTTTTTATTGTTCATTCACAAACCGCTTAATCTCAAACCAGAGCTTTAAAAAGCTGCTTTATTTTTTTTCTGTTTGAAAAATCTCTTCATAGATACCCCTTATGAGATTTGCTTCCAAGCTTTATTCTTGCACTTCTAGTTTACTTTGGGCTGTTATCAGCTCTTTGTACTTTGTTTCGTCTTCATTGCTGAAAAGAAAAGTCGCCCATGAAAACTCAAGGTTTGAAGTGTTGAACTTGATTCCTTGAGTCCCGTCCACAGTTTGGCTCTGATTACTGTCCCAGGCTGACCTCCAGCCCAGGGGAGGGTGTTTTGGCAGAAGTCTGAGAATTCCTCGATCAGTAACTCCCTTTTTTGGATTTATGGAGTCTTTAGGTGGACTGTTTTGTGCTAATAAGCAAGTTCTTCTTGGAAAGGAACGGGGCTGGGCTGGGATGAGAGGAGGAGTCCCCCCACAGAGATGCTTGCCGCTCACCTCTGTTCACCGCGCTCAAGGACTCGGCTGCTGCTGCCGCACCCTGCCTTGAACCGCACACCATCAAAGTCCGGAAAACTCACCCGATGAACTGTTTTAAATAGTGTTGAAAAAGCAAAGTTAGGCAATGTTGTTAACCTTTTGTGGCTTGCTCCTGACTTGATTCATTGCTCCTCTTGAAAGTCTTTGCTCTTATTCTTAGAAATCAAATTTTAAAGGACTCAGTAGCCAAACAAGCCGAGTATTATATTGTAGAACAGAGTGACTCTGAAAGCTCTTTGTGCTGACGATTAATTTCCCATGTAAACACTTTCATTTTGTTGCCAGGAGATTTCCTTTTCCATTTCCTGCCTAGTTGAAATTTAGAAATAGAATTCCGCAGCTGTCCGGTCCCTACACCGTCACCAGGGGCCTCTCAACACAGCCTCGGGATGAGCAGCACAAAGGTAGAGGGATCCATCCGCTCTCAGGTCCACACAGTTTGTGTCAGGTGCCCGTGGCCGGCACGCACCGTATTTGGCCGTGTGTAATGCGCACCCATGCAATCATTCATTTTCATCATTTAATTCAATTATTTATTTATTTATTTATATCTAGATACTTGTTTTTTGTATTATAAAGGGATTTTAACATTTATTTTTTGAGCATATTACGCTACAAGAAATTTTAACAAATAATTACAAAACACAAGAACAGATATAATGTATTTCAGGTACTACCCATGTATAATGCTCAGAAATGTGGGGGGAAAAGTGGGCAGTAACATAATCTGCCGTGTGACATTTATAAAACATGGCCATTTTCTGTGCTCGTGGTGGACACATGCACCCAATGGGCTTAACCAATTTGTGACTTGTATCATGGTCCTCCTCATTGAACCTTCTTGTCTTCCTAGCCCCATTTCTCCAGGTTCAGACCCTGTCTAACCATGGAAGAGCAGGGAGTGTCAGCACGTGTAGTAATACAGCACTGCCCCGAAAGGCCATCCTCTCCTTTCTGGCAGGAGGACGTTTATGGCTGAGAATGTTTTGTAATGCTTTCTCTGTAATTATGCATTGTTACCACAGCCAGCTCCAGCATGTGTGCTTTGTGTGTGTGCGTGTGCACATTGTGTACATAAATTAGGTCTCTGCATGTTTCACTTAGTTCCCAAACCAGGATGTTTGCCAACTTAGGCACCAGCGAACACTTTTAATCTGCTTTCCAGAACGTCCAGAGTGGCACCATGTTCTGCCTGCTTACCCTTTGTCCTCTAGTTGCAATGCATTCCCTCCACTGTGTGCTTCATCTGCAAGCCGCGTTCCCAGGGTTAGGCAGGTCTCTAAGACTCGTCTCTAGAGAGACAGTGCATCATCTTTTGGCACCATCTAATCATTGATGTAATGCTGTTCAGAGAAAATGATCCTTGTAACTCATTTATGGTCTCAGTTTACATCCTGCCCTCTCACATGACCAGTTGCACCTGGGAGCAGAGTGGCTTTTGAGGGAGATTCTTAATAGCTCCACTTCAAAGGGTATTTGCAGAAATGAAGTGTTTGTATATGCAAGTAACTTCCCCTTGTATTACAGTAATAGGTTCCGCAGCTTTCCTACCAATTAGGCAGAATGGAACATGTATACATGCAGACACATGCACACTGTTTAAGTGGCAGAGAGATCATGAAATATACTCCTTTGCTTCTCAAAGAACTAATTATGCGATTTGAACACCTGCTGCCCCAGCCCCCTTTCCTAGTTACATGGGGTGGGCACCTATCCTTGTTAAGACATAAAGAGGCCGTGTGTGTGCATTCTTAAGCACACAGAATTCCATCGAGGACAGGAAATACAATCGTGGTTGTTAACCAGGCCACGCCACCTCTTCATAGCAGGTTTCTGAGACAGTATGTGAACTAATTAAGTAAGCAACATACATGTATGTGATGTATTTAAACTCTGGACAAAGCCATGACTCTACCATAGAGGATCAATCTCACATAACAGTCTCCCCAAAGAAACAGTGATAAAGACAGTACATAGAGGAAAAGACAAATTTAGAAATAGGCAATAAGAAAATATAATTCAAATTGTACATGCAGTATAGAACTGATAGGAAATGTTGATCAGATTGATTCTGTACATGGAGCATACTATTGGAAAATACAGAGCAAATTTTGAAACAAAAGCTTAAAAGATTCAAAAAAAGAATTTAAGAGATAATCTAGTTTGCATTTTTTTTAGGACCTTGTAGGAGTTGTCTCTGATTTTCCCCACATTTCATTTTTATGATTGGGATACCAAGCAATAATCATTGCTTAGCTAATTGTCTTATAGACTTTTTAAGAAATCAGGTCATTTTTCATCTGTGTTGTCCACAGAGTAAAATGACCCTTGAAAGAAAGATCTAAAAAGCAAAAAACCTTGAGCATTACACTCTCAACTTACATGCTGTAGTAGACAGTTGAAACTTAAATACCCGGCCATCAAATACATGTAAAGAATCAGTAAGAAATAGTACATTTTCACCATTAAACTGTATTTAAATATATTGTGGGTTTGAATATGTTAAGTATACTTGAAAGCAAAAAATTTGCTTTTATCTAAGAGTTGCTGATGGATATTTAAATGAATATCTACCGTGATTAGAATATTTAAATCAATGTGGCTTTTCAGTTGTTTTTAATGTAGTCATCAGTGACCTAAGTGTAGCATTGTGGAAAAAGGTGCATTAACTAACATATTCAGTGACAAGCATAAACACTCCACCTTTCCCAGAATTTAAACAAAACCTTTGCATGTTCTGCAATTTAAGACAACAAAGTTTTCCTTTCCCTCTATATTTTCACAGTGTTTTCTCAGTTGTTGAGGATAGAGCTTGCCTTTCTGATTTCTGACTTCTGGAAGAACAGGCTACTAGAACAGCGATTTTCAGCCTTTTCCATCTCATGGCACACATAAACTAATTACTAAAGTTCTGCGGCACACCAAAAAGATATTTTTTCAGATATGACAAAAATAGGTATAATTTTGATTCAGCCACACTGGACAGCTATTGTTGTGTCGGCTGTTCTCATTTTTTTTATTTGACAATCTAATGGAAAAGAGGTCAGTGCCCCTGACTATATAGTTGGGTATTGCATGTTTAAAAATCCTTCCAGCACAAAGTTGAAAATTGCTGTTCTGGAGATTTTTGAGGATTTTACCTGAGCAAGAACAAACAAATGGTTATTTTATACATGGAAGACACTTTTTTAAGAAAAGATCGAGGTGCACTTGCCTTATCTATTTAATAAAACAACAGTTTTGAGGTGTTCCCATATGGACCACCCAGATTGCTTACATTTCTGGGATCCACCATAAAGAGAGAGAGTTAGCGAAGTTAAAAACATGAAAACATAGTTTAATTGATGTTCATGAGAAACACAGCTTGAATCTAGAAAAGTGAGCGGATGCAATACAGTTTAAGCCCTGTGTCTGCCTTCAGGACACCAATTGACCAGTACAAGAAGAACAAACAGCTTTAGGGCCCAGCAAGCACAGGACTCTGGAAAGAGATTGCCTGATCCCTGTTTTCTGGCCCACGTATTATCAGTATTCAGCAACCTCAACAGTCAGGGTCATTGTTAGCTCCTAATATTCTGGCCCAGGTAACAAACAGGTTGCAGCAGCCTGTGAAGTCGCTCCAGATCTGCTCCCTGCCACCCACATCTCCGCTGACCATGCTACTGGAAGCTTTGCTAAATGTCAGTTTTGTTTGTTTGTTTGTTTTTACTCTGTTGGTACATGTTCCAACAGCTATTACATTTGACATGAACTATACTTTGTTTAAAAAGTTGCACTTAAAGTACTGTATTAGTTTGCTAGGGCTGTCAAAACAAAGTCCCGCAGACTGGTTGGCTTAAACAACAGGTCATTTCTCACAATTCTGGAGTTTGGAAGTCTGAGGGCAGGGTGTTGGTAGGGTCAGTTTCTTCCGAGACTTCACCCCGTGGCTTGTCAATGGTCCCCTGCTCCCTGATTCTTCACATCACCTTCCCTCTCTGTGTCTGCATCCCCATGGCCTTCTTCATCCCCATGACCGGAAGGACACCGGTCCTATTGGATTAGGGCCCACCCTCATGACCTCCTTAAAGACTGTCTTCAAGTATAGGCTCATTCTGAGGTCTTAGGGGTCAGGACTTCAACGTATGGATTTGGGGTGGAGGAAGACACGATGCAGCTCCTAGCACACACTTTTAAAGTGATCTTTTAGAAGGTCTTCACACCTCTGCTGCCCCCACCCCTGCCTGTTTGAGCTCCTAGAGGGCAGGACCTCTGTTCTCTTTCTGCAGTCCCCAGAACCCGACAGTGTCCAGTGCACTGCGGGCGACTCACAGACTCATGGTGAATGCACGCGTGAGTGAAGGTGTTTCGAGTTATGTGAGAGAAAGGGTAATAATTGTCATAGATTTTTTTCTCTGAAGCCTTTCATTTAAGAGTCTCAAAACACCACAGGTATAAGAAAAAAGCTGTAATGTAGGTAGCATATATTTCCAATAATCTACCTTTTTCCAGAATCATAAAAGGAAGTTTAAGTATTTCCTTTAGATACCATGTGTAGGGACATTCGGAGTTCTTAGAGACCAGCCAAGCAGGTTTTCAGAAGGTAACAGGCTCCTCAGTCTCTGCCATCTGGGGCTTAAAGATCTGGTTCTGAAAGATACAAAGAATTTACCACAAGGCCAAAGCCTCATTTATTTTTCCTAAAGTATACAAAGATTACTTTATGAGTCAAACACTAAAAAATGCCTAATTAGAAATACCCTTGTCAAATCTGTGGCTTAATTGTTTCCAAAGAGCAAATTTGAGGTAAGTGGGGAACTTTTCTCTTTTGTGGGTTTCACTATAAAATGCTCATGTTCCTGAGTTCTTTGGCAAAAGGTCACTGACAATTTTTCTTTTTTCTTTTTAAAAGGAAAGTTAAGTTGGAAAAATAAATTGTAAGAATAAGTATGATCATTTCCGAGAGGCAAGCTATTTTTTCACTACACGTCAGACTTGGGTGAACCTAGAAGTTAAATGCTAGAACAACGTGATTTTGTTAAAATAGAATATCACAGAAATTCACAAGAACACAAATATAACAATGTTTACTTGCTCTTCCTTTTCATTGTGTTCATGTGTCTATGAAGTTTTTATGTGTATTTTTATCAATGTTTTGGGCTTACAGGAAAACTTTATATTTCATTAATATGTGTAATATTTTTAATGGTACTTAAAGTGTGCTTTTAAAAGTAGTAACTGGAGACTGTTATGCTGAATGAAATAAGCCAGTGGCTGAAAGACAAATATCATATGATCTCACTTTTAAGTGAAATCTAATGAACAAAATAAACTAATGAGCAAAATAGAATTGGAGGCATAGAAACATGGAGCAGACTGACAGCTGTAAAAGGGGAGGGGCAGGGGGGACTGATTGAAAGAAGGAGAAGGGATTAGTCAAAGGACATACATGCAGGACCCAAGGACGTGGACAGTGGTATGGGGATAGACTGGAAGTAGCGGGTGGACTGGGTGGAGGCGGGGCAAAGAGAGCAAAATGGAACAACTATAATAGCATAAACAATAAAATACTTTAAAAAAGAAAAATAGTAATGTAGAAATGTAATTATTATTATTGATTTATAATTATTTGTTTTGATTTACAGCCTTACCTTTAATCCCAATGTAGGGCCTGTTAAAATTCAGCCCGAGCTGGGATTTGTTTGTTTTCTTCACCCCTTCCTGGTGACAGGGCATGTCAGGATGGCTCTTTGTCCCAGTTGAGGCAGATGGTGGAGTTCTCCCAGAAGGAGCCCGTCAAAGGAGGGGAGAGCTGAGCAAGAGGGAGGAGATTGGTTTTGGGGGAGGCAAATGGCCTGGAAAGCAGACTCAGTACTAAGTCAGAAAATAGGTGCAGTTCTTCCTGGGCGAGCTCTCAGATATTTAAGACCTGAATGTATATGTTGGCTGTGGACTCTGTGTTGGCTGTGGACTCTGTAGTTTTTGAACTGTGGTAGGCAATTTGCATTCTGGGATAATTCAAGAACATCAGGATAGTGGGAAGAACTGAAGTTTAGAGTCTAGAAAACAGGTTTAAGTCCTATCCTACACTGACCTTATAACTTTGGGTGAGTCTTGTAACCTCTTTGAATTTCAATTTCCTCACCTGTGTAATGTTAAGACCTATCAGAGGCTTATTGTCAGGATGAGTTAGGTAATTTATACAGAATCGCCCTGCGAACTGGGATGTGCCATAAATGTTACTGGAGTAGCATGAAGTTACCGTTAGACTATCCCAAGGAACCAACGTAGCCATCCGCATTTTGTACCTCACACCTCCCGAGCAAATGGGTTGATTGGGACATTGCAAACATCTCAGTTAGCCCAGGGGTTAGGCAACCACATCTGGGCTTCCCAAATCAAAAACATGTAAGTCTGTTTGTTAACCTATTGATGAGGTGTGATTCTTAATATTATTTATTAAACGTGAGTATTCATAAATGTAGGATAGGACTTAAGGCTGTTTTCCAGACAGTATTTAGAGAATCAGATCTGGAGGAAATCTTACCTAATTTCCTCCCCTCTCTTCAAGAAGGACCTGTATCAAATGTGAATTAGCCCTGAATTAGGTTATCAAATTCTGTTTCTAATTTGTTAAAGTAGATTTCACATTTTTTCCTCTCTGAATTCTTTTTAGCAATTTAGCAATTCTTCTGCCAATTTCTTTCTTATGGCTGACCTGAATCTGCTATAGGTTATGTCTTGATCCCCCGCCCCTGTCTTTCCGGGAGACAGAGAACAGCTGGTTGACAAACTTCTTACAGTAATAACCCTTTGATAGTTTAAGGAGAGTTACTCAGTTGGACTCACTCTCTCCACCTCACCCCTAAATCCATCAGCTAGTACTCTCTGAATCATCTGTAGTGGTGCTGCCCATCTCCCTGCCCCTCACTCAGACACTTTGCTACCTTCAAGGCAGCTGGGCAGTGTGTTGTCACAGGCTATGTGGCCCTGGGAGAATGCAGGCTGCTGCTTCCTTTTCTCCTTATGCTCTGTGCATAATCTCGAGCCTTCTACAGAGTGGTCAGGATAACCCCTAACAGTGTTTGATCGGTGCATGGCACATTTATCTCATAAACAGGGAATTGTGCAGGGATTCTTATCATAGGCTGTTTTGAAAGTTAGGCGTCCCTAGTGCCTTTCTTTGCTCAGCCAGTCACGCCAGGAGGCTGCCCCTTGGCATGCTAAAGATAACATTGATTGATATCTCCACTCTGTTGGGCTGAATCTGGGAAGACATTGAGCTAAACTCTCCCGAGTGCAGCCAACATTCAGAAGCACATTAAGAGTCTGACCGAGCAGATGGGCTTCCCCAGCACTCTAGAGCTGCAGTTGGGAAGTAAGTGATTGCTGAGGAGGATTGAGCTCATTAAAGCTGATCACAGGTGGTTTCAAAACGGATGCAGTTTTTAATCTAAATGTGTGTGCTCTTGTGTCTCTTACAGGTTTATTACCCAGATCTCTCTGTCTGGGTCAGCCAAGAGCCATTTCCAAATAAGGAAATGGAGGGAAGGCTTCCTAAGGTAAGATCCTTAGCTGCTTTTTTGTTCATTGTTTTCAATTTAGAAGCAAGTTTTTTCAAAAATCAGAGTTACTCATTTTTATTTTTAATATTCATTGTAGTCTTCAATCATAATTCACTTATCTGATACTATTTTGACCTTGGAAATAACATATACTACAAAAAGAATCATGTCCTAAAGTCCTATGACACTTAAAGTTCACACTACCTTCCTTTCTTGTCAAGTCCAAGGCAAATTTTCATTGAATAATCATGGAGCTGATGTGCATTACACAGGTTTTTCATTTTTTGTTCTGTTCCCGGGTAGAGAAAGTCAGACGCGATGCTCAAACTGAAAGACATCTTGAAAGGATAAGGTGAGGACAGTGTTGTCTGCAAAGAATGCCCGAATGTTTGATAAAACTATCCATGAGTCAAAACAGAAAGAACATTTAAAAAACTGCTGTAGTTCTTTCTTTTAATTTTTAGGCCTAAAATATTTTCTGTAAATATTCTTTCATTGTGCTGACATCTTAGATGTGATAATTCTCTGCCTTAAAGAAATTGTAAAATTTACATTTTAGATTTTAGCACCATTTCTGGAAAAAAAACTCCAACAAAAACATTTAAAAATCTTTTACCAGCTTTTACTATAGATACCTTTGGACTTTGCTTGTTATGGTAAATATCATATGACTATTAAGTAGGAGGATTGTACTTCTACCATTGACCTCCTGATTTTGCTATTAATAAAAACAAATAAAGTTCATTGAAAATAAAAATAAACATTTAAAAGTTTCGTATGTGTAACTGACCAGTGATGAGGCCTACCCAGCTATTACTGATGTTTCAATGTTTGAAAACTCTCTTATTTACACTACATGATTTCAGCAATTCTCTTATCTTCTACTGGCAGGCAGAATTTGAAGAGATTGTGTCAACTGGCAGTTCACACTCAAAGAAAGCAATTCTAAATTGCTTTTAATTGTCCAGACAGTTTCTGAAGGTCAAGGTTGAAATCATTGGCAGGAAAGTAGGTGAACAAAATGATTTTGCTCCTGTCTGAGCGAGGCTTGTGCTGATCCTGTAGAGTTGGAGAGGAAGATGTATTAAAACTCACCTGCACCCGCCATCCCCTGCCACTGTGTCACCAGCATTGGCCGTAAAATGGTAGACATTCTTTGCCTGGCCAGCTCAGGGTAAAATTTCCCTGAGCCACAGAAGGTGAGACACTATAATGGAAGGGGCAAGAGAGAGTATAGTCTTTTCATGAGTTCCTGCGCCATACAGGCACCCAGGTATCCTCTCTGTGTGGTCCTGGGGAGAGGATCACAAGAGAGACAAGAGTAGGCAAGTCCCCCCGTGAGTCAGTTGTGCCTCTTTTTCCTCTGCGGAGGCTGGTCCTGGTCCCAGGCCTTGCCTGCAGTTGGCACAATGGATCCTGCAGTAACAGGCCTTCTGTTATTTTAAGTTCTTTCCTTTCTAAATAGGCGAATAGTATCTTAAGCATAATATATTTGTCCTATTCCCAGCAGTTTCCTTCTGGAAAAGCACATCTTTATATAATCATAAGAAAAATAAGCTTAACTGACTTGGTCCGTGGCACCTGATTGAGTACCTGGGGGGCTCCTACACAAACAGTGGTCAACCCAGGGGGCCATGCAACCCCAGGTAGCTCAGCTGCTGGGGCATCCAGCGGAGCCCGTCTGTGGGAGCCACTGGACACACTGTTCCCTCCTCCAGCCTTCTAGATTGTTCAAATTCCTCCGTCCTCTAGGGACCATATGTGCTGGATGATGGGAAAAGGTAGGATTATTTTTGCCTGAATTTTTAAAAGGCCTGACTTCTAGAGAAATAAGACACTATTGGGTTCCCTCTTCCAAATGCCTCCTTCCCTTGCTACATAAGCCTAAAATTCCTTTAGTGGGCACAGGAAGACTATTTTTTATTTTTTTCTTCTTTAATGCAGGACAGGAGGTAATGATTGAAATCTCGTAAATTCTAGGCTCCAGTGGGAGGCGGTGCAGAACTTGATCTGCCCACCAGCACCCCTCCCCTACAGACTTTGGGTTGTGGCCCCTCAGCTGCTGCAGCAGCGGAGCCCGTGCGTGGCTTGCACGTTCCTTGCCATTGACACGTTCCTTGCCATTGTCCGACTGTGCTTAGCCATCTCCCTGCAGCAAGTTAGTGAAGACCAGGGTGGGAAGGGACTCTTTTGTGTTTCTGTTTTAATCTCTGTAGGCTTAAAATCTAACAGCACACTCAAGTCATAATAGGCACTCAGAACATGAATAATAAATGAAGACGTGAATGTTTGGGAGCCTCACAGGAGAGAAAAGTAGTAAAAGTGCAGATTCCCATCTGAAATAATCTCCTTCACGTTTTTTTCCTGGATGTAACCTCTTTCCAAATTATCCAGATGCCACTCAGCTCTTGGTTTTGTTTTCTTGTGTATTTTCCATGGAGGTACAAGATTAGTACGACTTGAGATTTATATAGAGACAGATGAATGCTCTTTAGATTCACTTTTGAACAAAGTAAGCCTGAACTGAAGTTAGCAATTTGAGCCCAGCCATGTACAGAGGGTAGTCATTGAGTGCAATGATGTTTGTGAACTTCTGATTTTTTTCCTGGCCTGTGGCAATTTTGAATCATTGAATTCTTCACTGTCTAAAATCCAATTTTGTCATATCTCAAACTACACATGCTAACTGCTTGATGGAGGTTGAGAACAAATATTTTAAAGGCACCAAAATTACAGTGTATTTCTTTTCTATTTTTAGTCTTGGGGTTGCATGCCAAAATTTCAAGGTTGAACTTATTTTCACAACTCAAAGGGAGGGCCCAATATATTGCTTTTGGAAATTTATCTAGATCCTTAAGTGTATATGAGTGGTGAACAATATTTTAATTTAATTTTCTGGTTTGGTTCTGTTGATACTTAATTATAACAAAACAACCTCTAAATCACAAGGTAAGACTGGAATAAAGTACTTGCTGAGTGGGTTTGATATACATATTAAAAATGTTGTATAATCTCAATGTCTAAGATTTTTAAATACAACATTTAAGCATACCAGTTGTTTAATATGAAAAATCTATACAGTAAATAAGGCTTTTTGAAGTTGAATTATTTGTGGCATTTAGTTCACCCTGGGGCTCCTGAAAACATTCATTCAATTTCAGGTTGTTAGGAAGTTCCTGATGTCTGAATTCTTGTTAAAAAGAAATTCAAATGTGATCATTTACAGATCACAAAGCAAGATTATCACTTTAATCAAAGTTATTATATCCAGTCAAAATAGTTTATTATATATGTCCTGTTAAAATATGTGACCTGATCAAAAAAGGGGAAAAATGATCTTTTTTTAAACCACAATGGGTAATTTTTTTCCCAAAGAAACTCCAGTAGTTAATGGTTTTTCTAAAGAAGGAACTTGTCAAATCACTATCTTCATATCTGTTCAGAGCATCCAGTCTATTTGCAGCAAAGTGAGACCTCCCTTATATCATCCGGCACCAAATGGGGTTCTCTGTTCTCCCGCCGCTCCGTTCCTGTGGGGACCCTTTTTCCACTGGTGCTCAGTGGGTCATCAGTCACGTTGCACTTGGATTATTTTAGTCAGAAACACAAAAACCTCACCCAGGCAATCCAAACTAGCTGAGTCTCTCTCTTCTGGCCTTGGTTTCACACTGTTCTCTTATTTCTTGCACGCCTTCCACCCCAGCCCCACACTGTCTCCCTCCCAAACACTCCCACCTTTGCTTCCCGCCTGATTGTGACCCTCAGGCCCACCTGGACTGTGCCAGCGCTAACGGAACAAGCCTCACATAAATTACATTTGTGTGAGTTCTGATATGCTTTTAAATAGTTTCATTGTATATTAGAAGATAGACAGCTCCCCTACTCCATCACAGCCATTGAACTCGTTTTAAAAAACTGTATCAGTACTCCAGTGAGCACCTCTCACCCAGCTCCGGGTCAGGCCCCAGCCAATGCTGACCTCAGACACCTGACTCTCGGGGAATGCCGTCTCCCACGTGGCTGGGCTTAGCCCTCAGAGAAGCACTTGATTCTGCCGAAGCCAAGGCAGCTAGTGTTTAATTATTATACTTCATGCCCCCGCAGACCTAATATTTACATTCAGGTGAACTGTGTTTAATATGTAAACTCTGTTTGCAAAACATTGGGAGTTCAAGGATAAAAAAAAATTCAAATGGTTTCAGAGCATGACTAAGTGTGTCTCTCTTTTGTGTGTGTTCGTCTGTTTGTGTCTGGGTCCACCTGCTTTTCAGGGAAGACTTCCCGCCCCACAGGGAGTGGGCCGCAAGAAGGATGGCGAGACTGAGGCTGCCTCCCTGACTCCACTGGGCAGCATTGAACTCCACTCCCCGAGAATCGGTTACCTCCACTCTTTTTAATCATAACACCTCCATTTGTATTACGTATGGTGTATGGGTATTGATGAGGTCATGGTATCATATATGGGATTTTTTTCTGTGTAAATCATCAAGTATAAGAAGAAACTATGGGACTCTGAGCCTTGCTTTAGAGAATTTACAGTGGTCAAATAGGTATCATCAAATCCGTTTTTAATCATTCTGACTCCGGTGAAAACGCTCAGAATTTCACACTGTGAATCCACGTTTACAACCCTTACAGGTGGGCCCTCAGGCCTGGTTCGCTACGACGACGTCTTCCACAACTCACACTCCACTGCTCTCACACAACCGGTCCACTCCTGCCTCGGCACTCACACGGCTCCGACTGCTTCCTGCAGAGGCTGAGAGTCCCCATTTTTTTTTTCATTTAGATGTAACAAGTAGTTTATGTTCATCAATTGTCTGTATATCTCTATATTTTACCCATGTACTCTTTTGATGTATAGAAGTAGTTTGAAACTCATTGTTTCCTTGTGGTAAGTGACCGAGATGCTGCCACAGGACCTGAGACACTGATGAATGGTGCTATTTTGGACTTTCAACATGCTCCTTGGCGAGGTAGCTCTGATGGAGTTATTTTTTATTTCCATGTTCTAAGAAGGTGTTGGTACTCTGTTTCCCTGAATGTTGTTCTCTAGACTGGATTGACTTGTTTTCCTTGTGTCTTCAGTGTGGCTTTCTTCTTCAGCGTTGTAGGTTGAGTGAATGCTACCGGAGAGAGTGTAAGAGACCACGTCTCATGGGCTGGCACTCATGGACCCGCCGCCGCCGTAGTGGGAGCAATCACAAAACTGTAATTTACTTACCAAATCTCTTCCTTTGGGTAGCCTCGCCCACCTAACTTAGAGAAAGAAAAGCAATAATTGGGCAGGCGTTTTTAGGTGTCTCTCTTGGTTCTTTTTGTTTGAAAGAATATTGGGGGGGAAGGGAAAACTCCATTTTTAATAAATGCCCTCTAAAAAACCCCAAAACACTGGCATCTGAGTCGGAATAGCAAAATTATACCTTTCCCAAAAATTAGGTTGGAAAAGGCATCTACAATTTTTTTTAAAAGCAGAACGTTCTTTTTCCACAATTTTGATAAGCAAGGTGTAGGTTTTACATTTTTGTCCTTGCTCCCAGTGGAACGGATAAACAAACAAAAAATCAGAAATACCATCTTCTCACGGAATGTTGTTGCATTAGCCAGTCTGAAAGCCCACCTTAATTTTTATATAACTGTCTTTTAGCTCTTCCTTTGACAGGGCAGGCTCTGTTCTGAACTGCTCCGCTTCTGACTGTTACTCATTGACGATGCATGCGCTGCGCTCCTTCGTTCTCTTCTCGCTCCCCCATTGGCCTGAGTTTCTCGTGCATTTCCCCGCTCCTTTCTTTGTTAGAATAGGTGTATCAGCTGTGTAAATAGAGCAAGAACAGTATTCTGCATCTGTGGCATTTATGTAGAGTTGCAGTTGTGTGCTGCTGAAAATGCAGGCTTTTGTAACAATGTGATCTTTACTGATGCACTCATGACAAGTACCCAATGTATTTTAGCTATTTTAGTAGTATTTGTTCAATAAATATACAAGCTGTAAGGTAACTGGCTTGGCTCGTCATTGGAAAGGCCTGCTTTGGAACGCTTTCACTGGTTCATGTTAATTCACGTGTTCTCGGAGCCCCCAAAGTAGGCCCAAGGGCAGATAATCAAAAAGGATCAAATCAGTTCTGCCTTCCACGTGTTTTCCTTTCAGAGGGTTTTATGAGAATAGGGGCCGGGCACTGCCTCCTTAGGGTGGGATTTGCAGAGCAGCCTCAAGGTACTGAGAAGAATTAAACCAAAAACCTTTTATTTCTACGTGGTTTCTCCCCCCTCGAGGGCACTCCTACAGTTGTACTATTTATCATTAGGACATACTCTGCGGTGTTCCTTATCTGTGCCAAAAGATACCCGACCTCACTTATAAACAAAGATCTGTGCTTGTAAGATGGTAGAAAATGTGAGATAAGTCTCCCAGGTGCCCAGCCACCTGGAATCTACAGATGATAAGGTGGCATCCCAGAACCTTCTGGAGGTCTGGTGTGACCCTGAAACCCTGCCGTCCAGGGGATTCATGCTCCTCCTGTGCATGAGAAATGCCTGCTGCTCTCTTCTCATCCATCGTGAGTGTCACTTCAACTGGAATCACACGTAAGTTGCTCTTATTGGCTGGTTGGGTTCAGATATCGGAGTTTCACCTGACCAAAGGCTAAGGAACGGGCCCTGAGACGGGAGGCTGAGAGAGGAGTGGGAGGAGCAGCAGTTGTGTTGCTGCAGACAGGGAGCTCGGCCCCCGGAGGTGGGGCCCAATGCTGTCCGAGAAGATGCTGTCCAAGAAGATGCTGTCCAAGAAAGCTTCGGTCTTGACCCCTCTGTGGTCGGGGGGACATCTACACTGGGGAGTTTCTTTTAAAATTAATGCACACCTCAGATTTGGGTTAAGTTTCCTATTGCCCTGAACTTTTAACCTACTTAAGAAAAAGGAGCTTTAGGGCAGAATTAAATCTCAACTGCTACCAAATAATCATACTTTGTTCAATCTGAAAGAGAATTTTTAAAATGGAGTGCCCGCCACCTGTTTTGGTAATCCCACCCAGAGGTTAATACCTGCAGGTATAGAGGTCCTCCTTAAACTTAATTACCTTTCATCTTATAACAATCACCGTTTTCTTCCCTGAGACAGGCTCCCATCACCTGTATGCTTTCACAGCTCTGAGGGGGTACATCTTTCCTTCTGTGTCCCCTCACAGCTGGAACCACAGAGAAAGGTGACATCGGGGTGGCATGGACTGGCTTGCTTTATGCCCGTCTTTGTCAGTCATCTATTGGCACGTGACACATTACAATCACACTGCACTTGGAAACAACAAACCTTCCTTATCTCATGGATTCCAGGCAGGAATTCAGGGGCAGTTTAGCAGTTGGTTCTGACTCGGGGTCTCTCATGAACTTTGTAATCAGGAGTTCAGCAGGCTGCAGTCATCTGAAGGCCTGGCCAGGACTGGGGAATCTGCTCCCACTGCGGCTCACTCACGTGGCTGTTGGCAGGAGAACTCACTTCCTCCACTTGTGGGCCTCTCTATAGGGCTACTTAAGTGTCCTCATGACCTCTGGCTTCCCTCAGAGCCAGTAATTCAAGAGAAAGCTGGGTGCAAGCCACACTGCTGGTGACCTAGTCTCAGAAGTCACTGTCCTCCATCATATTCTGTTTCTCAGAAGCGAGTCACTAAGTATAGCCCACACTCACGGGGAGGAAGTGAAGTTCTAACTCCTCGAGGGAAGAGCATCAAAGAACTTCTGGACACATTTTAAAACCAGCACACCATCCGAAGTTAAAGTGCTCCAGGTAACTGTAGCCCAGGAAGCGAGGAGGGCTGAGGCCAGAATCATAGCTACTTCTTTTTCACTGTGAAGAAGTTTTTGAGGTCCTTGAAGCCCGAGACTGAAGGTGTATGAGGAGAGCATCCAGACACCATAATAGTGGGGCTGCAGAGGCTTCATTTACAGATACGAGGGCTATTGGCTCCCAAAAGGAATATTTAGAAAACGTTATTGGGAGACATTCAACCAGCAAAGCCAGAGTGAATAATTCCTGAAATGGTATCCAGTTCACTGGACTTGGCATCCTTGAAGTTTGACCCTACACTTCACGCTAAACCGGCAGGACCCATGTATGAAAGGTCAGCCAAAGTCGACATTAAAGTTGACAACTGCTGAGCCAGAGCTAAGAAATTGGAGCTCTAGATGGAGTCAGAGTGGGAGACCCACACTTGGCTTAAACAGTGCTTCCCTCTCTCTCCAGAGGCGGACATACCGCTGCGCTACCTTTGGGCAGAGGTCACCACCCAACAGCCGTAGACCGGGTGTGACCCGTAGACTTGTTTCGTTTTGCCCATTATGTGTTTTATTAAAATGTTGATTTAAATGCCAACGTCTACAAATGGAAAGATTTCACATGAAACACAGGTTTTGGCTTGAAGAGTGGAAACTCTAGCAATAGTTGGGGGTGTCACTGAGTAGCCGCCTCCACTTTGGGTGAGACGTGCCCCCTCCAAGACCCAATCCGTACACCTGTTATTTTCTTTTAAAGGGTCAGCTTCATTCTTTACATCACCTGCCTTCTTCCTCTGGTGTGTGAGTTTGCAACACTCGTCTTCTGGTTCCAGGGGACAGCAATGGGCGTGTTCTTCGACAAAGGGTCTGGGCACACGCCCCTTATGTTTGAGATCAGGGAGCACGTGCAGGCCTAGGAATAAGACTGGAGACAGGACCCTCGTTGCTGTTCCCCAAACAGGCTGCTGCAGGCCCAGCTCTACTCCCCGCCCCTCAATGCTAAAAAAAAAATATTGGACCGCATCTGATTAGGCTATACAGGAGTCTGATAAATTCATGGTTTTACAGCCCGGGCATGTGTCCCTCAGGGTTATATGGAGTCTTTCCAGATCCTCTATACTCTTTCCTAAAACTGATCAACCGAGAATGCGTCTGTCCATGGTAGTCCTTTCCCCCCTTAATAACACACAAAAACCTCAGATGTGGCAAACAAAGAGAAAGTTTCCTTTAATGGTTAGCTATAAATACATAGAACTTTGGGCTTTTCCTTCTTATACACACATTAAAAACAATATATTAGAAGACTCAGAAATGAAGTCATATATGGATTTTCAGAATTCAGATATATGACAGAATGATGGAAATATGAAAATTTGAACTTAATGCCTTTTCCTCTTTCACCCTCCAATGCTGATCAAAGGATGCCCTGCTCTTGAAGGAGGGCCCTGAGAGAGTAAAGCAAAGGCAAATCTGTAGGATGCCTTAAATACCAAAAATGTATTCATGTACTTGTAAACAATTATTTTCCACTATACCCGCTACTGATGTCTAGGATATATTTTAAATGGGAAGAAAAGTAACTTAGAAAAGCGAAAGCAATATTGGTTTGTAACATGGATTTTTTTAAATGTAATTAAAATGCTTTTTGAAAATACCAACTTTTTACAAGATAAAATGAATAAAACCCAAGGATAAACTTCCATGTGGTTTCTTCCAGATTTGAAGTGCATTAATTAACAGAGTTGTCAAAACCTGTTGTATCAACTCATAACATAAAATATTTATTTCAAGTATGTAAATCATCATCAGTCTATTTTATAAAATCAATATCTTTTCATAATAACAACAAAATCAATATCTTTTCATAATAACAACCAAAAATAGTACGTGCTGGCTGCTGGACCGATAAGCGGCCTAGACCTGTTGTATTATTGGTGGCATTTCGGACCTTCCAGCAGCTCTTACTCGTTCTCCAAAGCCAGGCAGCAGCATCGACTGCCTCGCCTGGCTGTACCAGATAATTACATGTTCTGTATTACCATTCATGGTACTTTTTATGAGAGTGTATCAGTCATCTTTTATAACTTATTTAAGCAGAGAATAATTATATTAGATCTACATCATTTTCATTTTGATTGTTTTAGTGATCAATTTTCTGAGATGTGCTCTTAATTCTCAGGTTTTTAGCAATCAATTTCAGAAGATATGCTTTTAATTCTCATTGACTTTTATAATTCTCAAAATAGTTATTTGAATTGTAAAATGAAGTCAAAGATTTTTGTGTGTGTGACAGAAAGTATGTCTAATTTGGCTACTTGGTTTGACAGTGAAGATTAGCCAATCTGAAATGAGGTTTGTGGTAGACATTGTCCATCAATGAGTTAAATCTCCAGCTTCAGACTAATGGTAATATATTTAAAACAAGAAATAAGCTCAAAGCATTTTATCAAAAAGCATTATTTTGGTAAAATGTGATGAAATTAATATCTGTTTTTTCTCTTACTTTTGAAGATCGGAGATGTAAAAAGCTGGGCCTAAGTGAAAGTGTTACAGCATAATAAACAATAATTTAATAGGTCTTAGAAGAGCTTTCTTGATATACTTCCCAGAAATTGAGAAAGTGATTTATTCTAACGACAAGAACAAGTCTCTTTGTAAGCCAGGTGCTTTCCAGTTCCCTGCTTATAATAGGAATGAAGAAGGACCAAATCCAGGTGTCAGGTGACAGAAGATTAAAAATACTCTTTTGATAAGAGATCATTATATGAATTTTGGCATACAATATAGAAAGAATGCAAAGAATTGAGTTATATTGCTCTCATAAAATACTTTCAACTCTTAGAGCTTATATCTATAAAAGCCCCCAAAATTGGAACTACAATTGATGCTGAACTGTATCTCACTCTAGCAACAAGTAATACTCACCTGCAGGTATATGAACGGGCTGAAAAAGTTTGTTGTCTCAGTAAAAGGTGCATTTGCAGTATAGTTTCACTTTTTGCATTTAATAATTAGTATAACTTATTCACATCGTTTTAATCAATAGTATATTGCCAATAATAATAATACTAATTCAATGACACAGGTTTTTGAATGTTAAGGTACTTACAGCAATAGAAAATAAAATTTTAAAATTTTAATTGAGGTACATTTTCTTGAAGATACCTGTGATAGTATAATCAATGAAGTCTTTTCAAGCAAAATTATATACATTCAAGTGAAATTCTGTGCTGCCAGTGGAAAATACATAGCAGATTCTTCAAAACTGAATAGGGGAGAAAAAGGATGTGAAATATCTTACTAAATAATTTTAAAAAAACATTAACTATGTGTTGAAATGTTGCTATTTTTGGTTAAAGTGAATTGGGTTAAATAAAATGTAGTGGGTAAAATACAAAAAAAATTGAAGTTCAGAGAAAAAAGGAAAGACAAATTTCTACTAAGTTAAAGGTCTGTTTTTAAAAATCAAATTGATGGATATCAATTGTTATAGTGTTTAGATTCAATTGTATACCTTTACAAAAGAAACAACTTTTCATTTTAAAATGGAAATATTTATAATATGATCCAAATTACATTCTTTGAAAATATTTAAACTTAATATGCAACACTTTGTTATTAACTTAAAAATTGCATGATGGTCCCTGGCTGGTGTGGTTCAGTGGATTGAGCACTGGCCTGCAAATCGAAAGGTCCCCAGTTCAATTCCCAGTCAGGGCACATGCCTGGGTTGCAGCTCAGTCCCCAGTTGGGGGCCTGCAAGAGGCAACCAATCAATGTTTCTCTCACTTATTGATGTTGATTTCTCTCCCTCTCTTTCACCCTCCCTTCCCTTCTCTCTGAAAATAAATAAATAAAGTATTTTTAAAAAATTGCACGATAGTACATACTTTGTTAAGATTCTTTGTGAGGGTATAATACCTACAAAGTTTGAAGACCTCTGAGCTACACAACCAGCTGTGGGCTGTGCCTTAGGGACCTCACTCTTGGCTAGAAATACTCTCCTCCCAGATACTGTGCCTCACCTTCCCCCATTATTCTTCTGCTTGAAGCCTTGCAGGTTACTGCCTGTGAACTTACAGCACCGCAGGGGACAAGACTCTGAGAGAACACAGCACCCCTGAGTTTTGATGGGGAAATGAAAGAAAGACCCAGACTGCCTGACGGGATGGTCTGCTGATGTGCAGACCATGTGGGGGAAGCCCTACGGAAGATGCCCCAGCTCCCACAGCCTGGGCCTCAAGTTTGATGAGTCTGTAAAAGATTGCCAGTTCTTTTTAGAGTCTTGACTTCATTTCCTTACAACAAATGTCAGATCCCTTTGATGACAATATCCTTTTTCTCCAGATCCTTCCAAACCCTTCGTTTGTCTTTCAATCTAGCACCTCCAAGAGGGCAGGGTCAGTGGCCACTGGAGGAGGGGGCTCAGGTCAGTGAGAGAAGCGGGATTATACAGCAGACTCCAACCTTTTAGTCCTCGAGGCCCAGCGTCCCCCAGGAAAGCCCTCGGAGCAGCCAGCAGCTGTGAATCAGAGCAGAGAACGGGGGTCATCTTTTTTCACATGTGTCCGTTAGGCTTACCTCTGAGCATAACTATGAAGAAGCAACACAAATCAACCTGTTCCCGCACACAACACACCCCATAAATGCACAGCTTAGCGACTTCCCCAAGAGACCACGTGGCTGTGAGAGAGACTCATGGAATAGAGAATTTTAAGAATGCGTTAATTTGCTGATTCCTCCAAGTTAGCAGCTTTAATTAGTAGTTGGAATCTTTCTAAGCCCAATGCCTCTATTACTTTCCACCCACCATTTGGTCTCAGCTGAATTCTTAGAGCTGTGGACTAAGTGGACTTTTTCTCTCACTCCACAGCCTTTCGCATCTGCTCCTCCTGCCTTTTCCTCCTCTAGGCCAAACTGCTCCAGTTCCCTTGGGCAGTTTCCTGTCAACTGTTTTCTGGAAGTTTCGCCACCCCTGTTGCCCTCCTCCAAGAACCCTTGTTTGTGGCCGACCTGGCACACCGTGCAATACACAGTGGATGCAGCATAGAACAGTGCACGTGAGGCCTATATGATTTTATTAACCAAGGTCACCCCAATAAATTTAATTTTAAAAAAAGGTAGCCGAGGTCTGGGAAGGACCAGTGTTAGAGGCTTCTCTGCAGGACACCCTGCACGGTGTGCTGGCCCTCAGAGTGACCCCTAACATAGCTCAGCTGAGAGAGCGAGGGTTCTAGTTGTGGTCTCAACAGCTGTGGTACAGCCCACGTGCTCCACCCCCAACGTGTCGGGCAGCCCCGGTGCTGGGTGCTGAGTGAAGTCTCCCCCTGCTCCTCACCCCAGTGCTGCTCCCACATCCCCTGAGAAGGAGGGAGACGGTCACTTCTCAGAGGCCCTGGACTTCCTGCTGTTCTCTCCTGTCCCCAGGCTGCTTGTGCCAGAGGTGCCAGATATTTAGCAGAGGGGAGCAGACAAGGAACCTTTTCAGGTGTCGAAAGGGGCTATCTGCCTGCTGGCTCCTTCCTTAAAACCCAAGGCCAGTTTCAGAAAAGGAAATGTTCCCTGCAGAGCTCAGGGGCACCGCTAGGCTCTGCCCCGTCAGTTTGTGATAATGGGGGAGCATTTGATGTGAGTTTTCCTGGAGGAAGAGGAGGATTAGCTCCAAGGGACATTTAAAAAGTATAGTGAAAAAAAAAGAACAGTAACAGCCCCAGAAGAGTGTGAAAAATAGCCTCATGCTCAGTGCCCGTGTGGGGCACATGAGGCGGCCCCTGATATCATTCACACGTCCCTCTGCCACAGTGTGAGCCCAGAATCATTCTTCAAAAACTTAAACATAGAGTTAGCCATCTAATTCTACAATGCCACTCCCAGGTATACACCCAAATAATTGAAAACAAGTATACGCAAACACCTGTACACAGATGTTCACCGAATCATTACCCATGTGAGCCAGACAGGAGGAACAACTTAATGTCCACCAGCTGGTGAACAGCTAGACCAAACTCGGTCTGTCCACAATGGAGTGTCATGGGGCCGTAAGGAGAAATGAAGCTCTGATAGACACTGGAAAACAAGCAAAGGAAGCCAGTCACAAAAGGTCACATGTTACATGATTTCATTTTTATGAAATGTCCAGAGTAGGCAAATCTGTAGAAAGAGAAATTAGGTTAGAAGTTGCTCAGCGTTGAGGAAGGAGAGAATGGAGAGAGGTCACCAATGGATGTGGACTTTCTTCTGGGGATGACTAACATGTTCTGGAATGACGTGAAATGTGATGGCCACACACTCTCTTAGATATACTGAAAACTACTGAATTGTACATCTTAAGAGCATGAGTTTTATTATGTGAATTACACTTCAATTTTTAAAAATTCAACAGTAAAAAAAACCCCAAATAATTCAATAAGAAAGTGGAAAAACTTCCGAAGAGACAAATCAGCACAGGGAAGATACAGATGGCGTATAAGCACATGAAGATATTCAACATCATTAGCCATTAGAGAAATGCAAGTGAAACCTAAAACAAAAAAATAGGGACAATCCCTACTGCTGATGAAGATGAAGTAAAACTGGGTCGCTCAGACTTCACCGGTGGGAGTCAAAACCCACAGCCCCTCTGGAGGACAGTTTCTTTAAAGAACAAACCTACTGCTGACACATGACCCAGCAAGTGCATTTCCGTGTATCCCAGAGAAAAAGAGACTCATGTTCACGTGAAAGCCTATGTGTGCGTATTTACAACAGTTTGATTCAATTCATAATGTCCCCAAAGTGGAAACAAGTCAGATGTCTTTCTGTGGGTCCGTTACATCCACATCATGGAATACTACTCACCGATGAAAAGAGAGGGGCTACTGATACATAAAACACGATGAATCTCCAGAGGGTTTTGCAGAGTGAAAAGAGGCCAATCCCAAAAGCATTAGATGCTGTACCGCTCCATTTATATAACTTTTTTGAAGTGACAAAAGTACACAGATAGAGAACACATTAGTGGTTGCTAGGGGCTAGGCAGGGCAGGAGGGGCGGAGAAAAGCCAACACAGAGGACCTTGCAGTGATGGGACTGTCTGCCTCTTGACATGTCAATGTTGTCGCCATCCTGAGTGAAATATTGTGAGTGTTTTACCAGAGGTTATCACTGAGAAAACTGGGTAAAAATAAAAGGAATCCCTCTATATTATTTCTTACAACTGTACATAACTCTATGACTATCTCAAAATAGAAAGTTTAATTTAAAAAATAGAGGAAGAAAAACATTGAAAGTCTGCAAAATATTCAGTTATAGCAAACTTTATTATGTAGTACTTATATTTGATGTTTAAGCTGTTTCTTATTTTTCACTTTCTAAATAACGCCATAGTGTCTATGCCCCCAAAGCTTTACATGTATCTGTCATGTTTCCTTTTACATTTTGCCAAACTACTTCCCCAAAACTTTGTACCAAGTTGCACTCTTACCAACGTGGTTGGCACGGATGTGTGCCCCAGGACAGCCTCGCCAAGCTTGCAATGCACACTTGGCTTCCAATCACTGCTGATTTTGTAGGTGAAAAATTGTGCCTCATTTCCTCTATTTACTTTTCTGTAGTAGTGAGGGTAAGCATTTTAAAATATTTATAAGTCATTTATATTATTTTATGATTATTCGGTTCACCAAGAACCAAGGGATACCTCTGACTCTTCATGCATGAAGTGGTGGGCACAGGAAACGTTATAAACCGGTTAAACATTGACTCTGATTTGTTGAGAGTTACTGTAAAAGGAACAGACAGTATGTTAGGAGATGGATGTTAGGAGAATCCTAAGGTAAAAATATAACCAAGACATGGTAAGGTTGAGCAGACATAACCAGAGCAAGTTCAGAGGTGGGGCTGGACAAGATATGATTTAAGTCTGGGGGAAGTCAAGAAGTGATTTCTGAACTGCCCACAATACTACAGCAGGAACCTCATGAATGAGGAGCTGGGTATGGTCTTTCTGATGAAAAGAGAAGAAACAGGGAAGCAGGTAAACAAAAACTCTGCAGGAGTCAGATAGCATAAAAACACAAATAGCAGTGATCTGGAGAGATGGCCCTGGGCACAATTTTAATCCCAGAAACAAGGCCCTTATTGTTCCTTTAAAACTAATGGGGAGTGTGGGGGTAGGGTTGTGCAAACACATGTGATTGTGGATATAAACTGAGAAATGGGTATATTAAGTTGCTGAATGTGTGTGTACCTGAAAGAAATGTGAAAATAGAAAATTACTTGCAGTGCTTATAACATGAGGAAAGATGCAGTGGAAGAGTCTTGGTCTGTTTTTCAGGAAAAGGACAGAGTTAGAAATAAAGAAAAAGTGATCGCTATGGACCAACATTCTCAATTGGTAAACCGGCAAACTAGTGAACCCTCCTGGGACTACACTTGGGAAATCACATCGAAATTACACCTAACAGAAAAGAAAACGGGCCAATATTACAGAATCTCTGTGTTGAAGACAAATAAAAAGACATCTCTCAGTAGGAATTTTCTACCTACAATTTTCTACCCTCTGTAGGAATCTGCTCTGTAAGCTTAGATAAACCTCTGATAAGACCTCAGACAGTTTCTTCTTGGATGCCCTCTTGATAGAAATGTATTTCTGCAAAAGATAGCTTAATCCATTTTAATAATACTGCAACTGCCAGGGCATTCTTTCTTTGAATTGACCTACCGTTCTTCTATTTCTGATTCTCACCCATGAAATCAAGTTCTCCCCTGCAGCCACACAAACCAATGAAAATAATAGATTATATTTCGTGAGTGCTCACTATTGGACACTATGTATATTATATGCATTATATCATTTAGTTCCTCAACCTTAAAAGTAGATCGTTTCTTTTATCCCTGCCTTAGTGATGGAGAAATGGAAGGCAAAGAGATGATGCAAACTCCCAAGTTAGTGCGAGGGCACAGGCAGTGTTTGAACCCAGGTCTGTCTGTGTCTCAGGCTCTTTTCTCTGTAGTGTTTTGTTAGATTCTGCTAAGCGGCCTCATAAGTCTCAGCCTGTGCTTTTTGTGAGAGCCCTGTAAGTTTTGGAAGCCAGCTTTTCCATAGAGATACATGACAGTTACGGATTTTTGCCACTAAAATATTGTCACATCTGCTTCTGGAGACTTTTCCATGAAAAGTACAATCCGATTGCATAAAAGAACAGAGAGCTGGCATGGCTGGTGGGGTGAACTGTTTTGTGTCCACTTAGTCACACGTGTTTATTTAGTAGACACCTTTACACAGGAGGCAGATTCAGTTGAAGACCTGCTTTCATTATAGCCTGTTCGTGACTTTGTGGGAAGGTAAGTGAACTCTCCCACTTCTAACTATTATCTATCAAAATATTCACAAAAACAAAGAAAAACTTCAGAGTCAGTGAATGGTCAAACTGGCTCAGGATTGTTAGCAACAACTGGGCTTAATGACAGTTTTCCCGACTGAACACAACATGCCAAGGGGTCTCATTAGTGCAGAATGGAGGGATGGGATCAGCTTCCTCTCTCTGACACCCTGCTCAGTGGAGGCTGCGTGCAGCCCCTCTCGGCAGGATCCAGAATTCTGAGACTCCCCGTGGACCTTTGATGATTCAGCATCCAGCCCTAGTCATTCTCACACTTGCTGCTGGTCCATCCCGAAAATGTACCAGCTGATGTGAGAATTTTGCTTCACTCAGGGAGAGTTTTTTATGCTGAAAATACTGTTTAGATATTTACCTTGTTTTTAGAAATTGATATTCACTTTCTTTTTTATTATTTTTTAAATTTACTTAATTATTTTTCAAGTACAGTTTTCTGTCTATTACTCCCATCCCATTCCACCCCCCGTGCTCCCCCCTCCCTCCCATTTCCACCCTTCTTAGTTGTTGTCCTAAAGTCACTGATTTTTGATAACCTCATTCTTCCTAGGCTTTAAGTTTAATTCACAAATTCTATTATTCTGGTTCTGCCTGGCAATGTTAGCAATCACTCTAATAATCTTTAAACAATACTTGATCCTATTTATGCCTAGTTAATGAAACACTGTTGCTTTTTTTTACCCTGCATTTATAAGTTTAATACATCTTATTTCCTTTTAGATAGTTCAATTGCTTGACTGGCTAACTTTACCAAGTATTAAGTAATTCACATAAATCTAATAAGTTAAGTTTATAAATATCATGACCCCTGAGTTCTCTTAAGTGTTACAATATTGTATTATGTAGTTAGTAAGAATTCCAGTGTGAATTACAAGCCTGAATCAATTAATTAGATCTTTTAAGTTGAAGTTACAAAGCTAATCCTCAAATGTAGTTCCCAAACACTACAAGTACATCAAACATTGAATTTTAGGTGTCTTTAATTCAAAAATATTAACATTATTGGGTTTTAGTTTTCTAAGATATTTCTCTACTCAATTCTCAATTCTGGGATTGAAAGAGGCCCACCTTTTAAGGAGAGATAAAGTATCATCCTCATTAACCAAGGCAGTGATGACCAGAGTTTTTGGCCTGGACCTTGATGGGATGTGACAAATATTATTTATACGTGATTCCATGACTTCTGGAAAGGTGTCCATGTGCCCTACGTCTCTGGATTTAAGCCATACACAGTACCGATTCCTTCCTGAGCCCACTCACAGAAATCTGCGACGTCCTCATTCCCACCACCACAGGGACCACAGGATTATTTGCCTATCAGGGTATGGCATTGTCTGCCCACCCAGGCCCACAGACCGATCACCATGGCCAGATCCCTGCATTCTTTTCCAATGACTTTCTAATATTACAAAGAAAAAGTTAGTTTGGGATGTCTCCCATATGACTGAAAGTCATAGTTATGTGAAAATTCTACTGAGAGTGCTTTTTTAAATAAATAAATAAATAAATAAATAACCCTAATCTTCGGTCTTTTTCTGGTTAGATTTAACATGTGGAGATCATTTGGGAGACTCATTATGCCACCTCGTCCAGCTTCATGCCTTCCTTGAAATTGGATAAACTTGTCTCCTTTGCCGGAGACACTGGCTGAACCAGAACCTGTTGGCTGAACCAGAACCTGGAGTGGCACTGTGGGAAGTCTCTCCTCGGTTTGTCTTTGGTCTTCCGCCATCTCGCTGGGATTTCGCACCTGCTACTCACTGGAGTCCTTCGGGAAGCTTACGGCTTCACCTCTGGAATCCACTCCATAGCCTGCACGGCTGCGGCACAGGCATGGTGGGCCATTTAACCAACTCCCCAGAAGGCTTTCAGTGACTCTTTTGGCACTAGTCCAAGGACTAGGTTTTGAAACTGCTGCCTCTGTTTCTCTGTCTTGACTACAGGGACAGAACTTCGGTTTTGTTCAGTGCCTCGCCAAAGCCTAGACTCACTAGGCCTAACGCAGTCACCTTGCACAACAGGGCCGTCACAGAAGCGAAGGGCTGGCAGGGTGCTTCCTGGGGACTCGGACAGAGTCTGAAGGGTTATCTCCTATCTCCCCTGAGCTCAGGAAAGTCCCCTGGGATAGAGGTTCAGTTCACTCGTGTTCAGTCTTCACTATTTGCCTTATTTTCTCTTTTAAATAGTTGTCTTTTTCTCCCTTTGTGTCATCTTCCTGCCCAGCCCCCAAATTCTCCAGCACTGTCCTGGGTCTCCATGGTGGCTTTCTCAACAATTAGGTGTGGTGAATCAGTGACCTCACTGTCAGCTTTCTTTTACCCACAAACGCAAGCTTGCCAGGCCCAAAGAAACAAACGTAAGTAGCCATAGACAAAGTAGCTATATGTTTTTTAAAATAAAAAAAAATCAACATAAAGGCATATAAAATAGGCTCCAAAATATAAAACTCTACTTGTCTTGGATACTTAAAAAATGACTTCTCTGGTTTTTATTTGAATAGCACGTTGGCAAAATGATTATTCTTCACTTATGATTGATGATAATTCTGTCGCTTCTACTGTTCTCTTTGTGTCCTTCTTTTGTCCGTCATTCCCATAGGCCTGTGCACCCCCCCCCATTATTCCCACTGTCTACATGCATGACTCTCTTTTACTAATTATTCTAAACATTCACCATAGAAAAGCATTTTATCTTATTAGAAACAGTGGCACCAGAACATCACCTCTTGGGTGAACATCCTTTCCAAATCCCCGCTTTGTATGGACATCCACAGTTGCCTGGCTGGGTGGCCACTTCGTGGAGATAGAGGAAGAGCGAGGACTTTCTCCTGGAGACCAACAGGGCACCCACGAGCTGGAGGGGCCTGCATGAAAAGCTACTCGGGCTCATGGAAGTTTCAGTTTCAGGTAGACCATGCTCAAAGACCAGGAAGGAGTCAAGATAGTTTCTAGAGCTGTCTCTAAGATGGGGTCCAGGAACCTTCGTCCACTTGCTTCACACTCATTGAACTCATGCGGGCAATGGGAAACGAGGGTCCCTCTCATATGTGCCTGGTGACTGACAAACAAGAACTCTGTTTGGACTTCATTCCTGGGCTCTAGCAGTTTCGCACCCACTCAAGACCTCACTTAAGCCAATCTGGCCTTTCCCAAATGTCATGCTTCTTTGGTGAATATTAGTAGCCTTCTACTCATGAATTTGGCAGGATCCACATGCTTTCTTTGATCAACTTCTCTACCAAGTGGTGTATTATAATAAATAAAATTATATGCATTATAGTGAATAAAAGTCTCAGACTTAACACTGCCTCATTTACAAACCTTGATAAACAAGGAGATACCAAAACAATCCTACAACTTATGTATTAAATTTGCTGAGGTCCTCATTTTCCAATGTTACTGCCACCTTAACATACACTTTGCAGGACAAGCTTGTGCTGAAGCAAAAGAAGCAAATACTGTCTACAGTATCAGCTGATCTTTGGGTAGAATCAGGCAAGAGGATCATTTTCTAAGTGTCCTTTTGAGTTGTCCTAAGGGAACACAGGACCAATGGGCATTGTAGGTCAAGAGCGCTCCCCTCTCCACCCCGCCAAAGGAACTTAGCCTGCTCGGCCTGCTGTGACCTTATACCTCACTCATGCAGGATGTGAGTATACTTTAAACATAGGCCCAAATCTTCAACATCAAAAAAACAAAAACGAACTGGGTTCACTTCCCCTGTGCAAGCGCTGAGAAACAACCACTTGGTCCACACTGCCCCAGAGGAACAGGCATATTTGCATTCCACCCTAGACAATGTAAATTTGTTTCTTAGAATGTGCCAAGAAATAAAGAGTTGAGATTTTATCCCCCAAACATGTTCATTCATATCTGAATCACCTGTAATCAACTCATCTATTTCCAGAGAAGTGTCAGGCTAGGAGGCAGCAGGGAGTGTGAATAGGCAGTGGGAAGGTGCCTGGGTCAGGAGCTCGGTGCGTGGGGAGGACGTTTGAGGCTGTGGGAGGGGGATGGGAGGGGGGTGGGAGGGGGGCTGGTGGTGCCCTGCAAGGCCGGGCCTGCCGAGGACTGGGAGGGTATCCACAGTCCTCCAAACCTCTTGGAATTCTTTGTTTTTCGATATTGTATAACAGAACCACTTGAATTCCTTTCTTCTTTCTTTTCTTCCTTGAGCTTGAAGTCTTTGCTTGGTACACAGATTCCTGATAAGAATTCTGTGGTTCTGAAGCAAAGGAGGCCATTCTAAGTAGAACTAAATAGCACGGAGTTCTTGTGAATTCTTATTGTGACACTAAGTAGAGCCTTTTGCAAGGTTTTGAAATTCTAGCCTCATTACAGCAAAAGACATTGTCGGTCTACAGAGCAGACTGCCAATGATGGAAACAAGACTCAGAGGGAAAAATAGCATTGTTTCTGAATATTGAATTCTATTGAAATTCTGAATAAACAGATAATCAGATTCATTATTCTGTAATAGAGGAATCGTGTTACTGAACAGGGTATAAAGGTGTAATCTTGTGGTTCTCATCCCAGGGATAACAGTGGGAGTATTGTTGGCTCAAGTGAATGGAATTATGTTCATTAAAGAAGTATCTACAAAAAATTTTCCAGTTGGAGAATCATTATTGGGCCCCCACTGAATACATTTCCTTAGTCTCCTAGAGGATTTAATTTTTAGCAACTTGAAGGAAGAAAGTGAGGTTAGTGCCTGCCATCCATCAACCATGCACGCACGCAAGCCAGCCCATTTCAGAACACCCGGAACCTTCCATAAGGTCTGGTTTCACGTCAAGGAAGAATTGTTTTCTCATTTACAAGAATTTTAGAATTTTTGCATATATTTGCATGTTGACTTTTAAACATATGGAATCATAGAATAAAAAGAAAAAGCAGCTTCATAGCGTCCTGATGTTTTCGTGGCCAAACTCAATTCAGAGAGTCATCTGTGTGAAGAATTCTAAATTGATTCAATTCTAGAGTATAGAAGAAAAAAATAGGGACATGGAGACTTAAGGGAAAAAGAGACATCGTTTAAAAAAAACCCTCTAAAATTCACAAATGGAACCATTGAAAACCATACACAGTCTAATTAAAACCACTTTCGAAATCCTCTTTTGTTAATATTATTGTAATCCTGCATCCAATCCAATAACCAAAGGTATTTTTTCTCCCTCCTCACCCTGGAAATTCTGGAAGAGTTCCTTCAGTGTTTTTTGCAGCTGTGGAAGCGCCTGAAAGGAGTCAGGGGTAGACGCTAGTAGAATCTTGACATCCTAATGTCGCTAAGGGACACTTTCCTGTGACTGCTGTCATTTGTGGGAAAGAAAGTCTAAATGTAATGGGGTGGATTTCACTACGGTTAATGGGGTGCTACCTCCCTCTTGGAGTTCGGTTTCCTCTGAAGAGGAATGTCTTGTGTTTTGTTCTCTCACCAAACACCCGTTATTGTTCTCTCTTGTTTCCAGAATTTACCTAGCAGAGGTGTCTTCCCGTTTCCAACCATAAAGCCATAGGTGTAAAATCAAACTCAACTGTTCAAAAAGGTAAAAATATTCCAAAACCTCATACCCCCCCACACAATTTCTTTATCTTCAGATGTTTCTGTTTGCGTATGTAACTTAATACACATATATTATACACAATATGATAATATATATTATGATTTTGTTTTCAAAAGCTTTAGATACAACGCCTGCAACTTGCTTTTTAGAAACCTTAACAACATATTGTAAACATTTTCTATGTCAGTTTGTAAATTAATTAATTGTTTATCATATTATATTTTTGCCATTACCGTTGATCCCCCTTACAACGCCCTCTCCCCTACAGACACCACATGCACCCCTCTTGTTTTGAATAACTGCTTATTGTTTCATTTTTTTACTATGCCATAATTTAATAAGTAGTACCATATTGATAGACTTTCAAGTTGTTTCCAATCGTTCATTACTATTGATATTTCTGAAAGCAACATGCTTGTGTAAATTATTATTGTGCCCATGTGTGAACACCACAGTGGGGGAGAAAGGTTAGGATGTTCCTAGCAATATAATTGTAAGGACAAAATGACATACACAATTAACATTTTTAATCTTTTGCTGAACTACTCCCTAGAAAAATTGTTTTAATTTATACAACTACTCACAGAAAATACAAGGTCTCGAACATACTTTATTAGGTTTGCTATGTGTAAATGCACTGGGCTAACGCTGCCTATGGTAAGCCACTGTGGGTACAACCATGCCACGTGGAGCTACACCCCTGCCCCACAGAGGTCACAGGGTCAGTCGGCTGCAAAGAAGGGAAACATTTCTATGGCTTGGCTTTCAAGGCAATGAGGTGCTTCTCAGTAGCGGAGCTTTGACTCAGAGCCTCTGGACCCATTTGGAAGTGGCCGTGAAACATCAAGCCTGAAATCTCAGGAAGCTGTTGTTGCTAAGCAGGAAGGGGGCCAGAATAGGGGAGGGTGTTTACTTAGGTAAAACAGAAACTTAGGTGCTTCATTGCTGAGCTTATTGAGGGGCAACAAAAAAGCAGTGTAGCTTACTTAGCTTTCCATCCTCAAACAACTTGACCTGCCCCACCCCACATACAGAGCCGATGAAGCATATTTATTCCTTTACTGATTCCAGGTTGTCCAACAAACACTGTGTGACTTAGCTGCTATGTGCTGGGCACTGTGCTGGATGAAGTGGGAGGGACAGAATGGTGAATGAGACTCATGCCCAGACCTGCTATGTTCAAGGAGTGAAGCTTACTATTGTAAGAACAGAAAATCAAGTAGGACGTGAAGCTTGCTCTCAGAAACTTTATCCTGCAGTAGCAATACAGACAGGCTCATGACAGTCTGTTAAACCCTGAACTACACAGGTACACAAACACAATGCTAGGAGGTATTAGAAATGAAAAGGATTCTTTACAGGGGGAATCCCCAGAACCTGTGAATATGTTAGTTTGCATGGCAACAGGCCTTTGCAAATGTCACAAAGATAAGGATCTGGAGGCAGGAAGCTTCTTGGAATATCCAGGTGGGACCAATGTAGTCATAAGGGTCCTCCTTATAAGAGGGAGGCTAGAGAATAGAGAAAGAAGGCAGTGTTGTTTCAAACTACTGGTTTGTGGTAATGTGTTACAGTGCTGATAGAAAACAGAGGATGTGAGAAAGTTGAGCGGAGGGCAGTAAGTAGTTCAGGTGAACTCTGTTTGATGCAGGGGCAGGAATAGGCAGGAATGGGAAATGGAATTCCAAGGGGAGAGCAACGTGCCAAAGGCATGGGGGTGAGTAGGTACGAGGCATGCTCAGTGGATGCTAAAAAGCATGGGGGCCTTTAGGAAAGGAGAAACCTGGGGGAAATATACCTCGGAAACAATACCTGACCCCACCTACTCAGCAGGGAGGGAGAACGTAGATGACTTCAGTGAGAAAGGAGAGGCAACCCCTCTTGAACAAGGCCTAGGAAAATGAAATTGGGTCTTGGAGGCTTAGCTAGAATTAGGTGAAGAAGAGTGTGGGAGGGTCACTTTGGCCAAGAGGAAAGGGGTAGCAAGGGGCAATGCCAGAAGGGACAGGATAGGGGTCGCTGGGCAGAAAGGAAGCCGGAAGCTTGGGGTAAGCTGAGTGCCTCTGATATTGAGCCAAGGAGTTTGAACTTCTGTTATGAAACACGGAAGGAATTTGAGGATGCCAGGAGCATGATTTATTCATATTCCTTTGTTGTCTGTAGGATGAGCATGCAAAGTCACCACAGTGCCTGTTGGCTGCTTCAAGGCCTGGCTAGGAGAGAAATGGACAATTCTTGAGGTAGGGAGAGAAGTGTACCCTCACCTCAGGCTTTTTGGCTGCACAGCTCATGTGCTCAGACCTGTTATTTTGTTTGGCATGCAGAGCACTGACTTACATGGTTCTGAGGCTAAGGTGGCAGTGTGGGATGGGTGAAATGATTAGGAAGCTCTTGAGAGCTATGCAGTATGATGTCATGTACTCTGAGCTGGAAGCTAAGGGACCTGAGTTATACACACAACTTTCCAGCAATGAGCTACATGAATTTGAGCAAATGACCAGAGTCTCTGGGACTCAGTTTCTGCCCCTATGAAACAAGGGCCTGAGCCGCACTCTATTCAGCAGTGTTTTAGGATGCAGTTCAACTGTGCCAATGACTCCTGAAGCATTTCCTCTTTGACTCTATGTCCAGAAAATCTTCCGGCTTGATGCTGATGCCTTTAACATGAAACACCGTACAGCCCAAGTCCTACTCTAGCCTCTTGTTCCTAAGTGAGCCACCGCAGACCTGGGTTTCTTTGTTGGCAAAGAGATCACTGAGCAAATCTCACTTCCTATTTGGCCCATAGAACAAAGTTGGGAGTCTGCAGCCAGGACTGGCTGATCCCATTGCTAAGTTGCCATGTGGGAGGCAGAGGGCACTGTTGGGTGTGTGGTGTTCTTAAAAGCAAGGATCCTTGTTGAGAGACTGGGAGAAAGGGAGCTAAAGACAGCAAAATGTGCTTCAAATGTCCATGCAGAGGCACAAACAGCCTAGAATAAGCAACCAGCCACATTTCTAACATATTGTAAAACAGAAACAAAAAGAGCACCTTAAAAAAATACAGAGGGTTCTCCCCGAAAATTCATGTTTATGACCAGCTTTAATCTCTAGATTTCAAGGGATTGACCGTATGAGTCATCCATTAAGCAAGACTGTTTGAGTCAGCCATAGACTAAACCCTCTTCTCTCTGTGTCTATGACTAATGCCAGGAGTCAAGATTTCAAGGCTAACCCAGGTCACTGTTTAGCGTTCAGTTTGTGTATTTTTCTTGAAGAATGTTGGAATACCAGGCCTCTTCCTGAGACTAGATATCAGTCAAGGGATTTATTAAGATTTAGAGTTAATTCAAGTTCAGACACTGGCAGGGAACAGATTTTCACACAGGGAAACCTTTCTGACAGTTAAACATACAGGAAACACTGCTTTTCTGCCCTAGAAAACTTTGATGGTCTTATTGCATTGAAGTGTTCCTGGCAGATTTGACTGAACAGTTTCTGTGGTCCTATCTAGCTTATGATTCGATGAATGAAACGTGTCTCCTTGGATGTCCTCTTCAGTCAAGGAAACTGGAGGAACACCTGGAACAATGCCAGGCAGTATGACAATGTAAGGTCAAGGGCTGAGGGAGATAACTCAGTAGAAACATGTGCATTTTTCACATTTTGTTGCTGTTGTTGAATCACCAGATTGGAGTAAATAAGCCTGTGCCAACTAAACTTACCACTCTCTGGCCATTTATTGTTAATTGGAAGACATAGTACTTTTGACCCGAATACCCAGAACTTGCTTATCACTACCATTAAGAATAACTGCATGGGTTTACTTGATACTTTTGCCAGCAATATTTGTTCTAGAAGGTAAAATTCAGAAAATTCTGTAGAGACTTGGAAGTAATCTGTGAGGCAAGTAGCGTATCAACATCCTGAGTACTTTGTGTAATTTTCTCCGTCACATTAACAAGAAGAATGAAGTGCTGGAAACTTGACAGAGAAATGTTCAGCAAGTGTGTGAGTGCTCTGCCTTGAGTGTGTTTGAATGAAGTATTGGACACCCCAGAGGCAGTTGGGAAATCGAGTGCAGAGAGCAGATTTGCGTGTAGCATACTTGTCTCCTAGCCAAGCTCTTCCTGCTGGGCCTGGAGACAAGGAACTTCCTTCATTTCATGATTTTAACCCCACAGTCCCTTCCATCATGCCCGTTCGTAGATCCCTGATGGAGATCTCTCTATTAAGATCTCCTAGAAACCTAGCATCTAGGAGATAGCCTGTGGTTTCCAGAAAGGCAACCAGTGAGAAAGGATGCTATCCTTTCCAGACAAGAGAGAGAATCAGACTGAAGAGGAAAAAGGTTGTTACCTTAACATTGAGGTCACCGACATCTCCTTGTTTTATTTTTCCTAGACTGTAGGGCCTAGATGCTACAGCATTCCGACATCTGTATTAATCCCTGAATCCTGTCCCTCCCAAATTCTCACTAAAGCTCTGGCTTCCTGTATACCTCAGAATGTGAAAGTACTGGACAGAAGGTCTTTAAAGAGGTGATGATGAGGTCATTAGGGTAGGCCCTAATCCAATAGCACTGATGTCTTTATAAGAAGAGGGAGAGACACCAGGGATACCCATGGGCAGAGAAAGGGCCGTGCGGGCACGCAGCAAGAGGGACGCAGATGAGAGGTCCTCTCTCCGTCTGTAGGCCAAGGAGAGAGGACTTGGGAGAAACCAGTCCTGCCTACACCTTGATCTCAGACTTCCAGTGTTCAGACTGAGAAAATAAATTTCTATTGTTCAAGCCACCTAATCTGTAGTAGTGGATTTCACTTTCCTAGCAAACCAATACAACCCAAATGTTGTCAAACCCTCCAGCTTTGAGGGTAGTTCTTTCTTTTAATTCCAACAGCAATGACAACCAACAAACAACCCCAGCGACAGTCTGGAATGCCACTCTGACTGATGTGGAGATACGGTCATACCAGATTCTTCTCTACCCTCTCATCACCCTTAGTAAAATTTTGAGAATTCGCTTAGGAATGCTTTCATGGTCTGTTAAACAACTTCGTCGTCCCTTCAGCCCTCAGCCAGCTTTCTTGCTCTGACTAATACTTCTTGTTTACTAGCCATTCATCTTTTGCCATCTCATAACTTGTGTCCTCCTTAAGTACAGGCATCGGACCCTCCCATGCAGACATCTCAACCACTTTGAGTAGCAGCGGAAACTGGTGCAGCAATGCTTATCAAAGGAGTACTGAAGTACTGGGTGGAAGGCAATACTCATGAAAAAGGAGAAAATTAAAAACTAGCTTCTCGATAGACTGTCTCCTAGAATCTCCTCCTAGGAACCTTCTTGGGGCTCTTCCACAGGTTGTCTGGGCCTGGAAGGGTGTCCTACACCCTTCCATGAAGGGTGCATCTCACTTTTGGACAAGAGATCTGACCTTGTTCTCCTTAGCCAGAATAGAGGCCTCCGACCTCATCTCAGTCCAAAGAAAAGGGAAGAGTATTCCTTTATGAAGATAGGATTGAAGTGTGAATTATTTTCTGTGCTGGGCATATAATTACTAGGAGGAAACTGATGCGGACACTGGCCCGCAGTGTCGGTGGTTTTGTGGGTGAGAAACAAGACAAATTCACATGGACTACCGAGTCCTATGGAGGAAAAGGGATGGCACGGCTACTCTCTCTAGGGGAGAGCCCCTCGGAGCAGCTACTCTCTTCAGAGGAGAGCACGCCGACCCTTGCCTTGACAGGTTGTCATTGCATTTCAATTTGCACAGGAAAACAGGTAAAGTTCATTAATCATCATCAGGCAGTTAGGATCAAATAATAGAGAGCATACAATGAACTATGAGGGCCTATACTGAGTCAGGGTCTGTTAGCTAAGGGGCTACAAAACTTTGGAAAACAAACTCATTTCCTGCTTGGATCCTCATTGTTTAATTGAGAACATTCTAAACAAAGCAGTTTTCACAGTTTTTATGCATTCTTTCTTAGGCCTGATCGCCCTAGGGAACCTGCCCTTTCCAGCACAGGGCTGCACCGCCCTCTGTCATTGTTTCAGGCTTAAGTCAGGCAAGGGAAGTAAGGCAGCCAAGAGATCAGGAGACTTCTCACAGAAAGAATGAGGACTCAGGCTTTGTCAAAGCCGAGGGGTGAGGATCTATTACCCCCTTTTTGCTATGGGCCCCCAAGTCCTTCCCTGGGGCCTCCAGGTGATTGTGCCTGTCTTCAGTCATCCCCCCCCCTTGGGGAATCTTACCCATCATTGGCTAACTGACCAAGCATTGGGGGCCAGTTATGGATGAAGTAAAAGGGGCCGAGGTGGTGCCCCTGCCAGGGAGATAAGCTTTGTCTCCTTAGTGGCTTATGGTCCCAAGGTCTCTCACTCAGCCTTAGCCATGGGAGGGGGGGGGGTACAGCTTCCGAAACCAAAAAGGGCAGGTCCCAAGAGGAAATCCCACCCTTCAGAGGACAACCATTCACAGGGTATGACAATCCCATGATTCTGTGCTTCATTTCTCAAAGTCTGGGACAAAGTTGTGTGACTAAAGGGAAAGAATGTAACACAGGAGACAGTTCATTAAACTCATTCATTTAACATTAATTTTACAAATCACCAAATGCCTCTGGTGTGTGAGAGATTCCAATCTTTGACTTGGTAGAGAATGGCGTGTCATGTCTCAGGTTATTGCTTTCTCAAAAACTCTATTTACGGTGGTTGAAAATTGTCAACTAACAAGAAAAAAGTCTTTCCCCACAAAAGGTCATTTAGGGATAAGGAGAGTTGTCACTCAAGAGCACATTCTTGGGGTGGGTGAAGTGGGGGAAAGGGGTCAAAAGGTGCGAACTTCCAGTTACAAGGAGACCGCGGGCATGTGCCGTGCAGCATGGTGACCACAGCCAGCCGTTCTGTACTGCAGATTTGAACGTTGTTAAGGAAGTAGATCTTAAAAGTTGTCCATAGCGAGAAAAAACATTTTTTAAAACGCTAACTATATGTTTAAATGGATGGTAACTAGACTTATGGTGGTGATCATTTTGCAGTATATATAAAAATACTGAATCATTATGTTGTGCATCTGAAATGAATATAATGTTATGTCAATTATACCTCAATTAAAATTTTTTAAAGAGTATTTGGTTTTCTCATATTTTTTCCTAACTGTAACCTTCTAAACCACTGCTATAGCAATGGTAACCATGAAATAGATTTTTCTGATCTAGACAGGTAACTACACTTCACTATAATAGTAACAGTAGCAACAATAATAGTAATAATAATACTAATACTATTTATTGGGGTCTCACAATGAGTCGGGCACTGAGTCATTACTTTACAAACATTATCTTGATTAGTCTTCACCACAAATGTTCAGGTAATTAGGTAATGTTATCCCCATTTTCTAGATAAAGAAACTGTGTTTAGAAAGTAGAGCAAATTACTCATTAATCTCACCTCTCAGAAAGCTAGCTTTCTTTTCCTTTCTACCCCCCCTTTCTCCTTCCTTCTTTCCCTCCCTCCCTCCTTCCTTCTTCTTTCCTTTACTCTTTTTACTGTTTTCTTCTTAAGCTGGTTCTAGGGAAATCCTTCTGTCTAAGTCAGAGCACATGATGCTGACAATGTTTTATATCATCGAATTCTGGCATTCCTCTTTGCTGGCATCATAAATGATGACAATCTGTTTTCTCCAGGAAAACCTAAGATCCCGAATTGGTGTTAGAAACAAGATGGTTTCGAGGTCAGCTTCTTTTAGGTTGGCAATTTAATTCATTGGATTGAGATTCAGCGAGAGGCTCGAAAGGCCGCCATGTACAACTGTGCCATTGGGAAATCAAGTTGAACGAGAGACTGTCCCTGCTTCAAGAATTTTGCCCTTGTATTTTCAACCAAAGCCCTTTCTTTCAGGACAGCTTCATGGTACATGCTCTTGGCGAAATATTTTCAGGCACGCTGCTCTGAGGGGCCAAGCTTAACCTTTACACTCTGTGAATAAGAAGGGAACTCAACCACATGATCTGTTTGAAGTGTCGCCTGGAAACAATTATGGACCTAAAACTCTTCCAAATGGCACATAAGTGGTACTCCTGGCAGTTGGTGGCCAAGTGTTTGTGGAGAAGAAAAGCCCCACTCTTTTCCAACCGCAAATGAAATACAGTAATCAGCCCGCCTCCCTCTTAGATGGTCTCTCGGGGAAGGGCCAAGGCGACAGGCTGGCAGGTAGTGGTAGTCGGGAAATCGGAAAGCACACGGCTCATGGCAGCCACAGGTGTGAACAATACCCACCTTACTGGCAAAACACTGAGAGAGGGAATTAGCAGACTGAGTAATGGCAAACCATAAGCAGCCAACGGTTGAAGCTACTAAGATTTCTTGGGTTGGAAAATAATGTCAAAAAATTTAACAATGCACCACAACATCTTATTTCAAATTTTTTTCCACATATACTATTTAGAAAAACAAATAGATGCTCGTGGATACTTCTAGTGGGTGACATCTGACTGGTGGGCACAACTTTATCATTGTTATTACTGATGTCTACTGGTTTCATTAATGTTCATGATCCTATCAGGCTGGCTTTCAAGGTGAGGGAGCAAAGACAAAGGAGGGCGCAGGAGGCATCGTTCCAGTTCGGAATCCAGTGGGATCATTTTAGTCAGAGCTACCTCCTAACATTCATAGTCCTCTTGCCTTTGTGTGTCCCTTCCCCATTTAGAAAATACAATAAAAGTACATTTTATAATTTTACTGGTCTGAAGGCAAATACAACCTAGGCTGAATTTATTAATATACATTCATATTTCTTATATTATTTTTTCTTCCAACTTTAAAAGAACGTGCAATTAAGACATTTGTGTAGATTCCTAAAAGAATGGCAGGTTCTATGTAGTGTCCCTGATGGGTAAGTTGGCTCTGTGCCCAACTGCTCACTCTCTTTGAGACTCTCTTGCAGTTAGTGGGAGTCTTATGGCATCTCCTCCTAGTTTCTTGGAAGTTCTGGGAGAGGCGATGCTTCTATTTTCCTTATTCTTTCTGCCTAGAATTAAGAACGTGAAACACACAGATGCCATAGCTATATAATAACCATGAATTAATAATGTATTCTTATTATAGGGGACTGTTCCTCCTGGCAGTGGCAAATGTAGCCCAGCCCCTGATTTGGAAATCCAGTGGGGAGCGAGTCGGCACACAGGAACAGAGCCCACCGATTGGTTCTCCCGTGGGGAATCAGGTGTGTATTGTACCTAGGCTGCTTTTAGGCTTGCTTTTTGCTAAAACTCCCTCGCCCTGAATTGAGGCAGCAAAGTAACTTGCTAAAGTCTGTGCTACACCTCTCAAGTACCGAGTGTAACCAGTTCAACCACTTTTCCACTTGCATTAGCAACATCCTTTCCTTTGTTTTCTGTAAACAGTAATCACCTAAAGCAAACCTATGCCTCATACACCTGAGGGCCATCCTCAATGTCTTGTACCCAGAAAAGCAGTAAAAGCCTGTCCAGGCAAGGGTTGAGGCTCTCTCTGTTACTCAGAGAGTGGCCATGCCATCCCTTTTTCTCCACAGGACTTCTGTAGTCTGTGCGAATTTGTTCATTGCAGTCGGCACACATGGTCCCCACTGGCTGGAGTCCACATCATCTTATTAAAGGTAGGGCAGCAGAAAGTAGAAGGACCCTTTCCTTTTAATGGAATTTTGAGTTGCAATATTAGCCAAAAGTCTTCTTAGATAAAGAAAAAGATAAATTCCACTTATTTAAGCTAGTGAGTATTTGGTTTTCTGTCCTGGCCAGCCAACTTCTCCTAACCCCTGCATGGCTGCAGGGCCTCAGCATTGTTTTGGAGGTTAGGTGTAGTGTCAGGAGTTCACACAAATCTGTTCTAACATCAGGAAGCAGCCTGAGAACCTGGAAACGTATGTGGTAGCCACAGCACAGAGGGTGACTATAATACTTACTTGTTCTCTGAGAAAAAATGCAGTGCAATGAACCTTTGCTTTTTCCAGGCATGACCGTGGATCTACTGGACTGTAGGAAACCAGGCTCTCTGTAAGAAACCCACGGGAGTGTTCACTTCATTACGAGACTTAGGACCTAACTGCGTCTCAGCTGCCCACCCTTGGCTGATTTTGCTACGCTTTTGCTAGGGGCAGTCTGGAAGGGAAGAGTGTGATAGGAAAGAGAACTGACTCAGAGGTATTTTCCCCCTGGATAGAACCTCTCAGCGAGGAGGTAAAAGGCCACTCCCTACTGCTCCAGGCCCTGAGCAGACTGGGGCCAGATGGAGCTCCCCCCGTGGGAGAGGTCAGGGCAAAAGCCTCCAGTGCTTTGGGGAAATCCCAGGAGCTGGTGGGCCTGTGTCCCTGGGCCCCAGGCCAGAGCTGGATTCCTAAGTCAGCCTATCATAGCAAATGAAATAAAGTCTGTGTGAAATAAAACCTGTACCAGAAAGTTTCTTCATGGAATTCATAGGGCAAGAGGGTCAGAAACTTAAACATGTAAAGAGCAATAGTTCCTGGAGACAAAGTCCATTAGGAGACAAATTATTTTAGGTAAGTGGCTTTTTGTGGAGACCCTACTGTACTCGGGGCTGATGACCTGGGTAATATCTTTTACACCTTCATTTTTATTTGTCATTTGTTAATTTATTTAACAAATACTTACTCAGCACTAGTGAGTATAAAACGCGGTGAGGGAAACAAAGCCTCCATTCCTACATTCAGGGAGTTGATGAGCTGGTAGGAGCAAACCAGACAAAAGCAAAGACAAAATAAGCAAACAAACTGACAACAGCTGTAACGACAATATCTAACGTAGGCATGGGCCATCCTTTGAGTGTTTATAGCAGTGACTCCTAAATTCTTGCGTATTGGAGTCACTCAAGGATCTTTCTGGACTCCCCTGGCCCAGGTCACAACCGCGATCCCCCACGGTCTCAGGGATGGGACTCAGGCGGTCGCAGATTGTGAAACTCCCCACGTAATAATGCCACTGTGCAGACAGCTTTGGGGCCACTGATACAGAAAGGAGAGGGGGTTCTCTTTCTCTGAAAACAAGTAGGGGCATTCTGAGCTGAGCCTCACCGTCATGCTGCGCAAAATGGGGCCCGAGAGCTCCTTAGAGAAGCAGAGCCTTTGGTTCCGCCCCCAGGCCTTCTGAATCAGGCTCTTCCGTTAGTTAGCAAGGTCCTTGGGTGATTGCAGGCTCAGCAAAGTTTGAGGAGCACTACCAGGTGGTAGTTATCCAAGTGCGGTTCCCAGGTCAGTGTCGCTGGGAAAGTGTAAGAAATGCAAATTCTCATCCCCACACCTGACCTACTGGATCAGAGATCCTGGGAGTGAAGCCCACCAGTTGGGGTTCAACAGAGCCACCAGGGGATTCGGATTCGCACTGATGTTTGAGAACCAGAGGCTCAGAACATGAGTATGTTTTCTGCAGATGAGGTGAGCGCATGGTCTCGGGAGATCTCAGACAGGCTTGTGGGGAACGAGCAATGACAAGAGTGTGCAATGTGTGTCAAAGGGAAGATTGGAGAGGTACTCTGGGCAGCGAAATGAAGGCCCTCAGCGCTCCTCCAAACTGTCCGTGGAAAATGATGTGCCTGTTAGAACAGTGCTCTTTCTACTCAAAGCCCGTTAGGCAGGAGGCATCCCCTGAATAAGAATTCAGGGGAGTGTCAGCCTTTTTTTCTGTTCGGGCCTTCATCTGCTTGGGTGAGGCCCACCCCATTAGGGAGGGCGATCCGTTGTACTCAGTCTCAATTTAAATATTAAAGTCGCCCCAAAACACCCACGGTAATGTTTCACCAAATATCTGGGAACCCCGTGGCCCAGTCAAGGTGACACGTGAAATTAATCATCCTATCTACTTAGCAAAATCTGACCTAGATGGAGGCCAGATCACCTCTTAAAGGACCTTAGCTTTTCCTGGATTGCTTTTGCTTCCAATTCACTTGACTTCCACATCGTTCCCCTGAGCCAATCCTGACTGCCCACTGGCAGAGTCCTAGGGACTTGAGGTCCACCTGCAGACACTTCTGTGGAGAATCATCACCCTCTGCTGTCACCTGGGGCCAGAAAGGCAGGGCGTTCATTTCTATCTGAGTGTCAGCACTGCCCCTTCATGACTGGCCTGCTGCTCTGAGAAGCACGGTGCTGTAGATCATGGGGGGGAGACAGGTGAGTCTGCAATCAGGGGGCTTGGACCCCAGTTCAGCTCTTATCAGCTTTGATTCCTTTGACAAGTCAGTTCTGAGCTTTCTTTCTCTATCTATGAAATGGGCATACCCACAGCCCTCAAAGATTTTTTTAAATCTTAAATTAGCACAAAATATCAAACACTATATAAATGGCAATTCCTGTTATTAACTTTCAGTAGCAAGAACTAAACATATATAAAAGAATCAATTTACCACAATTTTTACATAATAATGACGGTCTGGGACTGTAAAGGCCTGGGGGGCAGACCCCACAGATGCACAGCCTCCAGGCAGGCCTCGTCCACCAGATGCACGCTCTAGTACGGACTTGAAGGATAATAAAGGACTAGTTTTCTAATCTTTTCCAATTGGCTAAAAACTTTCTTATTTATTGCCTACTAAATATATCTTCCAGGAATATGGTTGCCAGATAAAATTAGGATGCCCAGTGAAATTTGAATTTCAGATAAACAATGAATTCTTTTAGACTATGAGTATGCCCTGTGCAAATCACTTGCTATTTATCTGAAAATCTGTGTTTTTATTTGTTAAACCTGGCAGCCTATCCAGAAGGGGACTTGGCAAAATTTTATGTTAAAATTGAACACTAACATTTTCTTAGGTGATGAATATTTAAAATATATCACATGAAAAACATCATATTAAGAGTTTGTAATGGTTTATATGATTGTTTGGTATTTCTACATGACTTACTTAAAATCTAAGGGAACTAAGTTTCTTTTTACCTTATATGTTTCATCCATAAGATGAGGATAATAGTATTGAATGTGCAGGGCTGTTTCAAAGTGTATCTGAGATTATCCGTGAGAAAGTTCTTTGTAAGTGGACCCCCAGAGAGAGTCTGGTGGAGCCCAGACTTTGCTGTGTGACATATCTTTGAGTCCCAGTGTTGCCACTTGTTAGTGTGACTTTGAAAAAGACCCTTCACCTCTCTATGTGTCAGTTTCTCATCCACCATATGAGGATAAGAAAACTGACCTCATAGGATTTTTGTGAGAAGGAAAAGATAAAAGTGCATATGATGCTTCCTTAGTGCATAATAAGACACTTCATAAATGTTAGATTTTATTAAAAATCTAGAAAGTCACTAGTGTGTGGGAACAGGAAACCAAGAGCTGAACTCCAAGTGTGAAGTCCCCTTCCGAGTGCTCCTTGAAACAGGTGATGTCTTGCTCCAGGACCATTAGGTGCTCTCGTGACATCGTTGCAGGAGTAAACACACACATCCAAGGCCCTTCCGTCAGCACTCGTCCTAAACTCCAGGAGTGGTGACTTTCTTTGTATCCTGGACGTGTCATGCAGACTTTCATGAAAATGCAAGTCCCCGAAGGTTTAAATCAGTTCAGATCATTGTTGTTTTAACTTTGAAAAGATCATTGATATCATCACTGGGAAAAATGTAGCATGTTTTTAAATGGCTGCTTTGATCTTAGAAATCAGTCTGGTGGTCAGGAAGAGTTGCCATGCACCCATGCTCCTACAGAGCCTGCATGTGCTCCTGCTGTAGAAAGAAACCGGAAGTCATGAAACATGAGAACAGTTAGGTGAAGATCTCAGGCCAGTAGGCTGAGCTCCCTGACGCCTTACGGACTGAGAGGGGCTTGTCCGTCTCAGGATGGACAAGGATCAGGCTTAAGAGCGGAGAGTAAGGGTCAAAGGACATACATCTCTTTTGTCATTGATTCAGAACAGCCTGTTGTGTTGCTTTTACTGTGTTGGAAGGTTCTGAGTTCCTTGGTGGCTGGTAAGTTTTTACTTTAATGGCATGGCCAATGAGTATATGCTCTTGAATGTTACCTCTGGAATTATTAAGGTTTCCCTGCTGTTTCGTGAAGATAAGGCATGAAACAGGCCACCTATTTTTCTCCCAAGGTTCAAGTTTATTGGATTAACTAGGTGACCAGTGGCCATTTTTTCCAGTAATTGTGTTGTCTCATTAACCCTGTAATCTTAAATCTTGCATTTTAAAAAGTGAATCTCACTACTTAGACACAGAGCATGCTTCATGGAATAAATTGCCAAGTTCTTTATTTGGAGACTTTTTTCCTTAAAAAAAAAAAGATTAAATTGGTAAAGACAAAAAAGAGAGCGAGTTACATTTTCTAACTCCCTCTTTAGCGTCCCCTCTGCCAAGGATGGCACTGTGCCTTCCCACATCCCCGGCGTCCCTGCCCACTCACATTTCTCTGCATGGCCGTGCCAGGATTTTGTACAGGGGAGGCTTTATGCCACACAGCCTTTTCAGACTTCACATCTAAATCATCTTTATTAGCCTTGACAACTTGGATCCCTAGTGGGGCTCCTGGCACCCCAAGCGGAGGAAGCCCTCTGTGGAGCTGGAGGCAAGGAGGTGCGGAGGCGCGGAGGCAACGGCACCCTCTGGTTGAAATGCACTTTCAGTGGCTTCTGTGCCATGGAGCTGCTGCTCTCTACTCCTGTCAGTGAAGGGAAACTTCAAAATATTTGGGCGTCTGAGATTTGCAAGGCATGATGAACAGAGGGAATCATGCGTCATTTAGGTTTCCTGTGCTTACGGAGACATATGGTGGTCACGTTTCCCAACGCAGACATCAGAATCCTTGACTGTGTTGTGGAAGCAAAGGAGCCAAGTGTTTAAAATCAGGATTATTTCAGAAAAGTATATGTGGCAAGCACACCTGTCAGGGGTTACTAGACTGATGGTCTATTTGCTTTAGAATCAGCTAGGAAGTCAGTCCTTTTTGGTCTTTTCTGAGTACTTTCTCAATTTTTCTAGTATCTCTTCAGTATTTTATACTGATAAAGATCCCCCCTCACCTCTGCCCCTGAATTATTTGTCCATGACTCAGGCCACACGAGGAAACACCAGGATAACGGCATCTTTCCTGTTGCAGGACCCTTACTAACAGAAAACCTCAAATGGCTCCTAAATACAGATGTGGCCAATTTGAGCAGACTCCATGGCCCACGGGAAACGGCATTGAACTCTAGAATCAGCTGCCTGCTCCTCACTCAGTGCTGACTTTACTTTTGCCCTAACCATGTTCCTTCTTCAGCACAATAATAGCAATCACAGTACTATCACGGTAACAACTGACAGTTGGCCAGGGGACCTGTTAACTCATTTAAAGATCCACACGATTTCCTTTAAACTCTTCCTGGGAGTCGTGAGAGCTTTCCTGAGGTTAACCTTTTTAAAACTTTAAGCTAAAACCTTACTTTTATTAGAAGCAATATTTAGTATTACAGGAGAAAGAAATCAGAAACTATGGATAACCCAGACAAAAGGAAATGTTGAAAGCACCCACGATCTCCTGCTCTGTAGCGCTGACCAGCAGGGGCCCAGAGGGAAAAGGTGCTCCTCCAGGGCAGAATTACAAGGCGCATGCTTTCACTTGCTTTCCCGTGTGGTGGGAGTTCAGAGCGACCAGTCCTCATTCTGCTTCCCAGGCTTGCTCACCAAAACCTGAAAACATATCCCTTGGGCTTAATCCTCCGCCCCCTGCGTTCATCCTGCCCCTTCAAATACCGGGAGAAGATAGGGAGAGGGGCGGGGTCCAGGAGGTCTGCACTGGCAGGCTGAAACCGGGCCTGGTGGGTTGTGTCGTGCCGACGCATTTACGTGGCAGGCACGCTGCATTTCCTCAGAAAGTGTGTTTAAGAAATGAAACATAACTGATATTGGACTCTCACAGAGGCAGTGTTGGATAAAAATCCTCCTAAGAGGATCCTTAAGATTGGCTTGTGGTTGACCCTACTACGGAGAGAAACTTCGGAGCAGATAGAGTGCCCCAGGGCAGGAGAGAGGGCAGCGGTGAAGTCCAGAAAGGGCAGCTGGGGCAGAGAAAGGGGTCCAAGACAATGGCTCTTAGGTCATCTGCTCGCCTGGGGCTGGTTCCCCCAGGACCCAAGCAGCGGCCAACTCAGCTTGCTTTCTTTGTCCTTAATGAATTAGAAGGAAGTCAAGGAAGCCTGTATGATTGTAAATCAGGGAAATGCAAGTGACTTTTAAAAGCTTGCAACAGCAAACTTTCCCATTGGAATTGAGCCAACCCAGGGCAGATGTGTCAAATGTCTGTTTCAGGCGGCCTTGCTTGCGCGCGGCAGGAAGGACTGGGGGAGCCGTAAGAGGGGGCAGAAAGATGAAAATATCATAATGTTGCATTCAGTCCCACGATGTGAGACCCAGAGGTGACTGCAGCCCCGTTCATTGCTGAGGACGGTCTGCGAAAATAAAAGCACAAACAGAAAACCAAAAAGCTCTCCACGCAGGAATGAGAGAGAAAGGTGGCGCGAACTTAGTGGAAAGTCAGGGCTGCCTGCAGCATAACAAATAACCACGGGCTGGAAAAGTACAGTGGAGGGGAAATGTGGGCGAGGCAGATTCCTCCCGGGGCTCAGGGCGATTTTCCTGGGCTTCCTATCAGTTATGCTGCCTCTTCGAATCTGATGGTCTCCCGCTCTAAGTCGGCACACTCTCCGTATTTCCACAAGCCTGGAGTGAGGAGAACCTTCTAAGGCTAACAGGAGGCTTGAAACCATACAGAAAAAGGTTGACAGATTGGAGTGATGAAGAAGTCAAAACTTCTCCTTGGCAAAATCAGCTCACATGAAGAAATTTAAAAGTCAAATGAGGACTGTGGGAAATATTTGCAACACATATAAAAGACAAAGCGTTAACAAGCCATCAGAGCTAAAATCCCTCTACTAAACAATGTAAAAAGACTAAAAGGGAAAAAATAGATAAATGATAAGAAGAGGCATTTTAGAGAAGAAAATTACAAATGGTTAAAACGTTTGAAAAATGTTTACCCATTACAGCAATGGGTAAACTTACCAAGTAATGCTCAGACTCACCATTATAGTAATTCTATTAAAAATAGTTAGCTTTTTTTGGTTAAGCTGATAAATTTTAGTGAGATTTTGATGATATGCAGTGCTGTGAGAAGACAGGAAAATAAATCCCTTTATGTTCCATCAATTGTTGTGTAAACTGGTATGACATTTTTGAAAGACAGTTTGGCAGAACTGACCAAATTTAGAATAAACATTTTACAACCAAGTAGTCCCACTTACCAGATTCTATTTTCAGAAAGCTCTGACTCCAGATGGTAAGATGCGCATGTCTGCACACATTGTAACATTATTATAACAGAAGTAAACAGGAGATGACCCAAATACCATTAATGGGGAAATGGACAAATAAATCACAAAGTATATGAACCAAGGAATATTACGGAACCACCAAAAAGATGTGGTGGATCTAAATGTTCTGACATATTGGAAATATGTAATATGTAATATTGGAAATAAAAAAACAGAAATATATATGTACATATATATGCATATATAATTTTAATATATTTTGTTATATATTTATGTATGCATATGCATACACACATATATAGTATGTATTTGCATGTATACACATATAGTATAATCCCATTTTTATGAAAATAAGAGCAAATGTCTATACTGCAAATCAGTTTATACACACACTAAAGAAAGCATATTCATAGGTAACAAACACTTCAAACTGCTAAGTGGTTAATATAAAGGGATGAAGTAATTAACTAATGGTTCTCATCTGTTATATTTCTGTGTTATTGCTACAGTACCTATTACTCTATAGTTAAAAAGCACAATGAAAACATGTACACAAATATGTGAATGCATTCATATTACTCTCCTATTGTAAGTCCCAAGGTAATTGTAGTAAGATTACTAATTGGTGATAGTGGGCAATTTCAGAGATCCCTATAGACCACGATTGTCAAACTTATTATTACCAGGGGCCACATCAGCCTCCTGGTTTCTTTCAAAGGGCTGAATGCAATTTGAGGACTGTATAAATGTAACTACTCGTTAACAGTTAAGTGAGAGCTCAGCGCTACCACCAGGTAGAAACAAGGTGCCAGGTGGGTGAAACAAGGTGGAGGGCCAGATTCGGCCCGTGGGCCTTATGTTTACCACCTGTGCTATATAGACTGAGAACAAAAGGAATTGGACACCCTCCCTCCAGGGTTTTAAGACCAGGCATTTCTGCAGAACCTATGAATCGGCGTTCACCACACTTCCACCTCAGGGTCTATAAAACCTAAAAAAAAAATAAATGTCAACTTCTTTAGAAATCCCACCTAATTAGAGTCCTTGGGAGGCATCTGTGAGGCCATACATGTAGTGTTGGAGAAGTAGTTCACACAGAAGAAGTATGTCACACAGTAGGTGATGCGTAGATTTTATTATTACTGAATCAGTGAGTATCCCCTTCTATCTCACCTCCCAGTACAGAAGGGGGTGTTATTCAACTCAAGTCTGCTTTCCCAAAGGCAGAGACATCTTCCAAGACTTTCCTTGTGAAAAGTTGGTCGATGACATAACGGGAAAACTGGCATCTCCCTCTTCCTACATGGCTGAAGGCGGGACCAGCAGACCGATCATGGTGCTCGGGAGCACGGGCAAGGGTCTTAGGGAGAAGCAGAGAAGGGTAGGGAATGGCGAATGGGTCAGGGCTCTGGTTTCCCATGGAATCAAGTCAAGGGCGGCAGAGACTCTTAGGTTTTCCATACACCTAGACCAATTGCAGACAGGACACAGGAGCCCACTGGTCATTCCGTGGGATTTCCAACTGAAGTAGCCAATAGTTGAAAGAAAGGTACAAGGTGGGAGGCAGAAAGTGGCACTGATAAGTGAGGACCAGCCAGGCCCTGTGTGCACATGGCAGAACTGGAGGCCAGCTGTCACAGACGTGGATGGAGCTTGGCAAGTGTTGGTAAGAGCTGCTGGATGCCCTTGTTCACCAAGACATCATCATTCTAATAAGCTAGCATTTTCAGGTATTTCAAAAAAACTAAACAAAACAAACAAACAAACAAAAGCCCCTCTGAATAATGAGGGTTAGAGGAACTTCTGAGTTGGTGAACACTTCAAGGAGATACAGAGAGATCTTTTCAGATCATGGGGAGGAGTTGGGAGGGGCCCTAGGAGGAGGTTGCCCGAAGCAATGGTAAACAGCCTAGGATGGGACTGGCTGAGAAGCTGAATGCCTCTACAACACATGGAATTATGGGCCAGAAGATTTGAAATAGAAGAAGGACCGTCAGGTGTGAGGTGGGGGCTCTCTCTGGCTCTTGGCCTCTCTCTTCCTGGAAGATGCCTGGGTGATCGTGCTGCATCTGCCTACATTTCCCAACGGAGGTATTTGGGATGGGAAGGAACTCTGGGCACAGCCTAGGGTCGGGCTGGACTGGCAGAGGGTGGCAGGGTTGTTTTTCTTTGGGTGTTTTAGAGGGGACGGGCTGTGAGGCAGAAGCCTGCTATTCATCCAAAATTGTGTAGCTTTTGTATCTTATGTTGTTTTAGTTTGTGAATGAACCCTACAGAAATAAAATATCAAGACTAACAGGGGGAATGATAGGAGAACTCAAGTGTTAAAGAATTTAGCCTTAATTGATAGGCCTAAGTGACTAATTCCTTTGGAAAGCTGTTATTCCAAAACTGAGGAACTTCTGAATAAAGACTCCCTTCCTTTATCACCAGACCTTTGCCCCTAGAATTTTGCCTAAAGTGTGGTGTCAGCCAGTGGGATCCCAACTTGCTGTTCAGTAACAAAGGGAGGAGGATGATAACAGAGAAGGCTTGGAAGCTCTGTGCCCCTCCCCCATGCTCTATCTTATGTATCACTTCCAAATGGGAGTGTGTCCAATCTCTCAGTTATATCCTTTATAATAAAAGTATAATCATAATCATAATCATCATAATCAGCTAACAGATTCCCTCTTCTACCCCAGCTTTGCAGTGAATTAAAACTAGATGGTGAATAGTAGAAAAAGATTCTTAAGAGAATTCTGTGATTATAGTTATAAACTGGACTTTTTATAATTTAATTGGACTAAAAATATCACTGTACTAGACAGAGTTTAAACTAGAATGAGGAAAATAGGGCGAGGTGATATAGACTGAAGATGGCAGAGGAGTAAATGGAAGCTACACTAACCTCCTCCCAGGACCAATCTGAAATTACATCTAAACTGTAGAAAAATCATCCTGAATGACCAACTGAACACTGGAGAGAAGGTTTATATCCACAGACAGATGGAAGAAGCCACATCACCACAACGAGACTGGTAGGGAGTGCGGAGGAGGTGTGAGACAGCCGTCTCAAAATCTGTGGGACACTGGGAAAGCAATCCTAAGAGGGAAATTCATAGCATTACAGGCCTATCTCAAAAAACAAGAAAAAGCTCAAATAAACATTAACTTCACACTTAAAGGAATTTAACAAAGAACTAGCAAAAAGCCCAAAGTGAGGAGAAGAAAGGAAATAATAAAGATCAGAACAGACATAAATGAAATAGACCCTTAAAAAACATTATAAAAGATCAATGAATCCAAGAGCTGGTTCTTTGAAACAATAAACGAGTTTAACAAACCCTTAATCAGACTCATCAAGAACAAAAGAGAAACCCAAATAAATAAAATCAGAAATGAAAGAGAGGAAATAACAACTGACACCAAAGGAATACAAAGGATTGTAAGAAAATATTATAAAGAACTATATGCCAACAGACTAGACAAGTAGGATGAAATGGATAAATTCCTAGAAACATACAATCTTCCAAAACTAAATCAGGAAGGACCAGAGAACCCGAATAGACAGTTTACACCTAGTGAAATTTGAAGCAGTAATCAAAAAATTTCCAATAAAAAAAAAAAGCCCTAGCCTGGATGGCTTCACAGGTGAATTTTACCAAACATTTCAAGAAGAACTAACTCTTCTCCTTCTCAAACTATTTTATAAAATTCAAGAGGAGAGAAGGCTCCCAAACTCATTTTATAAGGCCAGCATTACCCTGATTTCAAAGCCAGATAGAGACAATAGAAAGAAAAGTATAGGCTGATATCACTAATGAACATAGATGCTAAAATCCTCAACAAAATACTATCAAGCTGAATATAACAATGCATCAAAAAGATCATACACCTTGATCAAATGGGATTTATTCCAGGAATTCAAGGTTGGTACATTTGCAAATCAGTTAATGTGGTTCACTACATAAACAAAAAGAATAAAAACCACATGATCAAATCAATAGATGAAGAAAAAGAATTTGATACAATCTATTACCCATTGATGATAAAAAAAAAAACCAAAAACCTCTCAGCCAAGTGGCATTAGAGGGAACATACCTAAACATAATAAAGGCCATATATGGCAAACACACTGCCAGCATCTTACTCAATGGGCAAAAACTATAAGTGTTCCCCTTAAGATTGAGAACAAAACAGGGATATCTGCTTTCACATCTCTTATTCAACATAGTACTGGAAGTCCTAGCCACAGCAATTAGACAAGAAGAAATAAAAGAAATCCAAATTGGAAAGGAAGGTGTAAAATTGTCATTATTTGCAGATGACATAATATTGCGCATAGAGAACTCCAAAGAGTCCACCAAGAAATGACTAGAATGGATAAATGAATTCAGCAAAGTAGCAGGATACAAATTAATATCCAGAAATTATTTGCATTTTTATGTGCCAATAATGAACTAACAGAAAGGAAAATTAAGAAAACAATCCCATTCATAATTGCACATATTTGCTACAAAAATAAAAATACCTGAGAATAAACCTAGCCAAGGAAGTAAAAGACCTGTACTCAGAAATATTTAAGACATTAAAGAAAGAAATAGAAGATACAAACAAGTAAAAGTACATATCATGTTCATGGACAGGAAGAATTAAAATCTTTAAAATGTCCATACTACCCAAAATGATCTATAGATTCAATGCAATTCCTATCATGATTCTAATGATGTATTTCATAGAACAAGAACAAATATTTTAAAAATGTATATGGAACTAGAAAAGGCCCTGCATAGCTCCAGCGATCCTGAGAAAGATGAACATAGTTGGAGGAATCATGCTACCTCATATCAAACTATACTATAAGGCTATGCATGGCAATCAAAACAGAATGGCATAAAAACAGACACATAGATAAATGGAAGAGAACAGAGAGCTCAGAAATAAACCCACACCTTTGTAGTAAATTAACATTCAACAGAGGAAGCAAACACATACAATAGGCTAAAGATAGTTTATTCAATAAATGATACTGGGAAAATTGGACAGATATCTGCAGAAAAAATGAAACTAGCTCACTTTCTTTCACTACATACAAGAAAAAATCCAAAATGGACTTAAGACTTAAACATTATGCCTGAGACCATTAAAATCATAGACAGAAACATAAGCAACAAACTCTCAGATAATATTCATATCAATATTTTATTGGATATATCTCCCCAGGGAAGGGAAATCAAAGAAAAAATAAACAAATGGGACTACATGCATCAGACTACAAAGGTTTTGCACAGCAAAGGAAAACATCAACCAAGTAAAAAGACAAGCCACAGAATGGACAAACATATTCTCTGAAACATCAGATAAGGGGTTCATATCCAAAACTTATAGAGAACTTACAACACTCGACNTTCATATCAATATTTTATTGGATATATCTCCCCAGGGAAGGGAAATCAAAGAAAAAAATAAACAAATGGGACTACATGCATCAGACTACAAAGGTTTTGCACAGCAAAGGAAAACATCAACCAAGTAAAAAGACAAGCCACAGAATGGACAAACATATTCTCTGAAACATCAGATAAGGGGTTCATATCCAAAACTTATAGAGAACTTACAACACTCGACACCAAAAAAAACCAAACAGCCCCTTTAAAAATGGGCAAAGGATCTGAATAGACACTTCTCCAAAGACAATGTACAGGTGGCCAATAGACCTATGAAAAGGTGGTCAATGTCACTAATCATCAGAGAAATGCAAACTAAAACCACAATGAGATGTCATCTCACACCTGTCAGACTGGCCATCATTAATAAGTGAACAAACAAATGCTTTCAAGGACGTGGAGGAAGGGGAGCCCTTTTGCACTGTTGGTGGGAATGCAGACTGGTGCAGCCACTGTGGGAAGCAGTACGGAGACACCTCAAAGATTAAAAATGGGTCTGCCTTTAGATCTAGCCATCGCTTCTTGGAAATATATATGAAGGAACCCAAACCACTAATTTGAAGGAACATAAGCACCCCTCTGTTCACGGCAGTGTTATTTGCGATATGGAAGCAGCCTGTGTCCATCAGTAGATGAGTGGATAAAACAACTATGGAATATTTACACAATGAAATACTACTTGGTCATAAAAAAGTTTTTAATAAAAATTTTTCCCTGTGCCACAGCATGGATAGACCTGAACATTATGCTAAGTGAAATAAGCCAGTCAGAGAAAGACAAACATGATTTCAGTCATGTATGGAATCTAATGAACAAACTAAAATAACAAGGGAAATAGAGGTAGATTCATAAATAGCATAATAACAGCTAAGGGGAGGAGGCGTGGGGGTGGAGGGTCCAGCAAAAAGGAAAAAAGGGCTCATGGATATGGGCAACAGTCTAGTGATTGTGGGGTGAAGAGTCTAAGGGGACTAAATGGTAATGGGAAAAATACAATAAAATTTTTTTAAAAAGAAAAATATAAGAAATCTGTGCCTTGACTGGTGTAGCTCAGTTGGTTGGGCATCATCCCGCAGGGTGAGGGGCTGCTCATTCAATTGCCAGTCAGGTCATATGCCTGGGTTGTGGGTTTAGTCCCTGGTCAGGGCATGTGTGAGAGGCAGCCAATCTAGGTTTCTCTCTCATGTTAATGTGTCTCACCCTTTCTTTCTCCCCCTTTTCCCCTCTCTCTAAAAATAAGTAAATAAAATCTTAAAAATAAAAAAGAAATGTGTTTCACACAGATTTTGTGGCATATGTCTAGATCTGGTAGTTGAAGGAGTTAAAGGAAAACAAATGGTCAGAGGTTTAGGACCAAGAGTGTCGTGCGTGGTTGAGTTCAGGCAAGCACTATGGTTGCACGGACTTTTCTTCCTGTGTGCCACACCTTATTCCGCCTCTTTGCTCCTAAAGAAACCTTTCTCCTCCCCTTTTGTGGAGTCATAAAGATTGAAGGGATCCAGGAGGAAAGAATCAAGAAGGGTTTTTCTTTGTGTCATTGCTGTTCTTGGTCTGTTTGTTTTAAAATACTATACTTTCAAAACTATGTACTGGAAAGAATGCTAAAAAGGAATTTGGGATACCCAGGAGAATTGGAACAAACATCTTAGTATCTCTTGGGCTCAGCTTCCTCATTTATAAAGTCTGGCATTTGGTAGCATTAGATGGCCTTGAAGATTTCCTCCAGTGCTTATGATTTCTGCCTTACTTATTAACTGAAAGGGACATTGGCTGGTTTCTAGTCCAAGCTCTCATCACCTGGGACATCCCAAGAGAGACATTAAGGTTTATAAGTGAAAGTTTTTATGCCCCACCCAAAGTTGCTAATTTTCTTAAATAATAAATTATCTAGATCAAAAGAGTGGTTTTTCCCATCCATGTTACCTAAAATTCAGTCCCATTTCTTTAGTGTGTGACTGTAGACTTTATCCATTGACGTGCTCGGGGCTGGAGCCAGTCTGAGTTTTTCAAAAGTTCCCTGAAGAGGAATGTAATGACTACAGAACATTAACACAGCTTAGCGGAGGCCAGGGGATCTTTAAAAATAAATACTAGTGGGGTTAGGTTCTGCTAGTGGCAGCAGCAGACACACCCCTAACTCTCAGGGGCTCAGCAACCACGACAGTTTAGTTCTTGCTCGTGTGAAGTCATGGGATCAGCAGGGCTCTCTGCCTTCCAGTGACTCAGGGGCTCAGCTTCTCTGCATGTTGCCCACCTCTCAACACGTGACTTCAAGTTGATGCTTCAGGAGAGGAGAGGGATGGAGAAGGCGCACTGACAGTTAAGAATGTAGGAGCAGATGTGCCATCTCACTTCTGTCCTCATTTTGTCTGCCAGAGCCCAGTCACATGCCCCCAGCTGTAGGCAGGACCCTGGAGACTGTAGGAGAGCACACGGGTCCCCGGCGAGCCCTGGCCGTCTCTGGAGGAACTGACGATGCCATCAGGGACAAGTCACCGAAGTGTGGAAACATTCCCTGTCTAGTGTGTTTGGAAATGGTGGCCAAAGGTCTTGATTTTAAATCTGTGACTTTTTTAATTTGTATATTCCTCTCCTCAAAAATTATTTTAGCTTGGGAAAACTGGGGAAGCTTGCTAGGAAGTATGTCTTCTGAACTCTGCTTCACAACATCTAGAGATGGAGTTGACTTTGAATGGCTGCATCACACTGTTGACTCTAATAAACTTTAAGTCAACTAAAATCCTCACATAATTGTTCAGACAGACTTCTGTGAAAGCAGGCCTTCACATCCTTTCAGTGTGCTGTTCACTTTGCTTTAAACCTAAAGGCAGGTTTTATATTTATTCTGCTAAGTGTCATCCTGTTATTTTGAGACACTTGCTTCAGTCTTCTGAATTTTTTATTCTGTCATGTGTTGTCATAGTTATTTCTTCAGAATTGGCATCCTATACTAATTTGATGAGTGTGTCTTCTGTGCCAACATCCAAGTTCTTGAAAAAAACAGGCCAAGGTCAGAGCTCTGCAGTGGAACACCAGAGACCTCCCTGGAGAGGCATTGCGATTCATTAATAAACACAGTGGGTTCATTTGTTCCACTAGCTTCCGATCCTCCTTACCATACTATCAACCAGTTCATATGTCTCCAGTTTCTCAAGGATTTCTTACGCTTTCACAGTATGCCTGAATGAAAACTGAACTCATTATCTTCTTTTCTCAACCCACTCCTACTCCTCAGTAATCGACTGGTTGATGGCACCCCCATCCAGCCCACTGGGCCAGAATTCTGAATGCACTCCCAGATCCTCCCTCTCCCTCACCCTACTCAGAAGCAAACTGGTACCACTGAGCTGGGCTGCTCCCCTCATGCCTGGACAACTACCTCTAAGCTTCTTTCCATGTCCTGGCCCTTTCTCCGCTGGTCCATGGTCTTCCTCCTCACTGGAGTTCTATCAAAGCCTCAAATGTGTTGCATCCTTGAATAAAACCCACCCAGACTCTCCAAAAATAATATTAAGAATATTTAACAAGTAATTGAGGAAATGCAACAACTAAGGAGAAGGCCAGCAGGGCTACTATAGAAGATCCCTAATGTCTCCTTCTAGTTTTCAGATCTCAGATGTCTCCAGGTGGCACCTTCTCCCTCCCTCTGCCTGCTTCCAGGGGTTTCAGCAAATCCTACATTTGCATCTGAACACTGTAGTTCTCCTTTATCCTCCCAAAGCTCCTTCTCCAACTCAGAAAAGGCCTTGTCTCCTCTGAGGCTGGGAAGTTGCTCTTGCATCATCAAGCATTCTGCCCTACTCCCTGGTTTGGGGGGAAAACTGGCTAGTCTTTCAGGCTTTACTCTATTGAGTCAGAGCCAAGGTTTTAGAATTCAAAAATAAGTAAATAAATAAAACAAAAGCTAACCACCCCTCCAAACTTTCTGCCTCCCTTAAGCACTAGGCTCTTAAGAATGAAAGCTTTCAAAGTTTTCTTTGTAGATTCTCAGCTAGAAGTTGGACTCTGTTCTGACTGTATTCTTCTGTGTCTTTTCTTCTCTGGGACAATCAGCCTTAGTCTCTTGATCTGGTTCAATGGTGAAAGGGCCACAAGGTAAAAAAAGATTTTCTGAGGAAGAAAAAGAGTTCTCATAGTATTTCAAAATATTTTGCCAGTTCTTTGTTGATCTGTCCACCTCCCCTACTAAATTCACTCCAGGTGGGCAAGGACCCATATTTCATTGACTTCTGTTTTTCCAGTGCATGCAACATATTAGTTGCTCATTAAATGTTTATTGACTGGCTAATTAAACCAATGAACAAAGACCATGTCAATGGCATTTTTCTAATCTACCAGTGTGCTACCTTTATAAAAAGAGTAATGGAATGATCTCACTTAGTTTCTCTATTGTTGCTTGGCTCAAGCTGCAGGAATAGGAAAACATATTGCTTCTTTTGAACAAGATGCAGAAACCACAGGGATTTTAAGACCACATCTGTGGCAATCAATTTTTATAGAGAAAAAAAAAAGATGTGGGCATAAAGAAAGAGCAAATTTAATAACATACTTGCAGATAATGACTAATTCCCATGCACTGGGGATGCATAATTCCTCAAATAGAAAATATACATTTTGTTGTCTTTTCACCTTATGGATGTTTTCTCTCACTATCATTGAATTTACATAATTTGATTAAAATAGCTCAGTGGTTTTGTCTGGATCGTTCTTTTTGAAGCCTGTCCAGTTTATTGGACTCCCCACCAAGAACTGGGCCTCACTAATGTGTATATTAACATAAAAGTAAGATATTTCTCAGGGTCTAAATATTAGACCCTCCTAATTGTTTCTAAAAGGACTCTTTTTTTCTCCTTTGTAAGATTTTCTCCTTGCTTTATGTGACATTTCAAAACAAATTACCCTCGACCTTGTGTGGTTGTTAACAGGTCTCAGTGGCTTGGTGCCATCGACTGGCACCCACAATGGGTGCCGTGTTGTGAGGGCGGGAGGAAGCACTCACTGCCGTGCTCTAGAAGCAGTAGGTACTATAAGGTGGAGGTGAGTGAGTTCTGGGTCCAGACAACCTGTTTTGAATCACTGCTCTACGCTTGCTCTGAGGGAATTACTTCTCATTCAAAATACCACTGGAATATTTTATAATACCCATGAAAGTTTGATTTAGTGAGTGACTCAGTACCTGGATCCCTTTGATCTCCCTGAAACAAGACCTGGGAGAGAAAGCGGATGTGAGAATAGCCTAGAGCACTCACTGTCCAGATGGCTAGGGCTGACCCGGCTCCCAGGTCCTGCTGGGATACTGTCCCCTCCTTCCCTGCTCTCCGTGTGTACTTTTCTCAGGGAGACACAGCCTCGGCAGCCAGAAGTGCCCCCTGAGGCCCCTGAGTGGTTATGCTTCCCAATGAGATGGGCCCACAGGTTCTTAAACCCTACCGATGGGTGAGAAAGCCTTTTCTTCTCCAGTCTCCAAGTACTGAATCACCAGACAACAGACAAATTAGGAAAAGTACAGAAGGAGGAGATTTTCTTAATGTATCACATGGTTACTATATTAGTTGTGTGTGCATGTGTGTGTGTGTGTGTGTGTGTGTGTGTGTGAACAACTAAATATAGTGGGTTTTCTTTATCTTCTGGTTCCATTTTTATATCCAGTTCTTGAAAAGACATTTTACTCATTCTTAGTTCAGAAAAAAATTAGGCCCATTGTGCATTCAGCTGTTTTCAATTATGTTACTCCGCCCACTCTCTGTGTTTTTCTGGGCGCTCATCTACCTGATGATGGATTTATAAGGCAGTACTCTGCTCTTTCTCAGCCACTGTGGTCACAAGGCCTCAGCACACCTAATCTGTTCCCCAGGGAACTTTCTGGCCAGATCACAACCTGTGCCAAGTAGAATATGAGTGTTCCTTTCCCTTTACCACCCCTCCCCCACTCCCAAACATTTGTTGGTATGTGAATATCAGCCCAAGGGGGCTTTTTAGCAACAATCATTATGCTTCACGTCTTTAAATCAGTATAAATCTTCCCTTGGTCCCCCTCCCTCAAGGCTTGAGAAAAATATAATTTCAGTCATTGCGGGGACTCTCTACTTTCAAAACCTGTGCAAAGGAACTTAATATTTCCCAGGCAACAGGTTGGTCCTTGCTGGTTCTAGCTATGATGTCTGTTGTACAGTCTAGCTGGGGCCGTCAGCCCCAACTGCTACCCCCAGTGCCCTGGACTCTTAGGCAAGGCAAGAGTCCCCTGTGTCTAGGACTAACCTTCCTAGGCGCCCTACAGCTGTCATTGGGGGACTCTTCTTCTCTAGACTTCTGTCAAGGAGCAGTGTGTGATCTCAACATTAGAAGGAGTCTGACTTCAGGAAATCTCTCCCCAAACTTGAAAGCCACCCTCTTTCCTCTCTGTCCTCTTTAGGATACCGGCATCATTTCTTCAGAGATTTAAGCCCTCATGAAAGTCAGAAAAAGCCTTTGACATCACGTTTTCTGGTGTGCAAAATCACTGAGGCAAGCAAAGTAATAGAGTGTTTGAAATGAGAGGGCGGAAAAATACCGAGAGTAAATTATTTACTCAAATATTATCCTGGTTGCTCTTTTTTGAGTAGACTCTAGAGCAGCACCTGGGGAACACCTGGAAGGGAGGTGAAAGCTGGTTGTGACACGAAGCTGTCTGTAGAGGAGCATGAGGGAGAGGGGTTGTTGTCATGGACCCGGGGGCAGGAATGGTAGTTTAAGTATGCACATGATTTTCTACAATTCTCCCACAGAGAAGGCCTCAATTCTATGTTGCACCACCAGCATTTCTTCGTGTACCTTTCTTATCAGGTCTCTTTTTTTATTTAATTGCATTTTTCCTTTTTTTCTCTCCTCAACATAATTTCAGGTCATACTGGTACAACATGACTATCACAGAGTTAGATATTCTTTATCGAGGTATCCAGGTACCTGAAGGCCTGATTACTGGTGGTTAGTCACTGGGCCAACATGAGGGACAAAGCCCACAACCGAGTCATTGTAATATTCAGGTGACCAGATCAGATGGAATGTGGTTTGAAGGTTGAGCAACCACCTGCAAGTGTTCCAACCAGTGTAACGCACAATGATCTCCTCAATGATGGAGTCCAAAGCAACATTAGCCTCTCATGCTTTTTGCATGATCGTCACCCTCTTGCCTTCCTTCATCTGGTAGCAAATGTGAATTTCTGAGCCACTGTTTTCCATTTCACTTTTTACATCTCTGTGCCTGTTAAATGTTTACATAAATATTTAAGCTTGTGAAAGCTGTTTAGTGTACTTCTATTATCCACTTTTGTTGCAAAACATCTGCTTTCTTTCATATGTATACTCAATACAAAGAAAGGTTTTAGCTAAACAAATGTGCCATGAGTTTACACAATTTTGTAGTACATGGTTTCCTGTGTCCTTTTTTCCATCACAAATTGCGTTTTCCTTCTTTCCTCCACATATTGTTATTCTATAGAACAGAGGTTAGCACTACTTTGCATGGGCCAAATCTAGACTGTGCTTTAGTGTTGTAAATAACGTTTTGTTGGAACACAGCCATGTCCATTCTTGTAAGTATTGTCCATGGCTACTTTCTTTTTAAAAATATTTATCTATTTTTAGAGAGAGGGGAAGGGAAGGAGAAAGTGGGAGAGAAATGTCAATGTGCAGTTGCCTCTCATGTATCCCCTACTGGGGACCTGGCCTGCAACCCAGGCATGTGACCTGACTGGGAATCAAATCAGCGACCCTTTGCTTCACAGGCCGGTGCTCAATCCATTGAGCTGCACCAGCCAGAGCTCCACGGCTACTTTCACACGACAGTGTCAGAGATGAGTGGCTATGATGAAGACAGTATGATTTGCAAAGCTTAAAATATTATTACCTAGATTTTTACATAAAATGTCTGCTAACCCTCAATATGGAACAATAATGAAAATTCTTTTTGTCACAGAATCTCGGGGTTTCTGATCTGGAAAGGATATTAGTCCCTCAAGAGTTCCATTTTAAAGAAGATGAAACAGGCTCATCCACGCAAGAGTCAACTTTTCCTGAATGCTTATTGTATGCCAAGCACTGTGCCTTAGCCAATATCATCGTGTTTAGTGTCCACAACTGATATCATTATTCCTTTTTTGAAATAGATGAGTAAATCAGGACACAAGATCTTAAGGAACTATCCCACGGTCACACACCGATTCTAGTAGTGGGGACAGTGGTATTGGACTCAGGGGTAAGACTTTCTTTTATCTATCGTTGTGTGCCCGGCACATAGCACTTGGTCTGGCACATGTTAGGTGCCTGTATCCCCTTGGCCCACTTCTGACTTCAGCTCTTCGGGGGAGAGGAAGAATCCCTGTGTATGCTCCCACCTCCCATAACTCTGCTGTCCATGTTAGGGCTTACCTTAGAACTTTGTTCAGCAGTCTTGGGAGCAGGCACAGCCTGGAAGTTCAGGGAGGTCAACCCTTAGCTAATCGTGATGAATGTCTCACTCTTCTGTGCTTCACAGGAGCAGATTGAGACTCAGTGGCCCACAGTCCCATGCCATTTATTAGAAGTGAAGACTTTTGTTGGCCTCCGTGTTCTGTGACCAAGGGAAGAAGAGGTCTTTCTTCACATGTCTTTCCTGAGTCTTGACTGAAAATACACTGACCACGGGCTGTGAGGTAGGACATCTGTTCTAACCTGCCTGACACTCGTCTCTCCTGGGTGAGTCACACAGCGGCTCAACTTCTCCCTTAAAAAGTCTGTGTCAAGCAGAAGTGGACCAGCCATTAGAGGCCCCTTTGTTCCCATGGGGAAATGGGGCTCTTCTTCCTCAAGTCAACCTGTTATGGCTTCGCTTTCCTTGGGTTCATAAAGAACAGAGACCCCCATTGGGGATCACAGAGTTCATAAATAACATGGTCAGTGGGAACAATTGGGGTAACATACTACAAGAATAATTGATTCAGCACAAAATGAAGCTTTTGTGGATCACATGAACACCCACAGCCTTCTAATCGTATGACTCCACAGGATCAGGACTCTCATGGCCTCAGCACCCACGGCCGGGCCCCACTGCTGTAGAAACACATATCTCTCACTCTTTAGTCAACCCCACCTTCAGGGTTTAACCCCTTTTGTAATTTGCTTCTCTCCTCAGGTTTCTGATATAGTCCTTCTTAAGTAGTTGCTCCTAAAATTAAGTCCTGAGCAGTGCCTTAAACCCAGGCTGTGACACTACTACAGAATCCCACAGCTGGGCAGATGGTTGTCTCCAGAAAGATGGCCATCGTCTTCAGCTGGGTGCTTGCAATGGAGAAGCCTTGTCGTTTCCCACTGCCACCTCAAAATTCTCCCCAGACTTCTGACTCTCCCCACCTCATCAAATTGGGACCCTCCAAATCTCCACCCCGGCCTGCTCTCAGATCCCTGTCCTGTTTCACTCCTCACACTTGACAAGGAGCCCCTCCTCCTATGGAAGGGCAGATTGCCACAGGGTTTCTCCATCACCTCCTATCTCGGCACCTCAGGGAACCTGCACTGACTGTTACCTTATCTTCAGATCTGCTTTAAAAGTCGAGTCACATGAACAGCATGCCAATTCATAAGAAGTGAAACAACATCCCTGGAGTAACTTATTATAGAAATATATAAGTGTTATATCAGGTTATCACGTATAACTATAAAGTAAACCATTCCCCCTCCTGAATAGAGATGAAAACCAAACAAAATAAAACAAACAACAAGCAGGCAACTTCCTCTTCAACTCTGATCTACGACACACAGGTTTTTGTGAGTTTTGACACTGCAGGATGCAACCCCAATGTTGCCCCCCACACTGAACTCGGGGCCAGCTGACCACTCTCTGGGGTCAGCTAAAATCCTCAAACCCAAGACAGTGAAGACACATCAAAAGTGGTTTCGATTATGTGAAATCAATGAGAGATGAACCACTAATGAGAGAGCAAAAACAAAAGTGAGAGCTGAGCAACTAACAAGGTAAATATTATGAGCTGTTCTGCCTGCCAGTCTCCTCACTACACATGTAACCTACAGTGGTATTGTCAGAGAGGAGAGAAATGAATCCCTGGGGTGTGCACGTGCCCATCTTCGTGATCTCATTCCTCAGCACACAGACACTGAACTCATCATCATTGTCAGCATCAGTCACCATGCTGAGTCACCATTGTTACCCTCGGTACCAAGGGAAACTAATCAGGATGCATTTCAGTATTCAGCATCATCGTTTTCTTTTATTTAATGCTTTTATTCTCCTTATCCTGCTATGCCATAATTTAAAACACTATAGAGCTGTATTTTGCATGTGTACACTTATTATGTCCTATATATATGTTACACATGTGTACATACACATTGCCATAGAGGAACATATATATCCAACAACAAATACTCTGCTCTGTATTCAATAGAACAAATTCTCAACAATTACTTTGAGAAAACATGATTATCACTTCATTCTTTGACTTTATAACCCAACCCCACATAAATGGCAACCAACTGTAACATAGAGTAGTGATGTTTTCTAGGAAAGAGTGACTTATTTTATTACCTAATAAAGACACCTAAAATTGTAATCTGATTTTTTAAAAATTGCAAGAGAAAGCAATAAAAAGAGAAAAACTGGAAAACATTTTGCCAACATGAAATCTGGAGAAAGAACTTGAAAACATATTTTGAACAAAAGCTATAGCTGATGTGGTTAAGTTACTTTTTTCCATAGAGAGTTAAAATCACTGGATAACCAGTTTTGAGTATAAAATATCCAAAGTGCAAGACAATTTCAAATAAGTTAAATGCTATGTAATATTTAGTGGCTAAAACAGAACCCTTATTTTAAATAAAAATTTTATGAAAAACAGAGAATGCCATTTCTTTTACGTAAGAGGCCAGCTTCTCCCTGTCCCAAGTAAATAAATATTAGTGATATATTGAAAGAATATCACCTTGTTGGGAATTCATTTATTAGTCTATATCCTTTTAGTTCTGCTTCCTTCATTCGTGTGTCCTCAGGCATTTATTCTGAATTTGCTGTTTTTATCAGACTCAAACCTTTCCTGTGGCAAAACCAAACAAAACTAAAAAAAAAGAAAAAAAAGAAAGAAATCCCCTTTGACCCCACGTCCTCTCCAACCAGTGTCCCATCATCTCACTTTCCTCGATAAACTTCTTAAGTTAGCTGTAATTGTGTACAATTTTGAAACTTGATTTGTTCAGCCTTCTAAGTGTTCTCCTTGAATTCATTCCTAGTCCAATGCATTCTCCAAACCATAAGTAGAGTAACTCCTAAAATACAGATATCATGACATTCTCAGTCTTAAAATCCTTGTAATGCTCTCTGCTCCTCTTGGGATCAGATCTTATTCTGTAACACGGTTACTGAGGTTCTCCACCACCTGGTGCCTACCCACCTCACCACTCTCAGCTCTCACTGCTCACTTACATTTGGAGCTCTAGCCCATCAATCTGACTCTGTTCAATTTCTCAATTGTGCCATACTTGTTCGCACCTTGAAAGTTGCCCGGCCTGTTTTTTCTGCCTGGATTCTCCTCTTTCCTGCTCTTTGATGGCTAACTCTTACTCACCCTGTACCTCTGCGTGTAAATGTTTATTCCAGCCATCATGGTTTTTGGTAGGCTTCCCTGTCTCATGCAACCATTGCATATTCCTCTTGTAAGAATCACCACATTTATAATAATTGGTTTAATGTCTGTGCATAAATTCTATGAAGGTGGAGGCCATGCCTACCTGTCTTCTTTAACCCTTTATCTCCAGGACTTAGTACAGTGCCTGACAGGTGGAAGGTACTTAATAAATATTTGTGAAATAAAAAAATAATATTATGATCTAATAACAGAAATGATCCCTTTTGCAATTTTAGAAGTCAGCATTTCAAGTTCTTTTTTAAAAAGATTTTATTTATTTATCTTTAGAGGGGAAGGGAAAGAGAGAAGGAGAGAAATATCAATGTATGGTTGTCTCTCATGGGTCCCCTGCTGGGAAGTGGCCTGCAACCCAGGCATGTGCCCTGACTGGGAATCCACTGAGCTACACCAGCTAGGACAGTATTTCAAGTTCTTGATCATTCCTTCATTCAGAATTATTTTAGTTGTCTTTACTACAAGAAAAAATATTTTTCAGTCCTTGGATGTAGAATGTTTAACCAAATTAGACTCTGCCATGAGTGGAGAATGCATGTTCAATAGTTAATCAGCAACCAAAAATAGTGTTAATCCTAATTTAAAAAATGAAGATGTAGGAAGAGAAGATCTTGAGTTTGATTGTCTTATGTATGTTTCCTAAATGATCTAATAAAAATTTAACTAAAAAATAAAATATTAAAAATATTAGAAAATCTTTTAGGATACTTTAGATAATACATAGGTGTGGAGAGACACTTACACACATTTTATCAAATCTAAAAGTCCTGAAAGAAAATATAGACATAGTCGATCATATACAAATTTTAAATCCTGTGTGGAAAAACATATCATAAATAAATGAAAGTTCAGAAAAAGTGTGCCATATAATTCAGATAAAAATTTAGTATATCTAATTGTATTAATTATCTAATTCTGCAAAATGAATGATCCCCAAACTTATAAATTTAAAACAAAACACATTTGTTGCTCACAGAAAATTTCTGTGGGTCAGAAGTCCTGGCACAGATTAACTGGGTCCTCTGCTTCTCCGTCTCTTAAAAGGTGCAGTTCAGAGATCAGCCAGGCTGTAGTCTCATCTGAAGGCAAGAATAGGGAAGCTTCTGCTTTCAGGCTTATGCAAAGGTTTGCAGGATTTATTTTCTTAAAGACTGCTGAAGTAAAGACCTTAGTTTCTTACACGATGTTGTCTAGAGACCACCTCAGTTCCATGCCAGGTGGCCCACTGAATTAAAGTAAGCATAAGAGAAAAGCCACAGAGAGAATACCAGCAAAATAGAAGTCTTGGTCTTTTGTAACCTAATCACAAAAGTCTCTCTCATCATTTTTGCTCTATTCTGTCTTTAAAAGCAAATCACTAAGTCCAGACCACACTCAGAGGAAGAGAGTATGCTAGGGCACGGATACCAGGGGGCCAGGTCGCTGGCAGCCATTCTGGGAAGCTGCCTACTACAGTAATATACAAATTCCTTTTACAAACTGGTTAGAAAAAGATAATTTAATATAAATGTGAGTAAAGGACAGGAAGAGGCAATTCACATAAGAGCAAACTTAAATGATTGCTTTCCACGGGAAGAGATTCTCGTTGTCTACAGTTGTCATGGAAATGCAAGTTAAAGTGGCAATGAGAGGATCATAGCAACTCTCACATAAAACTCAGATTAATTGATAAAAGTGAGATGATAGCACTCTCATAGATTCTTTTTGTTGGAAATATGAATTCTATAGCCCTGTTGGAAGGCAATTTGTTAATATCAATTAAAATTAGAAATACACATGCCCCTTGACTTAGAAATCTAATTCATCAAAATCAAGAATTCAAACACACACACACAAACACACCTGCACATATATTTATTTCATAGTATTATTTCAGTGCAAACGACTAGAAACAAAATAAATAGCTATTCATAGCAAAAGTAAAATAAAATATTGTAGGTACTACAAAAAAAAATTAGATGGAGAAAATGCCATTGATAAAAAGAAAGAAAGAAAGAAAAAGGAAAATAAAGATGGCATTTTTAAAAAGCATAACCCTAACAACAAGACTGCATTTATATAAAATTACATTTATTAGGGGTTATATAAACAAATAAAATAAATAAATTAAGTTTTAATGGGTTAAATATGTACTAAGTGACTTGGAAAAATTTTTAACAGATATTTATAATATAAATCTACTTTGAAAATAAATTGATAACATAAAGAACACATGATCACCTGTGCATAAAGAAAGATGGAAACACACAGAACAAGTTTTTAACAAATTGATTAATGGGGCAAGTTTGTTAGAAAGAATGGTGAAAGAAGAGGATGGGGGGACTATGAAATCAGCATAACAAAAAATCAAACTTTTATTTATGTATAAAGCTAAATATAATTTTAAAAGCAGGTATAATTTTATCACATTTAGATAACAAGATATATGCATATTCATTTGTAAGAAGTACAAAAAGGAATCTCTAAGATATTCATAGCAGTTGTCTCAAGATTGAGAGTTCACATAATTTTAATTTTCTTTCTTATAGCTTTATATATTGACTTAATATTTTTAAAGCATGTAGTATTTATATAATTGGAATGCAATAAAATATACTTGTGTACACTTACACACGTGTGGATACGTTATATATAAATATAAACATGTGTCTATATAATCTATTATAAGATGACTGTGAAATGAGCCTGAAGTGGCAGACAAGATTTCTGCAGGCAAGAAAGGACGAAGAAGGCTTTTCATGTAGAGATGCCAGTACAATGACACCGTCTGAGAAAAGCAAAACATCACACTGAGGAAAAACAAGGGGGCTGATGTAATTGGCTCATAGGGAATGGGTAAGAGAATAGGAAGATCTTAAGTATAGGTTGGAACTGGATGTCAAAGGACTTTAAAGATAGTTCATACATTATACAGTAAGCAATGAGGGGCAACGTTGGGTTTAAGAGGACATGATAGAATCTGGTGGAAGATGAACTTGGTCCTGGCCTTCTGGACATATGATAAAGAGGGACCCGAAGACAGGGAGCACATGACTAAGGGTAATTATATAGACCAGGAAGGAGGCAGCCAGGTGGGAAGTGGGCTGTATCAGCCCAAGAAAGGGGAACACTGAGTGAGAATTGCAAAAAATGACTTAATGATGTGGTTCCTGGCAGGGGGATTTTGAGGAATAAAGCCTCTACAAACACCAATTATAACAACACAGTGCCCTAGGCCTTACGTTTGTTTAACAAATGCATTAACATTTCTGAAATAACTAAGAATAGCACATTGTATATGTGTGCGCATATAAACCTTTACCATTTATCAAGGACTTAGGCATTTATTATCTAGCTCTTATCTTAACAACAATCTAGTAAGAGGTGGAAAGAAGAGATAGCATGCCTCTTTCTCAGGTAAAGAAGATAAAACTCCTAAAGACTAAGAAAACTTCGCAACCTTATACAGCTTGATGTCAATCTAAAGATTTGACCAAGACCCACTCTTTAAGTTGGGCAGCAGCCTTAGCCTTTGGAAGACCTTTGTGGATTTTAGCATTTCTGACAGTATTTATGATCGATGATAATATGAATGACTAGGTATAGTCAAATCTAATCGGTGTACTGTCAGTAAAGCAAACAGAGAACACAGGATGAAATTATTTGAACATACACTTTCAAATATAGAGAAACATTCCAGACATAAAGTGAAAAACTATCTATGTGTTTTGCAGGTTGAAATTCTAGCAGTCAGTGAAATTCTGCATTTACTCATGATGACCTTAACTGTTAATCTTACAGAGAACAATTTTAACTTGTCTTCTAAAAATACTCATAACGTATTTTCTTGAAGCAGTGCACAAAGCTTCAGTCTATGGCATCGTCTCAGTAAAATTGTATCTCTGGTAGTTGACAAGAGAAGTAAGTCTTTACCTTTGTAAGTCACTGCTAAGAGGGAAAAGAACATTTAATATCTGGGTGGCAACATCACTATTAGTATCCAAGACTAGCAAAGCTGTCCAAAAATTTTTTTCTCCTTAGTAAACCTAAATGAAAAGTGAGTGGCTATTTAGTATGGCAGATTTACAGTGTAATGGTCATAGAAACAATGTAGTAGCTGACAGTACCAAGAAATTATTGTTTCTGTAACACAATGTCAAAATTTTAAAACTCCATCAACTAAGAACTGTAAGAACAAATTATCATAATGCTTAAATTGTTGTTGGACTTGAAATTTCTTCTATGATGAATTGAAGTTGAAATTGGCCTTGGTTTTGTTGGAATTCAATAGGAACACCTGTCCACTGAACACTTTGTGTCCCACTGAGCTATCTAACTAGCCAGTAATTGTGAGAACCAGGTTTGGACCTGGTCACTGCTCCAGCATTGTGCTTCCCCTACACCCCACCCAGCACACTTGTTTCCACCAGCTGGGGAGGAGATGCACACAGAGAGACCTGTAGCCTTTCTGATTATTTGGATCATACTGTTTCTCTTGTTATCAACCAGAGTGCCTTCAAACCTTCAAAATTAGTAGTGAAATCATGGCCAATTGGAGTCACTTGAAATAAAATTTGTATTTTCTCTTAGAACCTCCAGTAGCCTTCACGCCATCAGCAGAAAAAACTCATGTGTTATATCAGTATTAACTGACTTGGTTCTGAACTTGATCCTGACTTGGATTCTTATGCAATAATAAACACAGTATTATCCAGAACAAACTCTCACTGACCTAAACTAATTTCTTGGAAAGTGTTCTAGGTATTTTCAAAAAAAAAAAACTAGAGAAATATAGGAAGTTAGCCAGCTTGGCATTGTTTATCTGAAAAACCTGCCAAAAGTCTGGTCTTCTTTGCCAGTGCCAATACTCTAGAGTGCAAACACAGTCTTGTGCAAGAGCCATTATGCAAGCTAGAAATTAATCTTAATGAGTCATTCATTGTCCAAGGTGGATGCTGTAGAAGAAAGCCCAAGTAGATTCAGAACCAAGGTGCTTCACGCTCTCTGGCCAAGCTTTGCTTAACTGCCTTGCCAATAAGGAAGGAAAGACCTTGGAAAGCCTTTGGAAAGCTTGTTTGGGGGCAATGGTATGGGGAACTGCTTGTGGAACCAAGTGTGGTCCCCAGTGTCTTAATCATATCTTCATCCAATGAACTACAACTAAAGATGTGATCAAAAACCTTTTACATTCCACCAGAATGGGATTTCTCCTAGTTACCTTTTGTCTATATTTTAGCAGCAATGACCAGAATGGAAGCCAACCTGAAAAGGTCAGTCACAGCCCAGCTTTATTAAGAAGGAAAAATTTCCTCATCTCTAGAATCTTATAATTTGAAAGGTTCTGTGGCTCACGAGTAGTAATGTGGATGTAAGGGCAATATTACACTATCAAGTCAAATCAAGACATAGCGTGATGTCAGTCATGACATATCAAGGTATCAATGTGACAGGTTTAGAGATAATGATTTCTCATTACTGTTGGTTACTAAACAGTAGAATTGAATCTTACACTTTTAGTGGAAATTTGGACAAGTCACTCAACTGACTTACCATCAAATTGGGAGGATGGAGTGGGAATGTTCACAAACTCTAAAGTTTCTTGTGGGTCACTGATCAAGAATTTATCTAGCTTAATTGGGTGGAAAAGGCCCTCCTAGTACTTTTGATAGCAAGGGGCTGCATCTGCCCCTTGCTATTAATTTTCCTTCCTTCAGGGGCTAGAGTATATATAGTCTGTCTCTTTCTTTAGTTCACACTCAAAACTCAGTGACCAGAGGGGAAAAAATAAGAAAAGATGGGAAGATATCTTCCCAAGGCCATGGCCTCATTTCCTTCTGGCTTGGCTCTCTGTCATTGAGCTCCAAAGAATGTGGGCAAAAGTTTTTGATTGATATAATAGGAATAAAAGAAGATGAGAGGTTTAGGTTCCTCTTGTCAGGCCAAAGATTAGTTTCCAACTCTGCTTTTCTACATTCTCTAATATAATGAGCCTGTCCAGGGGAGAAGAGGACGAAGAAACTTGGGTGGGTAATCATTTCCTCTGACAAGTCAAGACCTTGCAGCAGACTAATGGAAGGACAGGGCCAGGCAGGGCCACAGGATAACTATTAAAAAGTATATCTACTTTGACATAAGAAATACTACTCCCAATGTCTCATTTCTCTAGACATTCTATCTCTTATATAACCAGAAACTTTTTTTTCCCCTTCACTTGTTCAACTTCTGTAACTTCGCCTAAAACTGATCACTTGTTCCTTCTCAGTTTTGTGTCTTGTTGTGGGTCTTTTTCTAACACCAGACATGCTAAGAGCTGTGGATTCTGCCAGAGAGTGACTCATAAATCTCATTTGTATTAAAAATTTAAAGCCTCATGGAATTCGGGAAAAACACAAAACTACTATTGTCAGGATGCTTGAAATCCTATGAAAATAAAGACAAAGGCTTTAAATAACTAGCATAATGACTAAAGAAATTACTCATAGTAGTAACTGCCATTTGTTAAGTACTAGTAACTACTTCGCACTTAAAGATACCCATGGCCAAGTTGCATTAGAAGAGCATCTGTTAAAAGATAAGTGGTAGTCTTCAAAGTAAAAGGCTGAGTCTGTACAAAACAGCCTTTGAAAGGTAGGTTATGGACTCAGGAGTATATTTTCTTTGTGAGCCCTGACCCTGGTGTGTGACTTTTCAGTCTTTCAAAAAGCAGTGGCGGTGGCTGGTTGACAGTGAGCTATGGTGACTGTTGCCAAGTGGTGGTGTTGAGGGCCTGAGAGAAGGAAGACTTGGCCCAGTTCTGCCATTCTGACCTTGTTTGTGGGTTTTCATGGCCCATAATCTGCACTGGAGGCCGGGCTTGTTTGCCCAAAGTCAGCTAAGAAAAACGATGGACAATTGGATAATAACAGCTTTTCTCTCCAAGGAGGGCTGGCAGGGTGCCTTTTTAGACACTTCCAGCAGCCAGCCACATTTGCCAGTTTTCCCCTCCACCTCTAGAATAACTTTCAGCAATAACATCCAGCATATATTCAGTGCTTGCTTTGTTCCAGGCTCTATTTTAAAGTAATTTACATGTATCATCTCACACAAATCACAACTTATGAGATAGCTGATGTTATCATTCTCTACTTACAGATAGGAAAGCTCATGTTCAGAGAAATTTAACAACTTCCCCAAGGTTACACAACTAGTAGGGTGTGAATCTAAGATTTAGATACAGTGACTGAATTCCAGTCACTATAACATACTCTTTTCTAGAACAATTACTCTCTTGTTCCACCATCTTCCTTACTGCCCCTTTTCCTACATAGCTACATTATTTCTTGTGAAATTTCTACTTTCTTGGAGAAAAAAAATAACAAGCAATATTATGACTTTCGGAGATGGTGCACCACTTGGGAAGGTTGGATGAAGCAGTTGACTGTACTGTTCTCTCGGTGGAGGAGTGCCCTCCTCCGGGGGAGGGGGACATGAAGTGTAAATCTCCTATGATTGGGCCAATTGACAGTGTTTGTGTGAGTAAGAAATCCAAGCCATCCAACAATCAACCAGAGAGTTTAATCACAATAAATACAATGAAACATGATAGATTATAATTATGACAAAAGGCATGGCAAGATCCAAACTACCTCCTAAATTATTAGTCTGGTGACTTATCAGGGTGAAGTAATATTCATGATTTCAATAGAGTTCTGCTTCCAGCCACATGGTAGATTGAGCTAACTAATGTGTATTGTTCTTCTAATGGGATTACTTTGAAAGACTGAACAAAGTATAGTACAGAAATTTTAAATCATAGTAGAACTCAGAAATTATAGAGCTCAGGGAAGGAAAATTGCCATGTACCAGAAATTAAGAGTGAACCTGAAGTCAGACTGAGCAGCTGATTGATTGGTAGGCTGTTTTTTCTGCAAACCCTGATGCAGGGACCCAGGCTCCCTCTGTCTTAGGGCTCCACAATCTTTTTTAATTTCCAAAGTCACCATGCTTATTTTCATCAAGTTGATGAAGGATAAAACAGCATGGAAGATGGCCAGTTGGAGAGTTTTGTGGGCCAGGTCTAGAAATGCTCTATAGCCAGTGGTCCCCAAGCTTTTTGGCACCAGGGACCAGTTTCATGGAAGACAATTTTTCCACTGACTGGCAGTGGATGGGATCTTGTTTCAGGATGATGCAAGAGCATTGCATTCAAGCTCACTTTCTGCTGTGTGGCCCAATTCCTAACAGGCCCAGACTGGAACTGGTCTGTGGCCTAGAGGCTGGGGACCCCTGATTCTACTTCCACTAACAGTACATTGAGCACACCTGGCAACAGCTGTCAATGTAGTCTAGCTGTGTGCTGAGAGGAGGAATGACTCTGTTTGGCGATTAAGTGCCTGTATCACAGTAAACAAAATAGTCTTACCTTCTAAACATTCTGAATACCTGAGATTTAGAAAAAGAAATACAAACTCTTCAAGTCTCAATTGCTTATATCTTTAGGAAGAGTACATTGAAGATTTTTGAAATAAATCAATAGTTAAAAATTTTTGTCCATGGGTACATTTTCTTTTTATCTTACTCTCATATCTGTAGATGGATCCCATGTCCTCACACTTCCCTCTTATCAGGGCAAAAGCCTGATATTTAGTTTTACAGTAAAGGAGGATGCTCTGCTTTTCCATTAATGAGTTCTCAGATGCCCGATAAAGTTGTTGCTTGATCCAGGTAAATATGTTTGCCTTGCACTACTCAAAATCAGCATGTAATTGCTGCTTGCTGTAGAAAACTATGAATGTCCATAAATCAGGATGTTAAAATTTCTGCACATGTTTTTAGAGATAAATGGGTTCAGATGCCAAGACCAAATCTACTGAATCATAGCTGTAGTATTCAGATAAAAACATGAGTTTAATTTTTATATTTTTGAGCATTTGCTTGATAGTATTCTCATATAAGAGTTTAATTTTGTACAAAGCTTAAAGGTTGGTTTGATTTTTTTTTAGTTTGCCCTTAAGTTTTAAGCTCATTGGCTAGAGATACCAAGCTGTAACTGAGCAAAGCAGGGCCCATCCATGTGTCACCTTGGTGCACGACCCAATGGTTAGTGTTGAAGGAAACAGATTTTCATTTACAGGATCCCAACTTTGGAACAGGTGTGCTGAGACTGCTCCTGTTCTCTCATGACAGCCAGCACTTCCCTTGGTCCCCACCAGGTTATGAGCCAAAAATATGCACCAAAATTGCCCATATCCTTATCTCTTCTTAAGTTGGCTGCACAAACAGGTCTCCACCCCCTCTGGAACATACACTTGTGGATTCCAGGGTCCCCATCTTCTCCCAGCAGCTCTCTTCTTTAGGATCTGAGGTTGGTCGCAGCCTCCATGTAGTAGTCCAGAAAACCGTATGCCATGTTACACTGGATCACAGAGGAGTCCAAGGAGGCACAGGTCCCAAGAGAGTGGCCTTTCTGTAGGTCCTTCAGAGAAGTAGAAGTCAGTATTCCCTGGTCACAGTTCAACATTCTGGGCATCCCTCACGAATCATGATTGGTTTGGCAGATTCCCAAACAGCTCCATAAGTTCAGTCCTTACACCCTTTCCTCAGACCTCATGGCTGCCTTCCTCACTATCCCAGGCCATGTAGCAGAATCCTGACTGCTGGCCAGCATTGCTTCTACCTTATACACGAGCCCCTGTGGCAGATTGTTTCACTACAAACTGCCTAGCTGCTTGCTACTTCCCTACTTATTTGTCCCTCATGGCAGAATTCCCCCCTACTTAATGCTTCTTTCTCATGGCTGCCTCTTATCTCTCTCTCAGCCCACACTTATTTTAAGTGCTAACTTGGAACTTGCTACATTACCACATATCCAGCCCCTCCTATGATGTGCTACATTTGCCAGTTCCCCCATAACTTCTGCCTTCTTTCAGCTGCCATCTTTAGTCTGGGCAAGAGTACCCATGACAGAGGAGCTTCCAGCTCCTGTCTCTTGTGCAGGCATTGTATAAGCTCCTCTGGCTATGTCACCAGTCCCTAACTGTTCCCAAAGTCACTATGCCTTTGCCCTAGTGGCAGCACAGCTATTAATTAGCTATCAGCTTGCTATTGTTATGAAAATTATCTTAACCACCATATCATCCCCTTCCCCTATTCCTTAACCATGGGCTATGGAGAATTTCTCCTATATTCTGGGGACCCTTGCTTTGCACCCTTTTTGAAAATCAAAAGGCAAGGAGCAAAAGACAAGAAGAAAGAGTGTGCATTTAGGTTTTTTTTTCCCTATCTGGCAGCTTCTGCAAGCCTCTCCCTACCCATGGCAGGTGGGAGTCCTTAGGATGGCCTGCCAACCCCCTCCCTCTCATGTAGGCAGCCTCACTGCTCACTGCGCTCCAAAACCATTGTTTTCTCCAGCTTTCGTTTTTCAAGATTGTGGTATCAATGACATACAGCATTGTATTATTTTCAGGTGTACAACATAATGATTTGAAATATGTGTATATTGTGAAATAATTAAATAATAAGTTTAGTGAACATCCATTATCACACATAGTTATACTATTTTTCTTGTGGTGAGAACATAAGATCCACTCTCTCAGCAACTTTCAAATATACAATACAGTATTGTTAACTATAGTCACCAGGCTCCACATTACACCTCCAGGGCTTCTAACTGGAAGTTTCTACCTTTTGACCTGTTTCACCCACCCTCACCCCCTGCCTCTGGCAACCAGTAATCTGTTCTCTGTATCTATGAGTTTGGTTTCTCTTTGGGGGGGAGGAGAGTTAGACTTAACATATATGTGAGATCAGGTAGTATTTGTCTTTTTCTGTCTGACTTATTTTACTTAGCATAATGCCTTCAGCTTTCATACATGTTGTCACAAATGGTAGGATTTCCTTCTTTTTATGGCTGAGTAATATTCCATTGTGTTTGTACCACACTTTTCTTTCTTATTACCATGTTTTTTTTTCTTCCTTGGGACAGTCTTTTCTCTCAGCCTAGAGCATTATCTTTGCTAATTAACTTCTATTCACCTTTCAGATATCAACCTACACATTGTTATATAATCATATAACCTCAAGGAAACCATTCTTGTACCATAGGCTGGGTCAATGCCCTTATAATATACTCTAATACTGGGTACTTCCTTGTACCAATTGAGCACACCTGTAATTAAATGATTACTTGTGAATTTGGTTGTTCAAAATTTGTTTCCTCCATAAGAATGTAAACTTCATGACAAAAAGTGGCCATCTGTTTTGTTCACTGTTATATCCCTAGTTGCTAGTATAACGCTTGGCAAGATGAACATCAATAGATGTGAACTGAGTAAATGAATATTATGATCATCCATAAATAGCTTGAAGGGCCTTGCCTATCTCCTTCTTGTGGATCTCTATGTTTTTTACTGAATAGAAGGCTAGCAGAACATATCTTCACAGACCACAGTTGAGAATATCCCCAGAGAGTAGTAACTCTCTGTGCTGGGGCTCCCATCTACTTGCAAGTTTTCTGAATATGCAAGGTGGAATATGCAAGGAGAAAGAAGCAAGAGGATTGGCAAGTATTGTCTTTGGCCAGCGACACAGAGATGGTTTAAGAGACGTGGTGCCTCAAGCCTCTTTAGTTATGCCTGGACGTGCTGTTAGAGTTTGAAGAAAAAAGCCTAAGAAACTGTATTGTAAAGGCTCGAGACCCAAAGGTAGACTTGGGGTGGGTGCGTCTGCCTTCTATGATATTGTTAATAATATCCCTGGCCTAAATTCAAGAATGTTCTCTTTGAACCATGAGGAGTAATCCTGTTGAATTGGGCTTCAGGGAAGCTCAGATCTGAGGACAAGCACTGCCCACTCACGCTCCTCATCTAGTTTCCACTGAACCATTTGAGGGGACTTTGGGATATCAGGCAATAGACCTTTTCGGATTCTTTTATGATTCCATTTCTGTCCTCACCAGAGGCTTATGGAGGATTTTCTCAAGGCCGCATTTGCAAAGAGGTTGTCTCAGGTCAGTGAGAAAGACTGAGCTATCCCTTGGAGTGAGACTAAATAAAACTTTAAAGTCAATAGGGCTGCATGTTTCACAGGGAACCCTGGGAAGACTTGGGTCATCCGGGGCCACTGGACCACAGTCAGCAACATGTGGTGGGGATGTGACCTGGGACTCCCTTACAGTTGGAGCGGAGAACCAGAAACCCCAAGAGAGGTATCCTTTCTGTGATCTGCAAGTGTGTGTCTGTCCTTCTACCCTTTGTTGCTATTTAAATTTTCATTATTTGGCTTTTACAGACTGGCAGGTGTTACTGTGATCCCTGCTTTAACTATTTATGGAGCAATAGGTGAACAAATTGCACGTTTTCCCCTGCTAAACCCTGAGAGATGTTTGAAAGTAACCTTGAAAGATGAGAAAGAACTAGCAGCCCTCCCACCCCCACCAGCCAGTGGGAATCCTCTACTTGGCTCTTTGGCTGGAACCTTCTCTCAATCAGACCCTCAATATTCTCACTCCACAGGCCTTCCCTCCTGAGTTCTACCACCTTCGTCTATGCTTTCACCCGGTGCCCCTTCAGTATCCATTGGCTCACTTCTGTTATGGTATTCTTGCTCATTGCTTTTCACAGATGTGTTCTAAGTATAAGCTTTCTCTGAAAAGGACATAGGACATAGGGCTTTTTCATGAACTGAACGGTGGTTTTACAACCCTTTTTTGGTTGTGATAAGGAGGATGGGTATCCATATATCTAGAATTACTTTTTCGTAGAATGTATGCTTGCCTCTTGTTTATAGAGGAACCTGAAGGTGTTTGTATGTGCATAACACCCACAATATCATGGTTTATGACTTCCTCGATGTCAGCAGATGGATAGTCTGGGAAGAGTAGGAAGTCGAACATCTTGACTAATTCTCTTATGTTCTTCACTTTCTATGATCAGTTTTTGTAAGTCCCGAATTATTAATAAAAACATTAGATAATATAACATTGGAATATGTATTATATGCATTATAGATAGAAATAGAAAACTTTCACAAAATCTTTCCAACCTCTTTCTACCATTAGCCTCTACAATGAACTACTGCAATATCCTGCACAGACACTGCTGGCTGCTTCCCATTATCTATGTTCTGCTTCTTAGCCATGGGTAACCAAACGTTCACCTGTGTGCCTTTACTGCCTAGTTTAAGGCCCATTTTTAGCCTTTCCTGCAGCCAATTTTAGCTACGTCAAGTTTCTGCCAATGAGAAGTACATGTAATTGTTAAATGGAGTTTTGAGGAAAAGAAATCCCTTCAAAGAAACTCTCCTCCATTTGCTATCTGGCAGATAGGTGTAATTAGATGGCTTCTTGGGGCTTCCAAGGACAAGGCCCACAGCCTAGGGACAATGATACAGAGACCTGAAAGGACCCTGAGTTCCTGATGACTCTGTGGAGCTACCCCATCAGCTCTGGACTGCCTACCTTTGTATTACTTCGTGTGAGAGAGAAATAAAACACATCTGTCTTGTTTAAGCCACTGTCATTTTGAATTTTTCTGTTACATGCCGCTGATCCGAATCCTAACTCATAGAGCCACCTACCACTCACTTAATACCCTTGATTCAGGGATCCACAAATGAGTATAAGCATTTTTTCAATTTACAGCTTTAAGGATAAAATGGCAAAAGTGAATGCAGTGCCTCTGATTTCAAGAGCTAATGTAATGGCTAAAATTCAGGAAAAAATAGAGCTCAGAACCATTAACTTTATTTTCTTTCTTGCCCTTTCTGTCAAGTGCAGGATTATTGAAGTCATTACCCAAGAAAAATGTCTGCTGCTATGTGGAGCCTGTAGCTTCACATCCTGATTTCTGTCCTTGCACTCTCCCACTTCTGTCCTTAGCGTACAGAGAATAAAATTGTTTGCTACCCAGTCAAGACTAAAGCACTTTTACAAACAAAGTTTGGTTCCTGGGCTTGGACTAAAGAAATTAATGAGGGTTTGTGTGCATAATTACTGGGTCCTGCAAAGGAAAGTTTGTTCAAATAAGAACTCAGTTCAGGAAACAAAATGCCAAGAGTGGTGTTTATTATAATCATGACATCAGAGCCCTTCAGCGTTTTCCAACCAGACCATGTTCTTGGTGATGGTTGTTTGAGTTATGAGTGCTAAAGTCACCAGGATGTTAAAAAGGGAAAAAAAAAGAAAACAGAGGCTATTTTACCTTTTCAGAAAGAGGTAAATAAAGAGACGTTTATTCTATAACTATGCTCTGCTACTGTGATATGACCAAGTCAGTTCTCCTTTTCTATTTAAATAGAGTTAAAATCACAAACATCCCATAGATTACTTGTTCTATTGAAACTAAAAAAGTACAAAGAAAGGTTATTGTGTAAGGAATGTCGAACTCCCTCTTTCAGATATTGACAGGCATTAAAATATTTTCATTTTCTTGAGTCCATTTGTCCCCAAATGGGGTTTCTCTCATTTCAAGCATATGATGGGGCCATATGATTAGCAAAGATTTCTTGCTAGAGTCAAAAATCTACAAAGGATCAGCAAGTATGGAAGGAACTTAGAATACATTTTTCTGGAGCACACTGCATCTGCAAACTATGAGAGCTGCTAGTGTCATGGTTGTTCACTGCTGATCCAGGTCCTAATACCTCTGAAAGAACTGGCAAGACACAGGTCACTTTTATAATGGAGGCCACTTAATTGATTATTATGAAATTATACTCAGTCCAATCTCCTTTCTTATTGCAAAGAGAAAGGGACAAAGACAATCCCCGAATAGAATGAAACCAAGGTGTAGTCAACTGTTGATTATGTGAGATGACTTAACTGTGGTTAAGGAGTAGCATGACCTTTGCTCCCAAACTTTGGTCTTTTCAGTCCAACCAATGTCAACTGCCATCATTACTTAGCCAGTGACTAATCATGACCCCTAATCAGGTACTAACTCCCCACTTCACCCTGGGCCCATGAATTACTCTACACCAAAATAATGTAGCAACAGCAAAGGTTTTCATAGCACTCAAAGGTTTTGAGTGCTACTCAGTAGCACTCAATAGGCATTCTTTCAAGCTATATATATATATATATATATATATATATATATATATATATATATATGTATTAGCTCATTCTTTTTTTTTCTGAGGAGGGGGTGAAGGGAGGGAGAAAGAGAGGGAGAAAAACATTGATGTGCAAGAGATATGTTGATAGGTTGCACCTTGCATGCCCCCAACTGGGGACCTGGCCCTCAACCCAGGCATGTGCCCTGACCAGGAATTGAAAAGGTGACTTTTTAGTACATAGGTCAGCACTCAATCCACTGAGCCAAACCAGCCAGGGCTCATTTATTCTTTATACCAACTCTCTGAGATTCTATTATAATTCTGTTATAAAGGTAAATTAACTGAGGCACGAGATTAAGTAACTTGCTCAAGGCCACCCAGCTTCTAAATGATACATCATAGATCCCGCACTCCTAACCACTGCACACGCTCTCCCTCTAGCAAAGCAAATGTAACAAGAAAAGCATGTTGAAGAGCACTCGACATAAACTCAGTGGATACACCTCAGTCTCATCCTACATGTGGCCTGTCTCCTCTCAACCTGCAGGGGTATTCATGTCTGATTCACAGTGGCCCTCACGTGATGATTCCAAAAGGAATACTAACAGCATTTTGGCTGTATATTCCACTCAGGAGCTTTTCTTAGTGAAAGTAAAGGTGAGTTATGGATTTAGAATCATGCCATCCTCTGACAAATATCTCCCTCAGGGTCCCCTCCACCCCAAGTCTAGCCTTCGAAGGAAAGTTAGTATTTGTCATTCTCTGGCAGTGCTCCCACCTCTCTAAGTGTTAGTGCATGGACATGCCAAATGCAGTCATCTGCTCTTCAGATGTGTTCCCCATACACTGTACACTAACAACTCCAAGAAAAAAGTTCTGTCATCTTTCTCAAAGCAAAAGAAAGTCTTTGCCTTTGGTGTTTTGATTCCCTTGTTCTTCCTTACTTTGATATTTTTATAAATTATTAACACTTGACTTTTTTTCCTGGGCAGGCTAAATTAACAAAATTTAGCTTGTTTGTTTTTATATGCGAATAGTCACTGGGTAACCCTGATAAATCACTAGCATAATGAATCAGGACCTGGAAACCAGCCTGACTTCAATGTCATGCATGAAACAGCCTCTGAAGACCTTGTTTATTTTTTAAAAAATACTTTATAAATGTTGCCTCTGAGTCTGTCCTTTGCTTCATCGATTGTCAGATAAAGGGACCTTCTATGACATAGAATCTGTTAATCTTTCCAAATGGAGACAGGGAAGCCCAGGAAGTATGAGTAAGGCTTGTCTAAGGTCACAGTTACTGGGAAAGCCAAGGTTCAACCTTTGTTTCCTAGCTTTCCTCCAGTGATCTTGCCACTTCAGCATGCTGTTTCTCTGGATTGGTTTAGGGGAATAGAGAAGGCCCCTTGAAATCTGCGAAGGGCAAGATGAAGGATGAGAAAAAGCCAGGTGCTTTTCAAAAGTAGGGGAATAAAGAGCATGTAACTGTACCGTGGCTCCGTCACAGAAACACTTTGGTTAAGTGCGTTACCTTTTCTCGGCAAGTCTCAGTTGCTCTACTATTTGGTTTGAAGTTTTGCTCTAGATCAACTGTAGTTCTTCTCAAAGCACCTCAGTTTCTAACCCTTAGGGTTCCCCACAGTACCTGGGCCCATCCTCCCTTTTACTGTTGCAGATTGTAGCCCCTAAGCTCCACGTCCATTCCTCACCTTGTGAGTTCTTTCATCCTAACTTCTGCTTTCAGTTTTTGTAGCTTCTCTACTTCTTTAACATCATCCCTTCTAAACCAATAGCTAGCTCTCTGACCAACCCCTACAAAGTCCCTCTCCTTGCAGCCTAGATCCTCGCTGGATCCAAGCTGTGAGTGAAATTCCAACATTTCTAACAACAGCAAATTAGAAATTCATCAACTTCCCTAGCAATCTGGCCCACATTAACTTAAGCCTTCTCTCCCATTTATCTTTTTTATTCCAAATCCAGAAGGAAGGCTGGATTTGGAATACAAACAACTGGGTTATGGTCTCAGTGCAGCAATCTAGTGGCCTGAGTTCTAGGGGGAAGCATTTAGTCTTTCTGAGGCTCAATTTCTTCTTCTATAAAATGAGAGTGGGTGGCAACAGCCCTAGCTACTTCCCTGGGTGATTATGATGTCAAATGAAATGATACATTTCTTTGTTCATCACAGATTCAACAAATATTGGCTCCTCTTCAGGGTCAGGATGTGGCTGTGGCCGGGTGTAACCAACTGTGACCAAACAGACGGAGTCACTGCCGTCTGAGATGTGGAAACAGAGTATAAGCTGGAAACCGCCTCCTGGAATTTCTTTGCCCCTTCGGTCTTATTGATGAAAACCCCAGGTCCCAAGGCAGGCTTGACTGAAACACTCACTCACACATCAGAGACCCAGGACACATTTGGCCAGAGGAATGAAGATGCAGGCCCACTGAGGGAGAGAACTTACCCAGAGAATGCCAACCCCTGAGAAACCAAACAGAGACTTCTTGAAAGTGCTTGCAAATAGTAATGGAGTGGGGTGGGCTGAGCTGGGGATAAAAGCCACCATCTGGAAGCTTCATCTTGGCCTCATGCCCTGTTCTGTGGGTTCTACCTGGTTTCATGTTTCAGCCAGCACAGCTTTGAGGGTGGAGGAGAGCAGCATCAGCAGTCCTAGCTACCGACCTTTTCCAGACGTTGCCTTTTCTTTTCATTGGTTTATTTAAGAATGCACCAGAGGGTCTCTCTCTTTCCATTGCCCATGCTCCCAGAAAGATCTTTATGTGGAAGTGTGAGCATGAGAGCAGGACTCTCACCTACCACATCCTCCAACAGCAAACAAGAGAGAGAAACAACCTAGCAGCGGTCCGTCTATAACTTGCATTCTCCTACATTTCTAGTCAATACCAATTTCCTTACCTGTCAACACTTTCCCTATAAATTTAGACACTCCATGTTAAAGATCACTTCTGAAATACGTGTAATATTATTGGTTTTCACTGATTTTTCTGAGCCCTATTTACAGTGAACCAAACTGCATCAGCAGTTTTTGGAACTCATAGCAAAAATTCAGGCTTGCTTAGAACTAGTGATATATCAGTCCAGAACATGTTAAATTGACTGCATATTCTTTCCCCATCCTCCTGGCTTTCTCCAGGAGGTTCTGCAATTAAACACTTAGCTCGCAGCTGATTTTGAAGGGGATGTATGACTGTAATTCAGGGTTTTGCCACAAGGAAATCTATATATATCATTCCTCCTCATAAGTAAATCAATACTTACATAACCATCTGAGGTCATTCTTGGATCCCAAGCAGCAGCAGTGACAACTGCTGATGAAAACAAAACTTTTTTAGAGGAGGGATAGGTGAGAGATGTATGAAAAACATCCTCATGTTTTACACTGAGACTGCAGAACCCGGCAGCACAAAAGGTCAGTACATGCAGAGCGTATGTTATGCCCTAAGAGAACCAGGATCTTTCTGAATCTTAAAAAAGGGGGAATAGTCACTGCACACACAAGCAGTGGCTTTGCATTGCCTATCCCAGCTCCCAGCAGAATGTGTCACCTGTGCTGAGCTAAAGTCATCTTGTTGCTGGCAGGTTGTCAGTAAACCTAAGAATGTGTGGCAGGGGACCACCAGGCATGGGACAAACTTCCAGATGAAACCTGAACTATTCTTTCTGAAATACTTCTGGCCTTTAGCCACCACATCTCTGGTGAGATGTCTAAGAAAAAAGAAGTGGAGAGCATTTAAGCAAGAAACCAAAGCCACGTGCAACCTCATGGGTGCTATGTCAATATGGTAATGTCGTGTGGATGGAACAAGGCAGCAACACCCATGCCTTGATTCGTTTTGGTAGCAGGAAAGATCCTCCACAGTCTTTACAGTTAAAGTCAGTGAGAGATTTCAGAGAAGGGTGGTTAGCTCCCATATGTCTACTGACCTCATCGAAGCACTGCACACAAGAGTGTCTGGCTGCTTTGGGAACTGTTGTATAAGCAGGGTTAACCAGAAATGATTGCCAGTATTCTGTGAATATTTCCCAGTCAACGATTTGGCCAATTCATTGTGAACAGTATTGCCCCTAACCCCTTCTTTTTATAAGTCAGATTTCAGCTCTGAAACAGGCCTTGAGTAATTATCTCTTTTGAAAACGTAGCCCTGTTTGGCAGCCAAGTAATGCACGTCAATCCGAGGACCCATTTCCAGCCTTCCAATTGCCTCTCCCATTCCCACAGGCTGCCATCTCTCACTGATATCTTTGAGAAGAGTAAATCTGGGCTGATGACGAAACACTTTTTGCACACAAAGGAAAAGCTGCACAATCAACTACCTGTAAGGGCTGAGGAAAGCATCACAGGTTGAAAAATCAGGCTGAAGGGTGAGTATCAAGTATCAAACCCTTTTGGGAAAACCCCAGATCTAGCCAAGGTCCCTTGGCAAGAACACATGGCAGAGAGCCTGAGGCTTGGGCTGCCTGAGTGGCTGGCTGATATTTGACTCTCTAAATAGACAAAGGATTCAAATCCAACCAGCAGGCATGTCTCCAGACAGATAGAGAGAGCGAGCCAGTTATGTGTCTAGAAGGACAGAATGGTTCAGGGCAAAGTTTAGGCGGGACAGCCAAAGTGTCGGGACTGAAATGGCAGTGGGCCATCACTGCGGAAGGTGTTTGGGCTTCAGAGTGACATGCGGAAAAACCGATTTTGGAATCTTGGCTTTGTCACTAGCTAGCTGGGTGACCATGGGTAAGCTGCTTCTTAACCTCTGAACCACCTGGGGATAGCAATAGGAACGCCCTCCTAGGTTCATTTGGTTCTCACCCTCAGGAGGGCCAAATGAAGGTTGTCTTCTGAAACATAAAGAGAGCCTCCAGCATAGGAAAGGCTCAAGGAAGAAGAGCTGGAATAACCAGAGACTTCAATGAATGAACTTTCAAAGTGTCTCTTTGAAGCAGGATAAATAAATTCAGGGCCTAGAGACAGATAATTGGTTTATGCAGTCCAGTGGAGATAGGCTTTTTAATAAGTGGTACTGTGACAATCGAGTATCCCATACACAAAATTTTATTCAGGCTTGATTCTAAACCCAAATATAAAAAAGCCAGATTATAAAGCTTTTAGAAGAATCTAAGATACCTTCCTAAGCTCAGGAGAGGGAGTGTGGTGGTGATAAGGAAGGACCTGAAGGAACTTCTGGATACTGGCGAGGTTCGATTCCTTTACCTGGAAGATAGCTCTATGGATATGTACTTTATAGTTAATCTTTTAGCCCTGGCTAATGTGGCTCAGTGGATTGAGTGCCAGACTGTGAACCAAAAGGTCATCAGTTCTATTCCCAGTCAGGGCACATGCCTGGGTTGCTAGGCACATCCCCAGTGGGCTGTGCTAAAGAGGCAACCACACATTCATGTTTCTCTTCCTCTTGTTCTCCCTCCCTCCCTTTCTCTAAAAATAAATAAAATCTAAAAAAATTTAAAATGTGTTTAAAAAATAATTAACATTTTAGCTACAGATATATGCTCTCTGCTTTTTTTAAATATATGATCTCTCCTTCTTTTTACATTCTCTAGAGTCTCCATATCTTTGTAGGTCTATTCAGCCTCTCCCTTGGTCAGGCCATTCAGAGGGCAAACCCTACATTTGATAGAAAAATAAATTAAGTATAACAAATATTTAAATAGAGTAAAATACAAATATTTTATTTTATGCTGTGAAGTGCCTTAGACCATCTCAATGTGACCTTCCCCTAAATTCAGTGTTCACCCTGCAGCGCAGAACAGAATATAAAGGAGTCTGCGAAGGTGTGATTTTCGGAGCAGGCTATTGGATGACTTGCGGGGTGCACCTGGAGACGTAAAGCTATTTGTCAAAACATTTCATCCACCTCAGCCGATCCACTTTCAGCTTTAATTTCTAAGTCTATCGAAACTAATTTGAACAGTGGTGTGACTTGATAGCACACCGAACACCAAACAGCTTAGTACCTATGCCCTCCCTTCTCAGGGCTGAGCTTAGTGTTGTGCCGCCAAAATGTGGAGATTCCACCAGGATGGTTCCTGGTGTGGAGAGAAGATGAAGACAAAGACATAGGGTGAGAGAGCTCTAGTGGGGAAATGATTAAGGAGAGCAGTCTTTTTTTTCATTTGTAAATATTTGTAGAGATATTTGTTTGAAATTGCAAACTTCAAATTGCAATTTCAGATTAATTAGTTATTATTACTGCTATTCAGTGGGCCACAGACAAGTGCTATCTTCTAGGGGACATGTATCAGGACATGGGGTTATCCTGAATGACCAAGCTAAGAGCCCTGGGCTTTGGCTAAGCTGCATGGGCATGCCATGTGAGAATATCTTTCCAGAATGTCATTTATCTCCTAGGAAAGCACAGAAAGTCTGTCCTAACTTTTAAGAAATATTTTTTCTGGCCCTCACTGGTGTGGCTCAGTGCATTGAGTGCCAGCCTGAGAACCAAAGGGCCACTTGTTTGATTCCCATTCAGGGCGCATGCCTGGGTTGCTGGCCAGGTCTCCAGTGGGGACCACATGAAAAGCAACCATATATTGAAGTTTCTCTCCCCCTCTTTCTCCCTCCCCTCTCCTCTTTCTGCAAATAAATAAATAAAATCTTTAAAAATATATTTTAAAAAAGAAATATTTTTGGAACATTTGTATCACTAAATTTTGTGCTATGACTAAACCAGGGCTACCTTCAAAGTGCCTTCAACCTACTAAGGACCAATCTGTTGTGCTTCAGAATCTGCAGTGGTAGATTAGAAATATGAAAGAAAAGTAGACAATTTTGATGAAAAGCAATTAGAGAAACCGACTCCGTAGGAGCTTAGCTACAATGCTGATTCTGAGAGAATCAAATAAAGCTACACAGCTATGGGCTCCCCTAGGGACCTTTATTTTGCCCACATCATCTGCTAGGTCATGCACGAAAATGAAGGACAAGTAATGCATCATAAAGTGTTCAAGCCTTAAAAAAAAAAAGAAATTGGAAAAAAAGTTTTCAATTCTACAATGTCACCATTTATTACAGAAAAAGAGATAAAGCTATGCCAATGGATTCCTTTTCTTCTTTAGAATTGCCAAAGTAATCTTCCTGAAACATCTTTTGGATCAAGTCACCCTCCAGTTCAGGGTTTTGCAGTGGCTCTTCTTACCAAGTGAAAGCTAAGTCATTCCTCCTCACTTTCAAAGTTTTGAAGACGTGGCCTCTGCCCTACATCTCTGTGACTTATTTTTCACTATTTCCAGGCAAAAGTAACACAGTAAACTTTATTTTAATCTACTATGTACAAAACACTGCTTGACATTTACATATATATTTTTATTTAATTGCCCTCATTTTAAAGATGTATAAATTCAGATGAATGTTCAGAGAGCTTGAATGGCTTGCCCAAAGCCCCAAAACCCTCAAGAAAAACCAGTGTTGTAGAAGCTAAGCTTGCTTGATTCTAAAGCTCAGGCTTCTTGACTTGTATCTCACAGTCTACCCACAATACTTTAAAATATATATATATAATATATTTATTTTGCATATCTATATGTAATGAATGACTGCAGCTCATTATAATATATTCAAGAAATACATTATTATGTAGGGAAACATGGGAAAGTCCCCATTTGCCCACATCTAACTTTGAAATGCCTCCCATGTGCAAACATTGCTAACAATTTGGTATGCATTTTTCTCATTTTGCTTTAGCATTTATAAATATGTATGCACAGATACACCTGGGTGTTATTTTTTACATAACTGAAAAAGAAAAGTTCTCAAACTTATTTCCTTTACTTCATATCTTTTCATAATGACATTTCTCTGAAGCATATATAAATCTATCCCAATATTTATAACAACTACAAAGTAGTATTTTATAGCTTGAATGTTTAATTTCATTTTGCCCCTGAGGGACATTTGAGGATTTTCAAATAAGCATCTTTGCAAACGTGTAAATCTTTAAGATAGATAATCAAATACAAAATGCTAGCTAAAGTGTGGTTTTTCAATGTGGTTATAGTGCTTTATTCGAAGACTTGTTTCACCTCTCTAATTATCAGTAAAGTCGCTTATCTTCTAAACTTTATTTATCCTTTGCATTTTTTTGTTCTGTGGGTTGCTTATTGAAAAGTTTGGGTCATTTGAGAGGAAGTCCAGCTTCTTGTCATTGTCTTCTGGGTTTGTAAAGCCGCCCTTCACCATATGGACATTATTCTGTGTTACATGAATTCCAAATGCCTTCTCTGAAGTTGTCCCCTGTCTCTTTACCTTATTTACATGCCTTTGTCAAGTCAATTTAACTTGGCAATGGTCAATTTGCAATGAGTTTAATTTAAATTTAAATAAGTTTAAATTTGCATGTGGTTAGGTTTCTTAATTTTTTTTCTTTAGAGCATATGGGTTTTATGTCTTGCTTAGAAAAAAATCCTCCTCCTCTCGTCTTAACCTTTGGACTGGGTAACTGTATAAAATCACTTATGTCTCCCCTAATACTATGTTTCATTTAGAAATTATGTTGCTGGATAAGAGTTCCTTGCACTAAATTATTTTTTCCCAAAATAGGAATGGTCCCAGAGCCTCTGTTTCTAGGAATGACACACTATACCATTTAGATTTGCCTTTCTTCTGAGAATAACTAAAAAGCTACAGGAAGAGCTTTTAAAAAGTCTTCAAAGTACCAAACAACTGAAAATGGAAGAGAATACAACTTCCAAACTAATAGACGAGGGGAAATGGAGTGAGAAAACATGTAAAGCCGTGGGCATGGCTACTTCAGTAAACTTTATCTACAGAAATAGGCAGCCAGCCTCTAAGTTTGCTAGCCCCTGACTCAGACTATTACTTACAAGACGGCAGCGATGGGGCTGTTGTGCAGTCCTGCGTGGGCCAGATGCTGAGTGGGGTGCTGAGCGGGGTGGCAGAGAGCTTTAGCCAGAGAAGCCCTTGCTTGACTAAACATTGCTTTGGGCTGCGTAATTCTCCAATTGGACTCTTCTCTTCTTTCCCTATTCTGGTAGATGGTTACTGTTCCTTAATACAGTTCTTTTCTTCTTAAACTAGACAGAGTGAATTCTGTTATTTGAAACTTTAACTGTGATTTATACACTCTCCTCCTTACATCAGTGATTTTTAGCTGGTGTATCTTGGCAGGCACAGGAGTGTGCTGTAAGAGTTTTGAATACATGTGATACCTGGCTGTTTTGTCGGGGGCAATGACTCTTTTTCCTTAGATTGTCAAATTTAAAAATGACAACAGCCAACACAATAACCATCCAGTGTGAATAAATAAAAATTTTATCTGTTTTTGTCATATCAGCAAAAAATATATTTGGGAGTGCTGTGGAACTTTATTAATTAGTTTATATGTGCCATAAGATGAAAAAGGTTGAGCCTGGCTGGTGTAGCTCAGTGGATTGAGCACAGGCCTGCAAACCAAAGGATCTCATGGTTCAATTCCCAGTCAGGGCACATGCCTGGGTTGCAGACCAGTTCCCAGCAGGGGACAGACCAGAGGCAACCATACACTGATATTTCTCTCCCTCTCTCCTTCCCTTCCCCTCTAAAGATAAATAAATAAAATATTTTTAAAAAATTAAATTAATTTTAAAAAAGATTGAAAATTGCTGCCTTACATTATTGTACCTTCTCCAAATTTCTGTTCAATAACGTTACTTCCTTTTACTAGTATAAATTAATTCTATCATTAAAATTGTTTTTTGTCATTTTTTTGCAATCTGCTCATCCTCTCACCTTGTTTCACTATCACTCAACTGGGAGGAAGTTTATTTTATATTTTTTATTTTTTTGAATATATTTTATTGAGTATGCTATTACAGTTGTCCCATTTTTTCTCCCCTTTATTTCCCTTTGTCCTGCACCCCACCCCTCACCAGCATTCTACCCCATCTTAGTTCATGTCCATGGGTTATATATTTAAGTTCTTTGGCTTCTCCATTTCCCATACTATTTCTCACCTCCCCCTGTCTATTTTGTGCCTACCATTTAGCTTCATGTTCCCTGTACTTTTTCCCTCATTCTCCTACTTCCCCCTCCCAGCTGGTAACCCTCCATGTGATCTCCATTCCTGTGATTCTGTTCCTGTTCTAGGTGTTTGCTTAGCTTGTTGTCATGTTTGTTCTTAGTTTCAGTTGTTGATAGTTGTGAGTTTGTTGTCATTTTACTGCTCATAGTTTTGGTCATCTTCTTTTTCTTAGATAAGTCCCTTTAACATTTCATATAATAAGGGCTTGGTGATGAAGAACTCCTAAACTTGATCTTATCTGGAAAGCACTTTATCTGCCCTTCCATTCTAAATGATAGCTTTGCTGGGCAGAGTAATCTTAGATGTAGGTCATTGGCTTTCATGACTTTGAATACTTCTTTCCTGCCCCTTCTTGACTGTAAGATTTCTTTTGAGAAATCAGCTGATAGTCTTATGGGCACTCCTTTGTAGGTAACTGTCTCCCTTTCACTTGCTGCTTTTAAGATTCTCTCCTTCTCTTTAATCTTGGGTAATGTAATTATGATGTACTTGGTGTGTGCTTTTTTGGGTCCAGCTTCTTTGGGATTCTCTGAGCTTCTTGGACTTCCTGGGAGTCTGTTTCCTTTGCCAGATTGGGGAAGTTCTCCTTTATTATTTGTTCAAATAACTTTTCCACTTGTTGCTCTTCCTCTTCTCCTTCTGGCACCCTATGATTTGCATGTTGGAACATTTAAAACTTGTTCTGGATGTTTCTAAGCCTCTCCTCATTATTCTGAATTATTATTTCTTCATTCTGATCTATATCATTAATTTGAGTCCTGGTTTCCTCTCCTTCACTGTTGTTTCCCTGTATATTTTTCTTTATTTCACTTTGCATAGCCTTCACTTTTTCCTCTATTTTGCAACCACACTCAGTCATTTCTGTGAGCATCCTGATTACCAGTGTTTTGAACTATGCATCTGATAGGTTGGCTTTCTCTTCATTGCTTAGTTCTATTTTTGGAGATTCGATCTGTTCTTTCATTTGGGCCGTATTTCTTTGTTTTGGTATACCTGTTACGTAGTAAGGGGCAGAGACTTAGGTATTGGCCAAGGTGGGGCAACCCATGCAGCTGTGTTGTGGTGCTGTTTGTGGGTGAGGAACCTGAGAGGGAACAATGCCTCTTATTCACCTCTCGGCCAGCTTTTAGTCACTTCCCCTACCTCCCACAATCAAATTGGGCTCTTCTGGTGCTGAGTACCAGGTGGGTGGGTTTGTATACATTCCAGGACCCTGTGGTTCTCTCCCATGAACTCTCCTGTGAGGCTGGGAGTTTCTCCTGCTGCCACCTCAACCCTCACAGGTTTTCACAGTCAGAGGTTTTGAGGCTTGGCTTTATTTCCCCACACTGGAACCCTGGGTTACTCCATATATCTCACTCCCCAGTTGTTCCTTCCAGTTTCTCCACACATAACTGTGGGACCTCCTGGACACCCAACCACCACCTCTCCTACCTTGGCCTCCAGCTGCCACTTTGCCTCAAGTTCTCTCCCCTCAGCTGCCCATCTCTGCCCTTCCTACTAGTGTGGATGAATGCTTTTCCTTTAACTCATTGGTTGTCAAACTTCCATACAGTTCGATTTTCTGTCAGTTCTGGTTGGTTTTTGATTTTAAGTGTATTGTCCTTCTTTTGGCTGTGCAAGGAGGCAAGTGTATCTACTACCTATGCCTCCACTGTGACTGGGAGTCAGAATTTTAAACAGTGTGCATTTATTCTCTTTAGCTTTTGCCTGAGAATCTTGCAACTCTGACTCTCATAGAATGTATTAATTAGCCTCCTCTTCGTGTATGATACTTAACTCATTTCTATGTCTATGATATTGCAGGTGTTATTCCCTTACCTTGAAAGTCCCACTTGCATACAAAACTGAGCTCAAGAGTCACCACCTCCATGAAGCCAACTCTGACTTCTCTAGCCTTCATCAATATATCTGTGCTCTGAGTTCTCAAGGTGGATAATATTACACTAATTGGTTCTGAATTAACTTACTTGTTTAAGGTAGTTAATATAATAATAATATATAATATTTGTAAAACCCTCGCTATGGCCAAAATGCTTCAAAGTATTAATTTGTTTAACCCTCATAATTTCCTGAGGTAGATACCACTGTTATTATCCTAGTTTTACAGATGAGTTAACCAAAGCATAGTATAGATTAAGAAAATTGTCCAAGGTTTTGAAACTAGTAAGTAACATAATCAGGATTCAAATTCAGAGAGTCTGACTCCAGAACCTTGACTCTATTCTCTACACTATCCTACCTGGTGTTTGTTTGTTTTGTTTCCCCTATCCAAATGTAGATTTTCCTACTTTTCTATAGGAGACTAGTAAGGGCAATGGATCAAAATGGATATAATTTGTTTCTTGGAGATTAATTATATCATCATGTGATAGCTGTGTAGTCACCATGATATCAGTCGAAGTTACTCTGATCCACATGGCTCTTCCGAGACTAAGTAAGAAAAATAGCCCCTGTTCTTGGAAATGCAGCAGTTATCAGAAGTGGGCCTTGATCCCAAGTGAAACGCACACTTCACCTTTGACAAATCAATGTTCTAATCAGTTAGTGATCTTTGGTGGAGACATGAGCATAACTTCACGATACTAATTGGGTCACCTTGTTTCTTCTCATTTTCAACAGGCCAAGAGTCTGAGTGACTTAAAACCAGAGAATATAATGCTCATTTTCATCTCTTTCAAGTTGACACTTTCTGACACAGAAGTAACACATACTAAGTATTTAATAAATAATGTTAGAATTGAGCATAATCTCACTTGACCTCCATTGCAACAGCAAGGTAGCTGGTAGACGGCTTGAAGAATTAGCTAAAAGCCACGTGTGGCAGGAGGACAGCAGTGAACCAGAGGGTTTTGATTCCTGGGGTTGATGAAAGTTAACAAGTGTCATCTCTAAGCAAAGAAGTGTAGGAAGAAGGATTTCTGCTAGGAAACATAATTGCTCTCATTTGCAGTGTGTAAGGTTTTTGACACCTTGTGAATCAGAAATACTATACAAAAAAGACCACTTCTTCCCTGCCTACCTTGGGAAACCATCCAATCTTTTGCTGCCAGTGTTACCTGACTGCATTTGGTGGCAAGCGTGTATGTGCTGGGTGGGTGGAAGGGGGTAAAAAGGTGATTTGGAAAAGAAGTATTCTAGGGAAGGATGGGAGGGTAGTGATGTTCTACAGATTTCGTCTTACTTTTTTAAAAACAGTCTTTGAACTTTCCAAATTGGCCTCTAATTTGTAAATATTTTCTTTTTAAGCCATCATGATGCTCCTCCTTTAATTCCTATCTTAGATGGTAAACCTTGTATTATCTTGGGACATTTTTATTCCTTTTTCAAGATTTTTCTGTAGCCATTGATTCCCTATAGCTTTCCGTGGGGTTTTAGAAGGGAAAGGACATGGCGATAGAGAAAGAAGTCCAATAGCATCCAGCTGATGTTGAAATGTCTGGTGTTGGGATTGGAGGAAGGCTCATGATACTCAGCCGTCAAAGCCAAGTGTAGACCTTAAAAAGAGTGATTCTTCCAGGGTGTAAAATTAGAGGCCTCAAGGGTATGATTCTGAACAGGGGCTTCTATTAAATGCAGTTCTGTAATTATCTCCCATACCAGTGAAAAACAGTCCATCTCTTTGTCCGGTCTAAAAGGAGGCCTTGCGAAGGCCAGATGTAAGCACACGTCAATAAGCCCAGCTTTCCTGTAATCCATAGGGGTGAACTGTTTGCATTGTTTTCAAGATGGAAAATTGCTGCTAATCTTGAACTCTGAGGGAGAGGAGAAACAGGAAGCCACTGGGAACATAAAATAACAGGCTGGACTTTGAAATTAAAACAGGAAAATTCACTGCCTGACTTGCCCTCTGAAAGCAGGTTTCATAGTTCCTTGAAGAACATAAAAAGAATCTTGTTTGTGAAAGATTCACTTAATCATATATGTTTGCTCCCGATGTTTACTGTAACTTGGAAGTCTGACTTCAAAGACGCTCCCTCAAGAAAGAGGGTCTGGTTTTAAAAGAGATTTTCAAAGACCACTTCTTGTTTTTCTTTCTCGCCCATATTCCTTGTATTTTTCATGCCTAGACCTGCAGCAATGTCCACTAACATCTCATAAATGTTCCCATAGCTATGAAATGTTACATTGACTGGTGTCTTGTCAAGTCAAGGGATTTCTCATACCTTTCCAACTAGCACAGTGGTGGAAAGAACCCTGGAAGTCTAAGACCTAGAATCCTGGTGAGTTTTAGCTCACCAGGGACTAATTATGAGCAATTCAAGTAACCGTTCTGTTCTATGGTTTCATTTTTTTAAAATAGTGGAGTGAACTTCAGAGAAAATATGAAGTCCCTTTAAAATAATCTGATCCCTAAGCTCAAGCTTATTTATGCTTAAATTATATAACCTTTACAAGAATGTAAACTCTGAATACAGGATCTTGGTCTGTTTTGTTCACCTCTGTGTCCCCAGAAACTGAAGCAGTTTTTGACCTTCAATAAATATTTGTTGAATGAGCGATGAATGAGCAATTGAATAGAAGGCATTGGTTCATTAAGAGCTGTGACTCAAGAGAAATTATGATGTTATTTTTGGGAGCAAGGAGGAGTCAGCTTTGCTCATCTCAAAAAGAATAACCCAATGCGAGCTGAGAATGTAAGACAAGATGAGATCAGAAAAAGGGCCTATTCTACCAACCTCTGAAAATTATGTGTTGGTGCTATGGAGCCAAAATGCTGCAATAAGTAAATGGTTCAAGGTGGGCAAAGAAGAAAGCCTCAATTTCAGGGCTCAGATTCAAGCATCAGCATGTAGAGTGATATGCATAAATATAAAAAACCACAGATAAAGGAGAAAGATTAACCCAACTTACATAAATGTGAGTGAAAAAGACTCAAGGGTCAAAGTGACTATAGATATAACTAAGAAAGCAATGTATGTTTTTACTATTAAGACAATCTTTTTGTAATTGCTGGCCTTGGTCAAATCTTTTTTAGGGTGATGGATATTGATTCTGTATTTTAAATGAAGGAGTCTACAGAGGAGTAGAAGAAAAAAGAAATTATCTGAAGGAAAGCAGTCATTATTGCTTCATTTGGAGGACACTAAGGGGCACTGCTTTGAGCATTACTTTCAAATATAAAAAAATAGGTTTCTTGATTCACGTGAAGACAAACTTTTTGCTCAGAGAGGAAACTTAAGAGATATGCAATCAGGGAGCAGGTTGAAATCTCACACATTCTGGAAAACAGTCTGGCAGTTCCTCAAACAATCAAATATAAAATTAGTGTATGATCCTGCAGTTTCACTCCTAGGTACATAACCAAGAGAAGTGAAAACACACATCTACAAAAACTTGTACATGTGCGTTTATAACAGCATTATTCACAGTAGCCACAAAGCAGAAATAATAGAAACAACCTAAATATTTATCAACTGATGAATGGATAAATAAAACATGCTGCATTCATATAACAGAATGTTACTCATCAGTAAAAAGACATGAAGCTCTAATATATGATACAACATGAATCAACCTTAAAAACATGCAAAGTGAAAGAACCCAGTCACATAAGGCCACACATTTTATGATTGCCATGGTATAAAATGTACAGAATAAGCAAATTCAAGAAAACAGAAAGCAGGTTAGTAGTTGCCTCAGTCTGAATGGGGAGCGAGTAGGAGGCATGGAGAGTGACTGCCAAAGAGCCTGAGATTTCTTTTTGAGTGATGAAAACACACTAAAATTAGATCATGCTGATGTTTGCACGACTCTGGGAATATACTAAACACCACTAACTTCCACAAAGTAGATAAATTTCAAAGCATGTAAATTATATCTCAATAAAGTTGTTAAATATTTTTTAAAGAGTAGACACTTATCTGGACTGAGCGGGTCTAGGAATAGCAATGCTGAAACAAAAAAAAATGTGCCTTATGACTTATCAGCTCTAGAATACCATTATTCTGTGACCGTGACCCATAGATATACCAGACTTAGATGTGAAGCAAAGACTAAGTAGACTGGATGTTGAAAAAGAGTAAAAAATGTCATCTAGATAATAAAGAAAGATGCTTTACTCTGAATGCGTCCAAGTAGATGCTGTTGGAAACCAATTAAGACTGGACTTTTACTGTCCAGAACCAGAAAGTCTTCTGTGTAGAATCTAAGCCACATACTCTCTTTCTAAGTGACTTTCACTCCAGTCCAATCTTCCTACTTGCAATTCTCTTGCAGTCCTTCACGTAGAGAGGAAAATGCAAGCTTTGAAAGCGTCAATCAGAGTGTGCTACTCTTCCTATTGCACTTAGTATAAAATCCAGATACCCTTTCCTACAAGTCTCACAGGAGCCGACTTCTGCTCCCTCCCAACTCTCACTTTTACCCAGAGGGTCAGGCCTCATTGGCCATTTTCTGGTTTTCTGAGCTACAAGACTTCTTTCCACATTGGAGCCTTTGCATTAGCTGTGTCCTCACCCAGAAACGCTCTTCCTCTTGACTCGATGTGGCTGGATGCCTCCTTCTTCTTCCCCAAGCTGCAGCTTCTTGTCAGCAGTGCCCACCCCATGAGAGCTGCTTTACTCTTGGTGTTTATATCATAACAAGTGGTCAATAGTATTTGTTGAAAGAATGAATTACAAATGATGTCTTACTACTCATCTTGAAGAAGTATGATATTTATCCCTGATAACAACCCTACAGAGCCCCCATTTTATAAGTGGGAAAGTAGAGACATGGCCTGTCAAAGGCTACATAGCAGCCTTTTTGTGCTGCGTGAGGATCATTTATTGCGAAAGCAGTTTAATGAGTGTGCCTGTGTTTTCCCATCTCCCACTCCCTCGAGCACGTTTCAGGCTTGGCGTTTCCGTGTCTCAGGGATTGTTGCTGGGTTGTTTGAGGGCACTGGCTTTTCCTGTATTTGTTTATGTTTCCCACATTTTTTTTTCAGTTGAAGAGCTGAATAGTGTCCTGAAGGGGTAAGGGAGGAGGGAAATGCCTTTGAATAGAACCAGTTTGAAAAGGAAAACTCCAGCAGAATAAGAATGAGATCTGGAGCCATGAAGAAGCTTGTCATTTCACTACAATGACCCAGTAAAAAGCAAAGTTTCAATGGAACATGGTCCCAGGGATGACTCTGTGGCCATGGCTTTTCTGCCCCAACACAGTTTCTCCTCCCAGGCAGGTTACAGAGGTAGATGGTTGAATATTAAGAGATTATCGTCCTGGCCAGGTACTCAGTTGTTTAGAGTATCATCCCACTACAGTAAGGTTGGGGGTTTAATCCCAAGTCAGAGCACATCCAAGAATCAACCAATAAATGCATAAATAAGTGGAACAACACATTTTTTTCTTTCTCTCTCAAACCAATAAAAATAAATTTTAAAAAGTGATTACTTAGAGGTTTAGACCATGATGATATCAGTGTGACCATAATATATAGAAATAAGAAAGCCATATTCTGCAACACTATGCTATGTCATCTCCCCCTTGAGGTTCCAAAAATCAAGCAAACGTGAAAACTATTTCTTTCCCTAAAAAAATCAGAAATATGTGTGCAAGTATTGGACCAAATTAACATATCTATTAACAATCTACTTATACCTACTTAATCTACTCGGGAAAAAACACACACCCACTCTAGGACTGAAGGAGACAAAGACATTGAAGAGTGAGGCTCCCTGCAGGGAAAGTCAGAGGCAGAGCCCGTCACAGAGCTCAGTAAAGGAGGACAGACAAGCCTATCGTTTCAATTAGCTTCTTAGCTGTTGGTTCAGAGGTGCCAACTAAAGGTATATCATTGTCACTTTCAAAAGTATGCCTGAAGGGAGACCTATCATGGGTTCTGCCACCCTGGGAGTGCTATGATTTTAGCGAGAGGTTCAGTAGGTCATTGATGGGCTCTGCTCGATGGTTCATCTGCCCCTGGCAACTGAGGACAAGGTCTGGGCCGGGGAGCCAGCTCCTTCCCCTCCGTCACCTCAGCTTCCAAGCAGGGGCCATGTTGTCCTCACTCAGGACTGTATGATAGGTTTCTACTCACATCACAAACCCTCTGCAGGAGAAGGTAACCAACCTCCTTCCCTAAGTGGTGGAAAAACAGGACTCTGGCAATGTTTAACTGGTGAAACTGCTTAGGTGAAGTCCCATCTAGGGTAACATGAGAGCATTAAGTGTTCAAGTGAGATTGGAGATTTATGAGGTAGCACATTCCTGAGCAGGCAGGGTTGCCACCGCAGTCCAGTCACCAGTGGACTTAAAGCTACAGTTGCCTCGATCATTCAACCCATGAAACTGGAATTTCTATAAAACAGCATTTTCCTGTCTTCAGGAATCCTGACAAATTCCAGACTTTCTCACGAACATTAAAAACAAAAACAGAGAGGTAAACAGACTCTCACTCCCCTTTGCTGGCTAATTGTCTCTGCCCTGCTGCTGAGCACTGAACTCTCCCAGCATGCTGAGCCCCAGACAGTGGTGCCTCTCAAGCAGGACACCCATCTAATTCCTAAGTGAGCACACGAGGCTCCTGCAAATCCAGTGAGCCTGACTGCTCTGGCTTCTTCTAGGAGCCCTTCAGAAAGGCAGATACAGGCTTAGTCTGTCCCCTATCCCCTGAGAGAAGCTTCCAGGTGAATGTTTTGAAGGCACACCAAATGGAATTCAGCCCCAAACTCATTCTTTGTTCTCTTCCAAAGGGGTCCCCTGTATCAGCACCCATCTTTCTTACTGGAACTCATATTTTTGTTTCCCTACTTAAAGACTAAATCACTTGACTCTCCTCGTACCCTCATTTCTAACATTCATTCTACCTTGTCTAAGAGTTGCTCGTTGTGGACTTCTTTCACACTGTCTCTCCCTACCCATAGTCCTCAATCCAAGAACCTGGGGTTCTATCTCTTTCCTGGGTGGTTCTATTGCCTTCAGCCTATACCCACCTTGTCCCTCCCAAGGCCATTACCAGGTGGCCCTTCCTCATCTACTTTCTTTATTGAGTTTCTATGTGCAGCGTACTGTTTTAGGCACTGACTATTGCAAAATAAATAACTTGCAAAAATGCGTAGTCACCAGTTTTAGAGCTTATATTTCTAGTGGAGGGAATACAAAATAACAAATAAATATACAGTAAGTCAGATGGTGGTGAATGCTTTGGGGTAAAAGAAAGCATTTAGTAAGAAAAATAGAGAATGCTGGCATAGGGGGAGGGGTTATTATTTTATGTTGGGTAAGGAAGCAATGCTCTTCTTGTAAGGTAGTATTTTAGCAGAAATGAATGAGTGAGTGCATAAGTCTTGGGAACATCTGGAATAAGAACAGTGTGTGTAGAGAGAAGGATGCAGCAACAATGTCCAAGGCAGAAGCAAGGGTAGTGTGCTCAAGGAGAATCAAGGAGGCAAGTGCGGCTGCAGCAGAGTGCTTGTGTGAGAGAGGAGTGGATGATGAGGATAGATGGGAGCAGAGGGGTCAAGGCCAGAGGGTATTGGGGCTTGCACACTGTTGTAAGGGCTTTAGCTTTTATTCTGAGTAAAATCCAGAGCCACTGGGGGAGTTTGATCAGAGGTCTCAATCAAATTTAAAAGGATTACTTTAGCTACTGTATTGAAAAAAAAAAGGTGGAAACAGTGATGTGAGGGGGCCCAGTTAGGAAACCATTACCGGTGATTGTGAGTGAGAGATGATAATGGACAGAACTAAGCCTTATTGGCAGGGGTATTAGGAAGTATTTGGATTCAGGAAACATCTAAAGGTAGAGAGGATAGGATTAGCTGATAAATGTGGGGTAGGAGGGAAAGCACACTCTGAAGTCTTTCTCCTAAGCAGTCAGAAGCCTGGAATGTCCATTTATTGAGTTGTGGAGGACTCAGGAAAGAGAAAGTTGGTGTTGGAGGGTGGGGTTAAAAATCTGGAGGTTAATTTTTGACATGTAAAGTTTGAGATGCTTTTTAGATACCTGTGTGGCACTGTCAAGTAAATACTTTAATATGGGAGTATAGAGGTCTAAGGAGAGGTTGAGTCTGGAGATGTACATGTGAGAGGTATCAGCATATTAATGGCATTGATGGGACTGAATGGGATCACGAAGGGAAGGGGTGTTGGCAGGATCATGTAGGATGGCATTGTGGATTTCTCACACATTTCTGTCTGTGGAGAACAAAAGTTCTTTGCTCCATAGGCTGGTCCTCAAGCCTGGCTATAACCCAGCTTGACCCTGGCCGTTCAAACACCCAGTCTTGCTCTGACTGGTGTGGCTCAGTTTGTTGGGTGTTGTCCCACAAAGCAAAAGGTTACCTGTTCTATTCCTAGTCAGGACACATGCATGGGTTGTGGATGGTGGGTTCAGTCCCCAGTTGGGGTGCGTATGAGAGGAAACTATGAGAGGCAACCAAATGATGTTTCTCTTTCACATCGCGATTTCTCTCTCTCGTCTTCTCCCACACTTTCCCTCTTTCTTCTCTTTGTGAATCCTCTACACCAGTCAGTACTTTCATCCTCTTCTCCCTGATCCCAGCTATACCTTGCACTTTTGTTCTAAACCTTGAATGCTACCCATCTTAAAACAGCCAGTTCAAATCCCACCTTGATTTGTTCATTCACTGCCCAAATATTTCTGTTAATCTGTAGCATTGGGTGCCAAAGATACAGCAATGACGAAGACAATGACTTTCCAGAGAGCCTTTCCTATTCCCCTGCTTAATTGTCCTTTTCCTGATCTTCTGTGGCAAACAAACCTAGAAATTTTAATTGGCAGGACCAGTGGGACATAGACCTGGGGGAAAACTGGGAACAATAGATAGTCAGAGTCTACTGGAGAAGGAGCACGCCAACATGAAATTACAAAACAGAAAAAAAAGAAAGGAAAAAATAAAGAAGTTCCTTGCTACCATAGAAGAATACACCCTGGCAAGCAAAATAATGCCTCGCCAGCACCAAAGTTCTCTATATCCTGATGCCCAGAGGTGTGAATATGTTAGTTTCCATAGCAAAGGGCAATTAAGGTTGCAGATAAAATTAAGGTTGCTAATCATCTGACCTTAAAATAGGAAGATTAGTCTGAGCTATCCAGGTGGGCCCATTGTACTCACAAGGGAACTGAAAAAGTGGAAGAGAAAGCAGAAGAGTCAGAAAAGGATATGTGATGATGAAATTTATATAGTTGGCTTTGAAAGTGGAGAAAGGGAACCACAAACCACAGAGTGCAGTGGCCTCTAGAAGCTGAAAAAATTGGGGGAATGGATTCTCTGCTGGAGCCCTACAGAAAGAGGTGCCGTATGTCACCACCTTGATTTTAGCCCCATGAGACCCATGTCAAATTTCTGAACTACAGACTGTAACATAATACATTTGTGTTGTTTTTAAGACACTAGGGTAATGGTAACCTGTTTATAGCAATCTGTTATGGCAGCAATAGGAAACGAATATAGCATTCTATGGTTATTTAACTCTTTCAAAGATGTCTCTCCCCCAATATACACCACCAATTGCCAAAGATCCAAGATAATGAGACTATCTTTCTGAATTTCCTCCTTTAACATTCACATTAATTAGGGTTCTTTTGGCTGCAAGTGACAGAAAACTTAGTAAAATTTTTCTTAAGCTGGAAAATTGGCTCAATCAGTGAAAAGTTCTGAAGGAAGTCTAGCTGCAGGCACCACAGATGAAAGATGCTCAAGTGATTTAGATGTTGTAGACACCCATTTCTCTCTACTCTGCACTTTCCTTTCTGCTCATTTTATTTTCAGATAGGCTGTTGTCACGTGGTGGCAAAGATATCCACTGGTAGCTCCAGGCTTGCATTCCACAGGCTTAGAAACCCCAAAAGAAAGAGAGTACCTTTTTCTCGACTCTAGAGGCTGATACTGACTGGATTTACTCATGTCATCTGCTTGATGCTGACCTAATCATGGTGGCTGAGAGTGTCTTGCCTGTCTCACCACTGGGCGTGGGTCATGCGCCTATGCCTGGAGAGCAGCACCTCCTACCCGTGAGGTGTGGAATGAGGATGAATTGACTGTACAGTGACCTCCCTTCCCCTATATTCCAGGGGGGAGAGAGGCCAGAAGCAGGATATCAGGGAAGTGAATGGACTTTGAAATCAGATAGGTTCAAATTCCATCTCTGCCTTTTAGTAACTCTCCACTCTGGCTGATTTGCCTATCAGCAAATCTTATAGCCTTTCTGAGCTTCAGTTCCTCACAAGCAAGGTTATACAATAATGTCTGTTTCCTTGAGTTCTTAAACCAGAGCATCTGTGTGAAACTGCCTAGCACAGTGCCTGGCAGGGACAGGGTGCTCAGGAAATGTAGGTTCCTTTCTCTCTCTCCATCTAGGTGAATGTCCTGCAGCCAGGCAGCCTCCTATGGAACACCTCTCCCCTCGGCTCATACATCACTAGTCTCCAGAAAGCCTTACTCATCTATACCTCATGCCAACTTGAGTCTACTAGCTCCTTGGGGGAGTTCTTGGCCATCTCAGAATCCTTCATGCTTCTCCAGTTGAAAGGAAATGCTCTTCAGCTACTCATTCAGAAACAGTGAATGCCTGTGCTTCTGCAAGAGGTATAATTCCCTGGCAGGACTTCCCAGCTGGGGCCTTAGCCTACGGTAGGAGGAAAACGTGAGAATTAATGTGCACACAAAGCCGCTTTCATTTCGCCCATCACTAAAGCATCCCACTGCTCTCTCAAGAGGAGCTGCTGCTTGGACTTCAGGTGGAGCAGGCAAAGCCCAGAGTGCTTACAGTAGTTGCTAAATGTTCAGCAAATCAATAGCAAAGTTGGGAGTGGATATTTAGAGTAAATGGAATCAAATTAAATGAAATGAAATAATTCTCAAATTAAGAAAAAAAACACTATCTGGCACTGTACCCAGAGCTGTCCTCTTCATTATCTCACAGCTACCTCATACTATCACTACCCATGTCAAGAGCTAAAACAGGACAGGCAGAGCCCTGCACAGAATTTCAACTAACACTAGTTCTCTTCTATGAGAACTCAATGCAGAAAGACTAGGAGAGGTAGAAAGAGTACCCCCAAGTCATTCAGACCCATTATTATTAGTTCCTTACTTTCTCTGTTCTTTTAGGTCTGACCTTATTTTACATACTTGTACAGGCACCTCTACCATTCCTGGTAGGTGAATGTTATCATACACTCTGAGTCTTGATGGAGAGTTTTCCTCATCACCCATGTGCAGCCAGAAGATAGAAAGTTTTCTAAAACATCCATTCCACTAGAAACCAAGTGGAAAATCACATTGTAGTTCTGTTTCCAAGCCAATAAAGATGAACAATTCAGTAGTGGGGAGGGTAAGAGAAGAGAAGGGACAGTTTGGGAGAGAATGAATAAAGAGGAAAAGAAAAGAAAACCCTATAGCTATCTTCAAATGTCAGGGGAGAAAATAAAATTGAGTTGCCCAGGTGCACAGAATGAAAACACTTACCCATTTCCCCAAAATCTTTAAGCATAAATAATAGGCTCTATATTAGCCCACCCAAACCAGGCACAAATCCCATTGGCAGGCCTTTAAAAGAATAAAAAATCTCTGCAAACATCATTAAGTCACCCTAAACCTGCTTTCAAAGGAAACTGTCAAGTAATGAAATTATCTCAATAGAAAGATGTGGGTCACGAAGAAGGGAAGGTTGTAGAGTAAATGGCATCCTTGGGATGTGCAAGGCTGTAAGGGGAGATGGTGGTAATGGCTGGTTTTGTTCTTACAGAGACAAATACTCAGCTTGCTGACCGCAACAGTTTTCATTTTCTGCATTTTCCTCCAGAGGCAGCAGGAGAAGTTGCCATGCCTTATTTTGAATACTTAGCTTCACAGAAGAAAAGCAATATGGTGAACCCCTGCCGACAGCAGTCTAAACAGTTAAAACAAAAAATCAAACGAAAGCATTGCCACGCTAACCTTGCAGCAGAAACCTAGTTAGATTTATGTTCAGACTGGTTGGTAGTTTGGCATGGAGGGTCACAGCCTCACCTCTCTATGTGCTAACAGAGGTTTTAATGGCTGCTTTTAACACTGTCTCCTGACCCTATCTCCTCGGAGGACATTCTATTCTTTGGGTTCTGCAAACAGCACACTCTCCTAATATTTGTCCTCATACTTCTTTGGACATGTCATATTACTCTCCCATGTGGTGACTCTTCTCCTGATGTCCCTTCCCCCAGGCTTTGCTCCTAGACTCTCCTCTTTTAATTTTTATTGAACTTATTGGGGTAATATTGGTTCATTAAATTATGTAGGTTTCAGGTGTACAGTTCTATAATACATCATCTGTATATTGTATTGTGGTTCACCACCCCAAGGCAAGTCTCCTTCCCTCACTATTTATCCTGCCTTTACCTTCTCCTCCCTCCCTCCATGCCCCTTTCCCTGTGGAAATCACCATACAGCTGTCTGTATCTTTGGGCTTTTTTTCTCTGCTTAATCCCTTCACCTTTTTTATGCAATCCCACAACCCTCCTCCTTTCTGACAGCTGTTGGTCAGTTCTCTGTATCTATGAGTGTTTCTATTTTGTTAGTTTATTTTGTTCATTAGGTGTCCTGTGTAAGTTAAATCATATAGTATTTGTCTTCCTCTGACTGGCTTGTTTCACTTACATAATACTCTTGGAGTACAACTCAGCAGTAAAAAGGAAGGAATTCTTACTTTTTGCAACAAGGACCTCGGGAATATTGTGCTAAGTGAAATAAGACAGTCAGTGAAAGACAAATGCCATATGATTTCACTTATATGTGGAATCTAATGAACACAATAAACTAATAAACAAAATAAAAACAGCAGCATAGATACATGGAACAGACCGACAGCTGCTGGAGGGGAGGGTGGTGAAACTGGATGGAAGATGGTGAAGGGGTTAAGCGAAGAATATTTACACACAACCCACAGACATGGACAACGACGCAGGGGTTAACTGAGGGGGGGCGGGGTGGGACTTGGTGGAGGTGGACAGAAGGAGAAAGAGTGAAGACAAGTGTAATATCATAAACAATGAATAAACAAACAAAAAAACAAATAAAAGTAGGCAAGCTTCTGGCCTCTCCTCTTTACCGAGGTTCACTCTCCTTGGTATCCGGGTCTGCCCTCTGACCTCAGTTACCATCCTGTGCTCAGGGCATCTTCTCTTCTGAGCCCCAGAGAGACCTAAAAGCTGCCTCATTAGACATCTCCACTCTGGCTCCTCAGTGCATTGTGGCCTTCTAATTCTTTATATTTTCCTTCCAAAACTGCTGCATTCTTGGCACTCCTGCCTCAATGAATGGCCCAACTATACTCATAACTAGTTTCTATACTCTAGAAACTAGAAACTAGGTGACACCACCTAGTTGCCCTTTTCCCACATCCAGGCCTTGTCTAGTCTACTTTATACCTATTCTGTCACCATCTTTATCTAGACTATGACATCAGAAGGCAGTGTACAGTAGAAGTTAAGAGAACTGTCTCAGGAGGCAGGGTTTAAATTTTGGCTCAATTTTATCTGTACACAGAAAGTATAATACTATAAATCTCATAGGATTGTTGTAAAAATTAATGATGATACATGTAAAGTGTTTAGAAGAGTTTCCAGCACATAGTTAGCTTAATGAAGTGCTAGTTGCACTGGCTGGTGTGGTTCAGCAGATTGGGCATCATCCTGCAAACTGAAGGTTGCTGGTTCGATTCCCAGTCAGGGCACATGCCTGGGTTGCAGGCCAGATTCCCAGTTGGGAGGGTGTGAGAGGCAACTGAGTTGACTAAAAAGTTCATTTGCCTTTTTCCATAAGATGGCTTTAGTAGAGCTTAGTTGTCTTTACCTTCATTCAAAACAATTTTGTTAGATTGTATTGTGACAGCTGTCCTATCAGCAGTGAGTTTAAAAAGAAAAATCAAAATTGGTGAATTTTTTTGTAGCCATTTTATTATTAAAGATGGAAAAAAATATGCAATATTTTCAGTATATTATGCTTTCTTATTTCAAGAAAGCTAAAAACACAACTGAAACCCAAAAAAGAATTTGTGCAATATATGGAGAAGGTGCCAAGGCTGATCGAACGTGTCAAAAGTGCTTTGAGAAGTTTTGTTCTAGAAATTTCTCATTGGTTGATGCCCCACTGTCAAGTAGACAGTTGAAGTTAATAGTAATCAAATCAAGACATTAATTGAGAACAATCAACATTATGCTATGTGGGAGACAGCCAGCATACTCAATAGATCCAAATCAATAAACTTAGTGGTGAAAATAAAAAAATGTGTCTTTTCTTTTACGAAATCAACTAAGTGGACTTTTTGGCAAAGCCAATATGATCATTACTGTTATTATTATTGCCCATCCTGATAATTGAATCCCTCAGCTACCTCTTTATATTCATTAATGCTTCCCTCCAACACCTGCTGCACATTATTACTTCAACGTGATGGTTCCTAAAGGCAAATCCTGTCATGGCATCACCTTGCTTACTCAGTTTTTCTCAGGATAAAGTCCAAATCCCTTAACATCGCTTAAGAGGCTTCTCAGTACCTGGTTCTCCGCTGCATGTCTCTTGCAACCAGTGGTTTCTGACGTGTCTGGCCCTCTGGACATGATCAAAACACTTCCCCTCCTCCACAGATAACTCCTGTTCTCACTGAAGGTTTTTATTGAGTGCCTCTTGTCTGTGTAGGGAAACATAATTGGAAACAAAATTTACTCTCAGCCCAGAAAATCTCCCCACAAAGATAGTGGCAAGAAAAGAGATTTTATTCTTGAATAAGATTAAACCAGAAAGTAATGTGTGTCACAGGCAGTCCCCTAAGAGATGGGAGGACGGGAAGAAGTCTCACCCTTTTATACAGCAAAGTGGACACAACCCATTACATGCACGTTTTCGAGATAAGTAATAACTAGCTCACAAAAAAGAGGACTTGGCAGTGCCATTTGTCAGACACGATTCATCCTAACTTTACCTGGTAATCAGGCTGGCCATTGGCTTTATCCAGAAGAACAAACAGTTTCTCATATTTTTATGATAGGAAGCAATTTTGCAACTTGGAGCAAAGAGCCCGCTGTAGGTAGGCTCCCACTTTCCCACAAACCTGGGAAATAGGGTGCTGTCGCCCCTGCTGACTGTATTTCAGAGAGCTAGCTGTCAGGTTCTCGAGGAGGGTACTTCTGATCAGAAAGCTGACAAGAGGTCGATCTAGTTTTCAAGAGGATTTGTATACATTTCAAAGAGAGGAGAAAGTACGTATACTTACATGCTTTCTAAGGTAAATGCTCTGAGAAAAAGGAGAAGAGGGAAAGATCTTCCCTTACTTTCAACAAGGAGAATAAAGTCTCATTTTTTATTTGTGTTTGTCCTTACACTGTCACCAGGATAGGTTATGAGTCAGGCACGTCAGCCCCCAAACACTGTCTCCTTCCCCTGTTACACTTGAAACAGCCATTTAGTGTTTCATCCACTCAATATTTAATTAAACCAAATTTGGATATTGGCTAAACTCACATGCTCTTATCTAAGTGAAGTTTACAGTTAATGAGGGAGCTAGACAAATAAACAAATAACTGTATAATTAAAAATGTGATAAGTGTAAAACAAACACGTCACTTTCAAATAGAAACATTTTGTTCAAGTATTAATTACTGATTGAATAAAAGTATTTTATGTTGCCTCCATAATTTAGGGAAGAGAGATTCCCTGAACAGACGAGAAAAATTTAGGATTGGGATTTCTCTAGCTCCCACAGAGAGTGACTGCCTCTCACGTGGGCAGAATAGGTTGAGAATGAGGGAAGTGGTTCATGCTGCAATTCTCTCCCCCCTCTTCAGAGGATAAGAGGATGATGTAAACAAACTTCTTATGAAACTGTAATATTCATGCTGATGCAATTTCAGGCAGTCAAGTTGTGTGGCTCTGCAATCAGTGTTCTGTTTCCCAGGAGGTGAATTAGGAGAAATATTTAATTTTTTAGATGTTGGTTGGCCAGTAACCTTGTACCCAAACCATACATTTCATTCCAGGACTTGTGAGAAAGGGATAGAAATCAGAGGTTTATGTGAGAGGAAGAATGAGGCAACACCACAGTCCATTCCAGCTGGTCTGCTTCCATGGGCCCTGCCCACTGGGGCAACACAGGTGCCTGGTTTTCACACCCATCCTGTATCCCAGCCAGATACACCTGATTGCTCTGCACAATCAATTTCATCATTCCATTCTATGCCCCAACTTAATATATATTTTTAAGATGTTACCTCTGATCCAGCCAAGGAGCTCCTTCCTTGGAAGATATAAGGGATAATAAACAACTCTTTTGAAGCTGATTTAAGTTGTCTGGGGGGAACATCTTTTGAGATAAACGCCATGGGTACAAAGCTCTGAAACTGTAGCAGTGACGTCTAATTCCTATTTGGTGTGTTTGGGCGGAAAGAATTCAAGTTGAGGTAGTGACTGAGTCTGCATCAGAATCACCTATAGAGAGTAGAGTTTCTAGTTCAGTGAGTCTGGGTTACAGCCAGACTGTAACCCTGATTGCTTACATTTCTAACAATTTCCCAAATGATGCCGATGCTATTTGATATTAATGGTTGCCAATCTTAACTGGGCATTACAATGATCTGAAGTGCTTTTAAAAACGCTAATGCTGGAGTATTACATCAGACCATTAAAATCACAATCCCTTGGAACAAGGCCAGCCATCTGTATCTTTTACAGTGCCACAGAGAAACCAGGATTGAAAACAACTGTTTTAGCCAAAGCCTTGAAGGAAGAAAGCAGAAGACTGAGGGGAAGGTAGAAACAGTAGTGTGTGGCCATGAGTGAACACCCTCTAGATAAATGAGAAGCTGCAGGGGTGTCCAACCTTTTGGCATCTCTGGGCCACGCTGGAAGAAGGAAAGTTGTCTTGGGTCACACAGTAAATACACAGACACTAATGAAAACTGATGAGCAGAAAAAAAGGTTTTAAGTAAATTTACAGTTTTGTGCTGGGCCACATTCACAGCCATTCTGGGCCTCATGCAGCCTGCAGACCACAGGTTGGACCCCCTGAGTGAAACCAAAGCATGAGAGATTATGATTATTTTTGGTTCAAGTCTCTCTTGTGAAAGATGGGGGAGGGGAGAAAGAGAGAGAGAGAAAGAGAGAGAGAGAGGGGCAGATCAGAGAAGTGGAATGATTTGTTTTAGATTTCACAGCAGATTAAAAGCCAACTTAGACATGACCCCAAGTTATCATGATTTCCAGTCCAGTGATTTTTTCCCTCCAGCTAAACTTAAATTTTAGCACTGACAGTCTTCAAAACACTTAAGAGAAATTCATCCTCAGAGACAGGCAATAAACTGACCGAGAATACAATGTGGTAAATCTCATGCTATGGGAACAGAGAGACCAAGGTGGGTTATTTAGTTCTGTGTAGTAGGGGTAAGTGATAAGTCCACATTAACTTGTGGCCAGCAAAGGGCATTATAAAGGAAAAGCTGGAGCCAAGGCATAGAGGTTGGTTTATGAGGAATCTGCAAACCTTTCTGAAGAGCTGCAGCATAAAGAAAGGCAGGTGGGGCTCAGGATGTAAAGGACCCAAATCTTATAGGCCATGGGGAAACACTGATGCATTTTTAAATAGTGAAGAATGTGATAACAGGGTAGGAGTGGCATTTTACATAGGTCACTTTGTCAGTGGTGAGGAAGTTTTAATTGAGAAGAGCTAGCCTGTAGGTAGGAGGAGAACATGTAAGGTGCTGTTGAAACAGTTCAGAGGAAATATATGAAGGGTATATCTTAGGGCAGAAGTCTAGGGATCAGGAAAGAGCAATGGATTTGAAGGACTTTGGGTTGGGAATTGAACAACCCAAGAACTTGGATATTGACTTGAGATGGAATATGAGAAAAAAAAAGGTAGATCAAGATGATGCCCATTGCTCACTGGACTGAGCAACAAGGAGCAATTGCAATGGGAACATTAAGGGAAAAGCATATATGAAGAAGATGAGTTTAATTTGAAGGACATTCAGTATTTAGGGGTCTGTAGATTTCCAAGTGGAGAAGTCTAGTACAGGTTGGACAAGAGAAAAAAAAACTATAATTCCCATTCAGAGAGAGAGAGAGAGTTAGAATCACAAGAGTAGCTGACAAAAGGGAGCAGGCAATGCAATCCTAGAAACTTGGGGTGGGGAGATTTCCAACATTTCAGAGAAAGCGGAGCAAGAGGGGTCAATTAAGTGATGAGCATGTAGTGGAGCATAAGCCCTGATGTGTGAGTCATCGTCTCTCTACATCACTTTTCCTGTGCTCCTCATCCATGCTTTAAGAAGAAACTGTATTTGGTCTCTCATTTCTTTCTTCTTCCCCTTGGCAAAATAGTAAGGAAGCAAGAGGCAAGTAAATGTATGAGATAGAAGGAAGAAGGATGTGGAAGAATAAAGAAGAAAGTCTCATATCTGGAGCTCTGGAATTCTGGAGATGGTGGTGTGAGAGGCTCCAGACCAGCGGTGAGGTTTAAGAAAACTTTTGAGCATTGTAGGAGGAGCCTTTGATCAGTGTGCATAAATTAGATTCCCTTTTTTATTCTTTTAGGAGTATCAGGCTAAGTCATTTTTAGTTGTTGCTCTGGACATCTTTGAAAAAGTCTTTGACTGTAGGCTGAGGAACATGGCCTGACAGATTTACCAGGGTTATGAGAAGAAGTCATCAAAGGAAAATGGTGCCACAGAAGCCAGCGACATGAGAGAGAGACCCAGGGCACAGAGTGCTGCTGAGAAGTCGGCAACTGATGAACTTTTGTTAATGTAGCTTTGGAATAAAGGAGTCAGAAGAAGTGAAAGGGTAAAGAATGGATGGGAGGTAAAAAAGAGGGACGGTGACTTAAATTTACTCTAACAAAAGGTTTGATTGAAAAAGGAAAGAAGTAGGAGTAGCTAATGGGAAATAAAAAGACTGCTTGAAGTGAAACTTCAGTTTAGGTATGCACAAAATCATTGATCCGATCAGGTATTTTCAGTTCAAACAATCTGATTCTCTCTTGCTCACTTGTCAAAGACCAGCTTCTCTTCCCCAATAACTTTGTCTCTGAACCACTGACCTCATTAGTGTTGGTCAACTGCACATTACTCTCATGGCATAACCATGAGAGAAGAAGAAGTAGTGAATAAGAAAAAAATGTAGCTCTTATCCACAAATATCTGGGGGAGGACTTCCCATGCTTTCCCATGCTTTCTAGAACCATTGTGTTGATTTTTTCCTTTTAGTTTAGAAAGTCCCTATATAAAAAATTATTACCAAAAAATGTTACAAATAAAATTAATTCTCTTTTAAGTAAAACATGTTTAGTAATATATATATTTCAACAGTAAAAATGGTGTCTCTACACAGACTAGCCTTTGCATGCACTGGAAATAAAGTCTCGCCAGCTTCCTCTGAATGAAGCAATACTTTCTTTAGAAAGGAAAACTTACTTAGGAGTAGAAAAATTAAACCCATGACTATCTATACATTGTTATTTGCAAATTCAGAACTCTCTTCCTTGATGATTTCCAATCAACATCAGCTTCCCTTGTGTTAAGAAGGTGGCAAAAATATCTCTAAATCACTGAGACAGAGTTGGTACTCTTGCTATTAGACCTCCACTTCCCAGGGTTTGCTATCGCCACGTGACGTCGTCAGAACAGCACTACGCAAAACGTGGTCTGAAGAACAGCAGCATCAGCAACACCCACAAGACCGCAAGCCTGGGAACGTGCCGGGAGGATAATGTTCCCACCTCACTCTGGGTCTACTGAATCAGAGTTGCTGCGGATAGGGCTCTAAAATCTGTGTTTTTAAAAAGTTGGTATGTATTGATAATATCGGCAGTGTCCTGTGGGGTTTGATTGATAGCAGGCAGCAGGAGATGGATGGGAGAGGGGTGAGTTTGAGATGTTTATTTCTTCCCGATGCCCTTCCTGCAAGGACATTGACAGCTGGTGCCTTCCTTTAACTAATCAGTCTGCTCTCCCGGCAGAGTCTTCCCTGACTCCCTTGCCCTCTTCTCAGCCCCTCCCGGGTAGTGGCGGGAATGAACGCTCCACCACGGCCATTAGTAGTCTCCCAAAACTGCACTATCCCTTTTCCTTTCCTTGTGATGTCATTCCACCCAACTAATAATTTATAAGTAGCCACTCTATGGTACTTTCTTCCAATTACCCGACTTAATTTATTTCCTATATTACCCAACAATGTATTTCTTTTCGGGACCCTGACTGACAAAATTCACATATTCCCAATGCCTGGCATACTGGTTCATACATATTTATGGAAGGAATAAATGAAGGAAAATGTATATGAAAAGGAGTAACTTTCCCAAAGAGCATTAGTCATTAGTTTAGTGATTTTATAGTGGCATTTTAAATGCTACCCAATAGCTTAATTTGAAAATAGGAGATAGGGATTTTAACAGGTATGAGGTCCAGAGTACTGGCTTGGGGAAGTACCAGATGGAATACAACCCTAGTTCATTAAATGGGAGATGATTGATCTCAACCAAGGACCATCAAAATTCACTGCCCTGGTCTATTTTAATTTGAAAAGTAAAATAGTTAAGCACAGTTGAATAGTCACAAATGAGGAAAAGACACTGTAGACAGCTCAAAAACAATGAATAAACCTTCAGGAATCAGCAAGGGTGGTTGGTGGGAGAAGAGCACATTAGAGCCACAAATTGAATCCTGGCTCGTACAGGCAGTGAAGGATACCCAACAGGCTTGTGCTTAACATGCAGCAACGTTAAGGACAAAGCTCTAGCACTTGGAATGGTGCCACGTCTGAATTGTTAGTTGGTAGACATTTAAAGAATGGCTATTTTCTTTTATCAAAGAAGAGATCTACAAATATCCGCGCCCCCTCTTTTAATAGAACCTGCCCATTTTTCCTGTTAACTGATAGGTGGTGCACTCCCTAGTCTCTGCCAACATTGGAAACCACTGTGACTGAACCAAAACAACTTGGGAGACTTGGCAGTATGGGACCTGGTGCACAACCACACCCCGCACTGCATCACCTTATTTTATTTCTTACAACTCAAGCAAACTTCCAGGGCTGTGGGTAAGCACTTATCACTATGTAAACAAACACAAATAGATGGACAATGGACATTGTTTATTTAGAGTTATGATATCCCAGCTGTTTTTTAAATATCCTCAGTATTTAAAAAAAAAATTTCAGAGGAATTAAATTTACCAGTCAACTTATCAAAACAATCAATCCTGCAAAGTATTTTTTATTATTTTAAAGTTTCTATTGCAGCATAATGTTATACATCCAGGCCTGCTTCTTTCATCCCTTCTTTCCAAAATTCCCTCTGCATAACTTGGTCCAGCTCTTCAAATTTCTGTTCTGATTCAGTGCATAGCAAATCTTGCTAAACAAATGGAGAAACAACACTCCACATACCTCTTCCTGTCAGAGACGATACCTGTGTTGGAGACATTGAAGATTAGAACTGAATTTCATCCCACCATGTACCTCCTATCAAGCTCTTCTGGGAATGTATAGAAGAACTTTCCCTTTTCATTGTGAGTGGAGGCATTCGAGGGCTCAGGGTCTGTGCCTTTCTATTTAGCATCTTGTGCCTCGATTGCTAATTAAAATTACTCTCCAACTAACTCCTTAACTGCACGATGGATATCTTGCCTGAGAGAATGCAAATTTAGGTCCTCTGCCAGACACAGTATACCTTCTCCTAAGCATGGGGAGACTGGTCACCAGTATGAAATGTCATCTGGTGAAATCATTTTAACCACAGAATAGTACTTTGTGTATTTACCTAATTTTTTGTAGTCGGTCTCTTTGAGAATTTTGTGTACTTGAAGGCATTAATACCAGGAGAGTCTAAGTTCTCAAAGCAGAAGAGAGTTACTGAAGATATATTGTGCCCAAAAGATGACATCCTGTCTAGAAAGAAATAAAAATATTTGGACAGCTAGTAATTGGCAATATTTTAAAAACCATCTGAATAAAGAGGGCATGAGGGAACCACCTTCTGCATTTAACAAACTTGGTAAAACAGTTGTTTTATATAGGGTGGGGCAAAAGTAGGTTTGCTTTTGTTCATAAGGGAAATAATATGATAACTGATAATAAAATACAAGAATTAACTGTGTTTCACATACTCGCAACTGTGAACCAACTTTTAGCCCATGCTGAATACATTTGAAAGTAAGCCACCAGATTTTCAAAATTTAGTAAGAAAGAAGTATCGGCCGGAGTAGGCCGGATGAGCAGGGTTCATCTTCCCTTGCTCTCACGATAGCAAGTGTCCGTCATATCATGCATCACACGTGATGAATCTCCTGTGGGAAGTTCTGTGGCCATGTCAGAGTCAGCAAGTACAAAACTGACCTGATTGTGCCTCCCTGTATAGTATTCCTCTCTGACTTTGTTGTCATAATGAATGGTAACTTGTTTACCCAGATGCCCAAAGTAAAACTCTAATAACATTCCCATCTCTACCAATTACCACATCTTCTTTTTTCCTATTTCTATGACATTTATCCATTTTTCCTTTTTATTTTCCACTGCCAAAGTTTTCACTTTGTTCCTCAAAATTTCTTACCCAAGTCTAAGTGAAATAACTTTCTAATTAGTCTCTCTAGCACCAAACCATTTCACTTTCAATTCATTCTCCATATGTAGGTCCAACTGGTTTTCAGAAAATACAAATACAATCCTTAATTTAAATATCTTTTAGTAGCTCCTCATATCTTTAACTGATTTTTAAAAAAATTCAAATCCCTTATTAGGACACACAAACTACTTTATAATATGATGCCACCCATGTTTCAGCCTTATTTCTTGCCAGTTTCCATCTCTTATTTACACTCAAACTGGAACAAACTACTTGTAGTTTCCTCAGCAAGGCCTGGTTTCTCTTGCCTTCACACAGTGGCTTGGTTCTCCTCCGGGACATTTGTGACCCCCACTAGACTGGCAACACCTGGAGACATTTTTGTTTGTCAGGACTGAGAGGGGTGCTACGTCACGTGCAGGACAGCCTCTCACAACAGAGAATTATTCAGTCCCAAATGTCAGTAGCTGTAGGGTTCAGAAACCCTACCCTGGGCCCTCTTCTTCCTTCACGTGGCAGAGCCTACTGATTATTCATGGTGTCCACTCTCCACCCTTCTTTTACGAGTCACACCTCCTGAGCTTTCGCTGGGCACACGGTCACTTAGCTGGACCATGTTCTCCAGCTTCCGCTGCAGCCAAGTGGGGTGGAGGCGTGTGTGCAGCGCGGAGTTAACATAGCAAACTAGAGACTGATGTCCTTAGAAAGGCCTGCTTGCAAGGCTGACCCTTGGCTGGCATCCAGGAAGTCAGATTTCAAGATAAAAATAGGTCACCATGCCTAAACTATATAAAAGCACAAAGTTTATCTGCTTTTCTTCTGGGAGTCTAACATTTTGGTATGTTCTCATGCAGAAAAGGACTACATGCCCAGCCCCAACAAAAACACTGGGTACTGAGTCTCTGATGAGCTTCCTTGGCAAACAACACGTCATACATGTTGTCACAACTTGTCGCTGGAAAAATTAAGCGCATCCTGTGTGATTCAGCTGGGAAAGTACTCTTGGAAGCTTGCAGCTGCTTTCCTCTGGGTTTTGCCCCATGGGCCTTTGCCCTTTGATGATTTTTCTTTGTATCCTTTTTTTTTTTACAATACATTTCAGACAAAATACAAATACATGCTGAGTTCTGTGAGTATTTCTACTGCACCAATAAAACTGGGAGAAAGTCTGGGGACTCCAGAAAGAACATGTAACCAAGTTCTGGCCAGTGAGAATTAAACAGAAGTCAACTTCTGGATCACATCCTTGAAACAACTCTTTGGTTCTTCTTCCTCTTTTCCCTCTTCCCGTGTGTTGGATTATGAATGTGGTACTTGCCAGCCAGCTCCAGTCAGGTGGAGAACCACACCCTAGAGCAGAGGTTGGCGGATTTTTTTCTGTAAAGAGGCTAAAGGATCTCTGTTGAAACTGCTCATGTCTGACACGGTAGAGCTAAATAGGCAATACATAAACAAATGCGCATAGCTGTGTGTCAATAAACTTTACAAAAAGAGTAGGTGGGCCAGGTTTTGCCTGAGGGCTGTAGTTTACTAATCCCTGCCTTAGAGGAGAGAGGTGAGAATGTGTTGAAAGACAATTCTTCTTGTATTTAATTTCTCTGCTCATCTGGTGAGCAGAGACACTGAGCACCTTTGTTCCAGATGCTTCTCTTTTCAGGGATGCTTGTGTAGCAAGCAGCCTTAGAAGACAGAGATGGTCTCCCTCCAAAGGGCAAGTTTGTTCATTATTCAGGATAATAAAGATAATGTCTTCCTCTGGGACAGAAATCAGGCTGACTTACTGCCAGTTATGAAGGATTTGTTTCCCTAAGTAAGGGGTTCCTGTCTTGTAAAATTACCCATGGTCCATGCAGGTGCCCCCTGCCCCTCTCAGTGTGCTTTGTGAGACTGAGGACTCGGGCAACTGGGGACTCGCTGACCGTCTGGCTGCTGCTGTTCCCGTGAGTAATGCGGCCCTTTGTCTCTGACCCAAGGGTCTCATGTCTGATTTCACCTATGAAACTGTGGCATGCTAAAGCAATCCTTTCTTTACAAGTAGCATTGAATCTCAGGTCTCTCATGGTCCTTGACATAGGAAACTGTGACCCTAAATGATCTAATGGGGTCATTAGTTTGAGACACTGGAGAACAGCGTAGCCCATAACTTAATACCCTAGGCTAATTCTTTATGAACCTTTAATTCCCAAGTTAGAGAAAGTCTCCTATGATGTAATTCAACATCCTATACACTGTCCATACAAATCCTGGGATAGTCCCCTCCTAAATGTTTTCATTTCATCCCATGTATATATCTATCAAAACAACTACTTTTCTGAATTGTTGTTTTTCCCCTTCATTAATTCATAAGCCCTTGAGAGGAAGGAACTTTTATATCCATATCTTTGATACCAGTCACACTACCTACTATGTAGCAGGACTAAAAACAAATTTGTGATGTGGTTAATCCAGTACACTTTGCTTCTTATGCTCTTTATCTCTCATTCTGCGTTGTCCCTGGAAGTCAAATGAGTGAAGGCAGCATCACTATACAGTCAGAATTCTACCCTGGAGACTTCCCCTTAGGCCCTCCTACCTCTAGGCCACATCTCAAAAGGAAGTTCACTTTAGGGGTACATATTCTCACTTTATGGCTGCAAATGTTTTATGCCTTACATTTAATGTCATAGAACAGGATACCTACTGAAAGGATGCTTATATCTCACCCTTCCTAGAATCAGGTCCAGAATTTTAAGGTCTTGCCCAATGAACTTCATGTTCATTTATCACACACAGTACCATGCTTCCTCCTCTGTGAAAAACAATACCAGAAACATCCCAATAATTCAGGTGCTGTCACTTTCAGGAGTGTGTTCTGATGTATCTGAGGGACAAATGCCATGCAACGAGATAGGTCATGCTTGACACTTTCTGACCAGTATAGCTGGCTTTTGTCCGTACTCCACCTCTTGCTCTACTGCACACATGCACTGCTCCCTACAGTGGAGTTCCATACACCTTCCGTGAGCCCTCCTCTGTTTTGGGAGATAGCCCCACTGGGCACGTTGAAGAGTTTCTTCATTTGCGTAGTTCCTCTTTCTTTCCCCATAGCCATGCCTCAGTGTTAGTTTCTAATGGATTCACCCCCAAATTATGTGAAATAAAGGCTTACTCACAACTTAGGGTCACCAGGTACAGCTCAGGACCTATTCTAAAGGTAGGCTGTCCAAGTGCAAGGGCTTAGGCACAATCTCTGCAGGCTATCAGTTTCTTTGTGACCAGCCAGATTGTCCTCTAGAGTTCATATTAAGCATGTCACTACCCACATGGAGCATTCCCTGGTTGTGAATGTTCACATGGTTCTCATCATGGCTGCCTTTCCTGGTACCTGTCCTCAACATTGAGGTGGCAATGACCCCTTGGCATCTCCCTGAGGGAATCCACAGGACCAGCCTAGTTCTGGCCTCAGTATCTCCTGAGGATGCTGCCATCTCTCTTTTGGATATCAGTTGTCCCTGCTTATTGTCCTTTGGTTTGAAACAGAACAATTAATAAAGGGACATCAAAATTTTCTGAAGGCAATGGTATATAAATGTTTGTGTGTACATCCTCATCTGATTTGACCATACATAAAGGAGGGGAAGAAAAGGTAATATGAAAGTGGTATATCAGGGACTGGGCAAATCCAGCAGTGGAAATAGGTCCATGACAAATGTACAATATCTAGAACAACAGCATGAAATTGTTGGCTGAAATAAATGATATTGAAGGAGCATATGGTGTTTTGGCCAAGATTCATGAGAACCAGGAGTGTCACCCTTAGATCCACAGGGCAGAGGTCAATAGGCAATCACAGATTATCTGAATTGGTATCATGGAGAAATCAAATTTCTTATCTCATACCATAGAAAAAGATAACATATAAGATGATGAGATAACACAGTAAATAAACCTAACCTGAGCTGTTGCCCTATGCTTTAGTGAGTTTACTCTTCTACCTATCTAAATAAGTTTAGACAATTTTTCTTGCATAAAAGTTCTTCATTATTCATCTAGCATTCAGTTTCTATCCATCCTACAAAGCCCATCATAAAATTCCCACTCAAGCATTCAGTGCTCTCTCTTTAAGGTTGCACTTTCATGAAACTTCTCTGCCACTCTCAACACAAGCCCTCATGACACAGTTCCTTGTGTTACTCAGTGTTCCTCTACATAAATCAATGTTATCATCCCATCTCAGGGGTAAGCTTCTTGAAATCAGAAGTCTTCTCTAAGGCAGTTCGCTTAGCACAGCTGTATTGCAGGTACTCAATAAATACTTGTTGATTGGTGGGTTTTAAACATTGTAAAAGTGAAAGAAAACAAAAATAATGAACACCATGATACAATGAACATAAATAGTGTGCAAAACAAATTTGTATGGTAGCTGAGGTCTTTCAAAGACCTTCCGTGCTTTCCCCACACGAAGTTCCCAGGATGTAGGGCATATTCCAATGCCCCGCATTCAGTGTCGAGAAAGAAAAACCCAAGTCTGCACTGCTTGACAGGTTAAATGACATTCTGTAGGAGTTTTTGGATCCCAGCACAAGGCCATGCAGGGTGAGGCACGTGGGGCCTGAGAAAAAACAGATGCTTGGGAAAGGAGTAACAGGCAATACTGGAAATACTGTACGGTCTAGACTGAATTCTTCAGTGGTCTCAAGATAAACAAAGTAGGCCAAGGGTGAAATGTGTGAGCTCAGTCAGCTTTTCCCGGGAGAGTTCCAGCTCCTATCTTCAGGAAACAGCTAAGGCTCGTTTATGAGACCACAGGCAAACTTGGCATACACTTCACTAGCTTTCTTTTCAGCCTGATCATTGTACTTGATTTAAAGGACGGCACATTCCCATTGCAAGCATTTTCCCAGGTTCCAGGGCCTGATCTTGGGATGTATGGAAAGGAACTCACCACAGGTGTTTCCTTCCTGCAGAAGGTGCTGAGGTACAAGCTGTTTGCTCTCCTCAGAGATTACCCAGGAGCACGTCAGTGCTGATGGTTAGCATTCACCATGGATAGCTTTGCAAAGGCTGAAGGAGGGCTGGCTGGGGTAGGGGAGGCCTGACTTGGTGCTTGGCACTTAGGTGCCTCATCCAGGTGGTGTCAGAGAACGTTATCCATCACACAGACACGAGCTGTCATCAGCACAAAACTCTCATTTTACAGACTAGGAAAGCAATGCTCCAAAACTAGTGCTTGCTAAATTGTCTCTCACTACTGTTCCCTTTCCATCAAATCATGAGGTTCTAGCCAGGCTCTGCTAATTGTCAGAACGAGGGTGCTGTCCAGCTGGGCTCACTGACCTGTGCCCAGGTCATTGCCACAGCACTGTCTCAGCATTCCCAGGACAAGTTCCTGAGTAGGTTTTGTCTCCAATCACCCTGTTTCTGACCTTCACATTGATCCTTTGGCTCCTGTTCAACTCAGTCCCCCCAGTCTGATGAACTTTTTGATTTATTATTTATTTTGGTTGACTTAACTGGACTTTTAATTAACTCTCTTCCTCTGATAGTTCCACACAAGCCCCTGTTGGCTCCCTTCCAGGACCTACCCCCCCCNCGACCCCCCCCCCCCCCCCCCCCCCCGCACTTGCAGACTCTTCTCCGGGCAGCCCTGATTCGGGAAGCACTAACTCCACAGTCCCGCCCTCCACACGACGTTGCCTGGGAGGCTGTGGAAAGCAGCTCTACAAAAACAGATGTGTAATCAAGTCATACTAGAAAGCCAGAGTCTTCATGCTTAAAAGATCCAAGTTTTCCATCAATAGTTAGTGTCATAATTTTAGTCTATTAGTCAAATTAATGTGGAAACCACCAAGCACTTTAAGGTAGACAGGTGGCAAGTGTCAATGAAGGCACCAGCAACTGACCTCAGTCAGCAAGTACACTTTTAAATCCTTAAAAAAAAACAAAACAAAACCCACACTTGAGATCCCAGGCTTACAAATGAAATTCACAATTAAGCTGGTGATCTATGAACACAGCAGCAGCACGTGTAATAAAATAGAAGTAATAAAAAACGAAGAAATGCAAATATTCAGAAGAAAATCAGGGGAAAGTGTGTCCCCACGAACATGATGTAAGTACATGCTCTGAGCACGAATGCAAGGCCTTTCAGATTGTCCGCTTTCGGGGGCAGCCTTGCTAAAATACCTGAGTCTGCACTCTCAAGGCAAATTCTGTCTTGGGTACCTCACAGCCCTAATACTGGAAGTTAAGGACTATAAGTAGTAATGCTTTTCTTTGTTTTGTTTTGTTCATGTATGTATTTATTATTCGCCCAGCACTACCTCTGTGATGTTTCCGTATGCTCAGTGGAGAATAAAGCATCTTATAATTTCTGGCCTTTGGGCTTGGGGTTTCACTGTGCCTTTGGCCTAGAAAAATTTCCCCTTGCATCTGTTTTTCTAAATCCAATCACCCTTTAAGGGGCAGATTAGGTTCTGCGTATTCTTTGATGTATTCCTTCCATAACTGTACCAGCCAAACATTTTATTTTGTTTTGCTTCATCTTTGAAGGCTCACATTGCTCATTGTCCTTCCCATTCTTCTAGCGTTGCTTCATTGTCTCAACCAAATAAAAGACTCATGAAAATTTACCTAGGGATACCGATGAACATATAGCCTCATCTAGCGTTGCTTTCTAACAAAATATAGGTCCTTAGGTAGTCATTTGGATTTGTTATTTGAATAATATCTTAGTTCTAGGATTAAAAATGGCTTCCTTTTAAAATGAGTTGCAAACTGGCAGCTCTTGGACCATGTTCAACACAAGAAGTGATTTTTGTTCATCGTTTTGTTTTGTTCTGTGCCCTCTAGAGTATTGGATTGCCCAACATTTTACAGTCAAAATATTATGTACTCAATATTTGAAAATTGGGAGGTTTCATCCAAAACATGTATCTGTACCTTTTCTTCAGCTCTGAACATCTGGCAGTACAGGGCCCTCCTGACCCCATGTAGGAGAAAGCACTCACTCTGGATAGGGTCTGCACTCTGGGTCGTTTCAGTCCTCAAGGTCACTCATGCTTCTATGGCACTTTGTGCCCCCTGCCTTCCCTCACCTTCCAGTCACTTCACTTCACTCATTTGCCTTGTCTGTTCTGGCTCCATAAGCACCTGAGTTTGCAAGGTCCCTCTTCACCAAATTGTTTCTGGCCACAGTTTAATCTTTTTGCCGTGTTCAAATTTTAGAAGCAATTTTTAAGCTTCCTCTTGTCTTCACTTGAGGTGTCAGAATTCTTTTACATAGCTCACCAACTGCTGAGAGTCTTCAGAAGTTCAAAGAAACTTAATTTCAAAAGCTCTTAACTATGTACTTTGAAATAATCTGCCCTTTTAACTCTTAATTGTTGAAACAGTTCTAATGCACTGTTCTTTCTCTACCCTTCTTTATTGAAGAGAAACTGGCTTCTGATCAGCATGGCCTGCTCCATTTGGTTTGCCGTAAGTTAGAAAGGGCAATATGGTAGCATCCCCCCGTCCCTGGTCCCTAATCTGTAATTGAGACCATAGAATTGTCGTGATCTTTCCTTAGAATTGGGCCCAAGAAAACAATCTGGCACTCACGGAAACAGCCTGGAGGCCGACTGTTCAGCATACTCTCTCCCCGATCTGCTCTTTAAATCTGCAGTCAAATCTCATGACACTCTGAGCTAATGGAGTTCAGCTACTAGAAGGTCTTTGGAGGGCAATCAGGTGCCATTAAAAATATGCTAATGGCAGCTTGTGATCTAGCTGCAGGACCCCAGGATTTGGGGTTGGCATGGCAACAGCCAGTAGATAGTTCTGGCAGAACAGGAACAACGGAAAGAATTAGAATGAGCTGCTTAAATGCAAGTGTTAATGAAAAATGTGGAGCACAGTTGCAGATCAGAGAGAATGTTTGGTGCCCTCAGCAGTAAAAACAAACACACACACACACACACACACACCCTAAACCTGAGAGTGAAATTAATGCCATTCATCCTGCTGTGGCAATAAAAGGAAAGCCAGCCCCTCGGAAAATGTTAGTATTTAGCCTGATAGTTTTGTAGAGGACCTGTGACTCTGTTGAAATCTGTGTGTTTCATATGTGGATGACAGAAGTGTCACATGTGTGTGTGTCTGCTTGCCAAGGCTGAACAGAGAGGTCTGACAGGGAACAGCTTTTAGCAATCTACTCTATCAAAGGCAGTACAGATGGCTGTTTTTGCTTGTAGCTTAACTGAACGTCAAAGAGAAAAAATGGGCTCCCTCACGAGCACAGACGCAACATCCAACATGTAGAAAGACGGTGAAACGGGGTCGTACTGGTGCACATCAATTACTAGGCAAAGCTACAGCATGTTTCAATGTGTGCGCACACATATGTGTTCCTGTATTCTAGGTGTGCCCTGCAGTTTTCCCCCTCTATGCCTGAAACTGGGAGTTTCATAATAAATCGACCTCTGCCACTGTGGGCTTGAGACTGGACAAAACGAAATTCTTTCCTGCTTTTTCCCATTGCAAAAAATAAACACCGTTGGAAATAATTTGTCATGGTGAGGATGAATAAAAAGCATGCCAAGTTCACTGTCTCCATTAGCCTTGCTAGCTGGCTGGGAGGAGTGACAGAATGAAATAATGTGGAAGAGTGCTGTCTGAGACAGGCAGTGATGGGGAATGACTCCAGGCAAACAGGTAATGCATCTGCGGCCAGCACAAAGGCGCTCCCGTGCCGAAGAAGAACATGAAGTCAGCAATGCAGAAAGTTGACACGCCTATCTCTGGGGGCTGAGGAAGAAGGAAATGGAGAGTCACACAGACCGTGAGTTAAGTGAGTTTGGGAATGGGGAGCGGAAACTGGGAAAATTCGTGAAAGCTCAAAGAACAATCTGCGTGCCAAAGAGCGGGAGCAGGGCAAAGAAGGAATTCGACTGCTCAGATTCATGTTTCCACTCACACTGTCCTCTGCCTCGCCTGAAACCTTTACTTTGGGAAAAAGTTTTGTCACTTGAAAAATACACTTTTAAAATGACTTAAGCATAACTTCCTTTTCTTAGTCACTTCCTTCCTTCTCTTTGGTACAATGGTCCCTTACAGAAAAAGCAGGGGAGAAAAGCTGGTGGAAATGCGCAGGATGGGAAACAATCGCTATTGTCCTGGACATGGTTGGTGTCGCAGAGACTCACCGGTGTTCTCTGGCTGAAAACATGGCCCTAGCTATGGCTTCCTATAAACAACATCTGTGGAATCAAGGTATTGTGGGGACAGGCTGAAGTTTACATAATTTGGAAAGCCCTATTTAAGAAAAAAACAATAATACATAATGGTTAGGCTCTTCCAAGAGCCTTAGAAAGGGCCTGGACAAGTGAGGGCCCAGGATAAATAATACTCACTATCTGCCATCTACTACTGTGGCAACATCTGAAGGAGGCAGGGGGCACCTTTCCAACAGGGGCCCTTGGGCAAGGGAAAAAAAGTCTCGTTACTTTTTTCCACTTAAGCAGTCGTCCAAAACATACCCTGGGCTGAAAACACTCATATTGTTGTCTGCTCATTAGAGTAAATTCTGCATCCTATACTGCTTTTAGCACTCCCTGAGGAGATGGGCTGGACTTCCGAGATAACATCACTAAGAAACCGAATGTGACAGGCATGTTCCTAGGGACAAATGACTATAATATTCCACCTAAAATAAGACACAATCTCCTGGTCTTGCAGCAGATCTGATGGTGATGCATGTGGTTTGAAAAGGAAAGCAGTCAAAAGCTTCGTCTTGAATCTTTCTAGGTGCCCGAAATAGGCAGCTCATTGCTTACCCGGTAAGTACTAATGAACTCGGAATGATTAAGAATAGTGCGGGGCTCCTCGAGAATGACAGGACTTACAGAATAGAGAACTGAGGTTGCCAGGGGAGCTTCTTGTTTGGGAATCACAGAGACACCTGTGATGAAGCTCCACAGGAATTTAAGTGGGCCAGTGCCCACTGTCATCAGCAGGGGCGTCTCCCTTTCAGGGCCCCTCCGAGGGCATCCTTCCCTCTGAGGTTGCTGGGGTCAGGCACAAAGCATGCGAACAGACGAGCAAGGGCTTTCTTCTGCAAGGGCACCCTCTTGTGGGAATCTCATTAATTATCTCGCAGGGGAAGGGGCCCATGTACCATAGTCTCCCCTTAGGGAGCAGGGATGATCCATTCCAAGACCCCTACTGGGTGCCTGAAGTTGTGGGTAGTTCCAAACCACATATATACTGTTTTTCCTATACATACATACCTATGATAACGTTTAATTCACATATTAGGCACAACAAGAGATTCACAACAATAACTAATAATAAACTAAAATAACAATACTGTAATAAAAGTTGTAAATGTGGTGTCTCTCTCTCTCTCAGAACACCGTATTGTGCAGTTGGCACCCTCCTTGTGATGGTGTGAGCCGACACAATGGCGGCGACGGCGCCTGCACGTGACTGATGGTGTGAGCAGCCTGACAGAGTGAACACACTGGAGATTTCACCCGCTCCTCAGAACGCTGTGCACTTCAAACCTTATGAAGTGCTTATTTCTGGAGTTTTGCGTTTAATATTTTGGGAACGTGGTTATCTGTGGGCAACTAAAACCACAGAAAATGAAAACGTGGAAACACTGTTTCCACCTGTTGCCTTCCACAGAAACAACTGTGACAATTTGCAAGGTTTCCTACGAAGCCTTAGCCATCAAGTCTCGTCCAGAAACGCTCTCTCCTCTGTCTTCTCACTGTGTTTAAACCAGTGTAGGTCTTAATTCTGTTCGATCAGTTCCCTGTCAAGCAAAGTGAGTGGCCTGAACACAAACTGCTTGCACCCAATGGATGTTCTGAATCCCCCCCAAACATACAGAATTAATCTGTCCCTTCGCTTCTTTCCTTGCCTGCACCCTTCAACGCCCCAAAGTCTGTCCACTCCCTTTTGCCTCCAGGTGCTCTCACTGGCTCCCCTCCCACCTGCACCGCACTTCCTCATCTCTGTAACCCTCTCCACGTGGGGGTTCTGCCTCAGGTCTCAGCCTCAGAGTCTGGGGAGGGCAGGCTACACCTATTTTTTTCCTGGTTGTGTCGCCAGTGCCCAGCCTGTTGTCTGTCACTTAACAGGTGTTAAATAGGTATTGGGTGATGAATAAATGAGTGAGTGGCACACAGCCAGGCGCTATTCTGACACTACACACACACTTGTTAGCCACTGATGCATATACGTTCAGTTCCATCCCCAGGCCATATTTGATTACCACCAATGTATTAATAGAGCAAGAGTTACCCAGGATCAACTATGTGTCAAATATAGAACTCAGCCCAGTGTAGAAGGAATTAATAGAGAAATTAAAGAGAAGCAGGATGATAAGCAGTGAAGAATGGTGTCTTCAATGCCAAAGGAGAGAGCTTCGTGTGGGATGGGACAGATGAGATAAAGCTTAATGTGCTGACTGCAAAAAGCTCCCAGGCTTTACTGTTTGGGTGGTCATGGCTAGAAACATTCTCACAAGCAATTCGAGTGACGTGAAAATGACTGGCTGGCAGTGCGACTTTAATCACATTTCAAGGTTTCGACAAAGAGGAAGGAAGGAGTAGGGACCTTCGTGTCTACTGAAAGGAAGGTCCCCAGGCAGTTGTTAGTTTTATCAAATCTTGGCCTCCGTGTGGCCCCAGGAAAGGTTTTCACTTGCCCGGCACTCTGGTCAGGCCCCTAGTGGAGCTACGCATCCCCCAGATCTCCCTGCCCCTTTGAACACATCTCATTGAGCTCCTTTGGCTTCTCGTTGAGCTCACAGAACAATTTAAACTTGTAAGAGTGCACTTTAGAGAAAGTAATTGTTGTGAATGGCTGAGGTCTCCTGGCCTTAAAGAGTTGTTACCGTGAGCTCTAAAACCTGTAAATCATAGGATAATTATTCCTGAAGCATTGGCAGCCCTTCAGAATAATTATCGTGTAATCTGCAATGCATGCCATGTTTTCAAAACAAACATGAATGGAAAAGAAAGCTAATGAGCCCCTCCTTTTCTTATTAGCACGGCACCCCTCTGAGGTCAAAAGGACCAAGGCAGCAACAGGTCATGTCCAAGAGCGCCTTCTTCTGGTAGGAGGTCTGTCTGCCCGTCACTTTGTAATCCGTCGTGACAGCCTCGTTTACCTGTTGGCTCTAAACGGTGATTCTGTGCCTTTGCACTTTGTTTCCTCTCTCAACACCGCAGGTGACACCTGCACTTCTTACATGAAATGCTCAAGCAAGTCCCAAGGATCTGAAGGTGAACTCAGAGTGAATTAACTTTGTCAGGTGTGGTGGAGAGGGGCTTTTCCCTTTGTTTAGACAGCCATTTGAAAGAGGGAAATGAGGACTAATAGGTCCATAAAGCCTGTAGGTTCTTCTCACACACAAGGAGGCTTTCACCTGTCCTCCTGGAGGGTGATATGGTGATTACCTATCTCCTCTGGAGCCATCGGGTGTGACATGGGGCGACTATGTTGAAGAAACAAAGCACAACACAATTTTATAGCTCAGGGCGGGAGGCCAAGAAAGGAAAATCGTGTGGCTATTTGGGGAGATATTAAGTGGAAGATAATTTTGAAAACAGCCTCACATCTCCTTTAGAAAAGAGTTTAGCAGCAGTCATAACCAGTGCCTTGCCTGTGTCGGAGGGCAGATGAAATCATTGGCTGGTGAGGGCTTCAGGAGGGAGGCTGTGCCTCCGTCCCCTTAGTGCTACAGGACACAGATTCTGACACACAGAGTGACCTCAGCAGGGCCTGAACGAATAGGATCTATACAAAGATGTAGACTGTTTCCAGAGCTCTTAGCTTGTAGTGAAGTGAGGCGATGGACATGAGAAAAAGCCAAGAATAGTTTGCCGGTGTGTAGGCTGTGACCAGCCCCCATGTGTTACGAAATGTATTTCTGCTCTCACACTGGCCCCAGGTCCCCTCGCCCCCTCTCCGGGGCCACTTCACCCAGGGCGGGACGGCCTTTCTCTTCACACCTGCATCCCCCCGGCCGGCTGGCCTGCCCTCCGAGGCAGAGCAGTCAAATCCAATATAGAACGGTCTCATGCCAGAGACAAAAAGTTGAGTGGGTTGTTTTATAAATAAAATTTTGTTTGTTTTTCAGTTTATTTCATCAAACTTCTTAAAGAAATGAAGGAAATGTAGAAAGTATGGAAGTTTCCCAGAATCATTGTAGCCTATCCTTTAAAAATATTATTTATATTTACCACATTATTTATATACTAAATATACACAATATCTATATTATTTATATAAATATTTATTATTTATATAAATAACATATTTGTGTAAATATTAAATATTTATTAAAATAAATAATAGCCTATGTTTTCTATGTAGTGTTGGTCTTGTTTTGTTTTGTTTTCCTGTGATTGTGGGCACATAGCATGTATCATTTGTATTTTACTTTAGCTTAAGCCATAATTATCTCCCTGTGAAATTATTATGTACTTTTCATGAATGTTTTTAATGGCCACAGGATAACAGGGTCATAATTTATGTAACCACTGCTAGATGGTGGTAACATGATACTATACCTAATTTTTCACCATTCACCAATAGTGCTAAGAGGAATGTTCTTATGCATATAGCATCTTCTCTCTTTAAAATTATTTTCTTAAGAAAAGATTTTACAACCTTGGGTTAGGTACAGAGTTCTTTAAAATGGCACCAAAGTAGGATCTATGGTCTATAAAGAAAAAAAAAACGAAATTTGGACCCCATCGAACTAAAAACCTTTGCTCTCTTCAGAAATTACCAAGAAAATAGAGGGACAAGGTAGAGACTTGGAGAAAATATTTGCAAACTATGTTTCTGACAAAAGCCATAGGTCTAGAATATATTTTAAAAACTATCAAAACTCAACAATAAAAAACCCAACCCAATTAAAAATGCACAAAGGACTTGAACAAAACCTTTACCAAAAAGGATACAAGGATGGCAAATAAACACATGAAAAGATGCTCAACATCATTGTCCATTGCAAATACAAAACCACAATCAGTTATAAATGCACATCTATCAGAATGGCTAAAATTAAAAATACTGACAATACCACGTGCTGACCAGGAAGTGGGACGCCCATATAGTGGTGGTATGAATGCAAAATGGTACAGCCATTCTGGAAAACAATTCTGTGTAAAGTCAAACATAGTTTTACCACTGACTCAGCAACCCTTCTCTAGAGAAATGAAAACATATGTTCACACAAAAGATCTGTACAGGTGTATTTGTTTGTAATAGCAAATAACTGAAAATTGTCCAAAGTCTTTTAGTGAGCAAAGACACAAACAAACCTTGGTGCATCAACATAATGGAATACTACTAAGTGATAAAAAGGAACAAACTATTGACATACTAAACAACTTGGATAAATTTTAAAGGCATGCTGGGTAAGAAAAGCCAGTCTCAAAAGGTTATAAATTATATTACTTGAAATTCTCAGAAAGAAAACATTTTAGTGACAGAAACCAGACCAGTGGTTGACGGGGGAATGGAGTATGACTATAAAGAGATAGCTGAAGGGTGTGTGGAGGGTAATGGGATAATGCGGTTTCTTGACTGTGCTGGTTACAAGAATCTACTATGTTAAATCTCATAGTTCTACTTTAAATGAAAAAAGTCAGATTTATTGTCTGATCATTTTTGGGAGTGAAGTTAAATTTTAAAATAGAGTTTTTTTTTAGGGAGAACCACCAGAAGTTGAATAAATGGGGTGAACAGTCAGTCATATGTGAGCAAGCCATGAGGTACTTCACTAACCATTCAGCTCAGCCTCGTGGAAACTGAGATGAAATGAGAGTTTCCCAAGGTCACTGGGATGGGCAAAGTTATATGCACCTGCTTCAGTGCTGTTTCCGTGAGTGCCCAAGTCTCTTCAGCTGAAAACTGTGCTGTGTGCAGAGTTATGGAGTCACAATCTTCTCGTGAATTCAGGCCAGAGAGGGTGCGGTTGGGATGGGGAGCAGAGGAGAACATATTACTGCACTTGGGGAAATTAGCCCTGTTCTATGGAAAAACCTTGTTTTAGTCGGGGCGCGGCAGTATGTTCTGCTGACCGGAGGGCAGGCAGGCACAGCTCTGCTGGTCCTTGGCCGGCAGACGTAAGCTTCAAAGTGTTTTGTTAGAGGAAAAACTAACAACTTGTAACAAAAGAACTGAAAATCTCAAAGAATTACATAATCATTCCCCAAAATGAAGATGACAGAGCACTCTAGTCCTTCATATCAGTGAATTATTATTGGTTATATGAGAACTTATGCGCTCAAGTATGGAGATTCTTAAGGGAAATCTGCTTATTTATTTTCCCACAGATATGCTATTTCATTCAAGACAGAAGAGAATGTTTAGTATATATTTCTCTTTTTTAGGATGATAAGTAATCATAAAAAATATGATGGAAAGTTTTAATTCAACTATCATGTATATTCTAAATGTTTGTCTCATTTTTCCAGATTTTCTCTAGCTTTTCATATGGTCTCAAAATAATTGAAAACCTCGGGGTAATAAAACAGGGTAGGTATGCTAATAAATAAAGAAATCACAATACTAAATTGACTGGGAAATAAATTTGTACATAGATCACCAACCTCTTGTATATTGCAATAATGGATCATATACATTGAAATACTTGAAATCTTAATAAGAAAATGACATGTATTAGTTTGTAAACTGGCTCCCATACACACGGGGCAAGGAGAGACTGAAGAAAGAAGCAGGCCACTCCAGACTGGTGAGCAGCAGGTTTAATAAGCAGAGAACTTGTGAGGCTTGACTTGGGCAGCCTCAAGATGGGATCTCTGCACTTGCCTGCCAGAATCTTAAAATTTATAAAGAGACCTTAACTGGGTTCTGTCATGTATACACCATTCAGGTGCTCTCAACAACACACTGCTCTCTCAAGACTGCATCCCTGAAAATGGTGCAGCCTGTGGGAATGGTGGGCAGAGTGTCCATTGCAAGGATAGGGGAGGAGGGAAGGAGCCCTCGGCTGCCCCAGGTCCAGCTCCAGGATCAAGCAGCAGTCACAGCCACTCGGTGACCTCTTTCAGCAATACCTCATTTGAATTTGTGCCCACACTCTCTTCTGAGACATTTACAATCTAAAAGAGTCTAAAATAAGCTTTGTTACACCTTGAAATATTAAAATGGCAGTTTAATTTTCCCCAATTTATTTGCTTTTATGCAAATAAGAGTTGAAATGATAGATTTTTAAAACTGTATGGAACTGTAAAGGTGTCTTATCAGATGAGGAGGTTGGGGTGGAAAGAGTCCCACAGCTGGTTTGTGCGGAACTGGTGTCCGCTGGAAGTCAGTGTCTCCCTTCTCCGCCCTCTGCTCCTGAGTTCTCCTGGCCACCTTCCTAAGGCGTGGATTTTTACTGTTGGTTGGGAGAACTCAGGATTCGTCAGATAGTCTTCTGGTCACACTGCCTGAAAGCAAACTGAACACATGCTTGTTAAATTTTCAGAGCACTGCGTTTTGGGGGACAAGGAAAATTATCACAATTTGTTGTGTATATCTACAGCTAAAGGAAATTTCTTAGAGAATGAGCAGGAATTGCTTTGTTGCCTGCTACCATTTGGAGAAAGAGCAGGAAAATGTGGTAATTACTTAACTGCAAAATTCACTCAGGGAAGAATTTTAGGAGAGCCTATTAGATTTGTTGTAGAGGAAGAGGTTTTCCTGTGAATCTGGGGGTCTGGCTTTGAAAGACAACAATTATGACTGAGTTGTGCATACCTCACACTTGGCTGCACTTGGCTTGTGAGTGGGGTCTGTTTGTGTGAAGCCTGACAATAAATGTTCGATGAATGAATGTTCGAGTGTCATTTGACACTCCTGTCCCATAAAATATTGTCTATATCTACAAAAACTTAAAGAAATATTGAGATGATATTGCATGTCAATAGGATGAAGAATTTTTTCAAATTACTTTTGTTTAAAATGGAGAAGAAAAAAATTTTTAATGGATTATCTTGCAGAATATTTATTCTCCTATTCTGTGTGCCAGGAGAGGCCAGAAAAATCACTACCAAGGAATCTAGTGGTAGGCATAAACACAAGGTGGGGCAAGAGTAGGTTTACAGTTGTTTGTATGGAAAATAATATAATAATAAATAATAATACAAGAATAATTTTTTCATTCTTACAACTGTAAACTTTTTGAAGTAGATTTTATTGATTTATTTTTTAGAGAGAAGGGAAGGGGAGGAAAGAGAGGGAGAGAAACATCAGTGTGGGGTTACCTCTCACATAACCCCAAACTGGAGACCTGGCCCACAACCCAGGCATGTGCCCTGACTGGGAATTGAACCGGTGACCCTTTGGTTTGCAGGCTCACACTCAACCCACTGAGCCACACCAGCCAGGACTGTAAACTTATTTTTGCCCCACTCTGTATACATCTAAGATTCCTTCTTTCTCTAACATTTAATGATTCTGTGATAAATATGTTGTCCCATATTTAAAATTATTCAGTGTTTTTCTCTCATTTATATCTTACTTCCTTCAGTTTGTGTTTTTGTGAAGTCAAAGGATTTGGTTAAAAGATTAATGAAATTGATGTAACTATGCTATATAAATATATTCTATCTATGTCTAGATATAGACATACATCTATATCTAAGACATCATATATTTCATATATTCCTATATTTATATATATTCCTATATATAAAATAATTTCAAAAATTCTAAGATCCCATTTATGGAATTGATTTATTCGGATATTAATTAAGTTCTTTATCATGAAACTAATAGACAAGTGCCAAGGCATGATGGCTGAAAATCAGGATCAGCTAAATGCCCTAACTGGCTATTTCTATGTGATTACTATTGACAGGGATTAGTTATCTGGCGATTCCATCTAAAACTTGTCTGTAATTTTATACACCATTGAAGGTGAAGAAAATACACGATTATAAGCCTCAAGTGGGAGTTCATATTTGAAATTTTTTCTCACAATAATGTTTCTCTCAGAGAAACAATAATATAAAAATATTTGTACAGACTTTATGGTTTTCAAAGAAATTTCATGTAATTATTAAATATAGTGCTTTTTATATCTTATTATAGCCTCACAACAATTGTGTTATTACCAATTTACAGATAAGAATGCACATTCAGAGCAGCTGAATGATTTGCCCAGAGTTACCCAGATGGTAAGTGAGTTGAGACTGAAAGCCCAGGTTTCCAATTCCTGATTCTACCTTCCTTTTCTAATACATGAATAATTGATAAATGTTCTTAGCAGCTTCTTCAAAGGGTAATTGAGTTAATAATGAGGTTCTCTGATTTTTCTTTGAATGCTCTTCAATGTAAAATGTATAAATGTGAAAATATAATAGGCCCTGCAGAAACAGATTAATGTATAAAATTTTTGAAAGACCCTTTAAAAATTACAACAATGATATTTAATTTTATAATAAGCATAATTAGGAAGCATTTAAATGTTCACAAGTTCTGCTAGTATACAACGAAATGATAAATGAAACTACGGCACAATTCCAAACTGGTATATATCATGACTCTATCTGTATGACTCCAAAGTAACTGGTCTTATTTTTGCTTTGCATCGGAGTGTCTAATTGTTTAACTAAACTTTCCATTTTGGGGGCATATTTTTGACATAACAGAGGTAAGTCTTTCACCTAAAAAAGCGTAAATACTGGAATGAAAATTGAAGAATTCAGTCCAATATATCTGATTTTTCTTACATAAATCTTTCTAGTCCTTTTTTATATTTGACTTCAGGGTCTGCTCTTTGACCTTAAGCTTCTTGAGCACTGAAATTATATCTAGATCGTATTTTTCTCCACCATGCTGTAATGAATAAAAGAGTGCTCTAATAAATGGTTATTGAATTGAATAAAACATTAGACAGGTGAGCTGCCACAGTATACTACTCTACGACCTTTGAGAATTTTCTATAGCTGTTGAAGTTTTTCAACAAAATGAGAACCATTCCTTTTAACATGGGTGACCATTCTTTCTTCCCTAAAATCATCTTATTCCATGGCTTGAGAACACTTCATCTTGGTTTCCAGTTCTCTCTTTGCTTTGCCTTTCCCCTCATGTTGGTGTTTCCTAGGACCCTTGTTGGGAACCGCCCTGCCTGGTTTCAGGAGCTGTAACCCCCCCATGGCTAAGGCTGAGTGAGCGACCTTGGGACCATAAGCCACTAAAGAGACAAAGCTTATTTTCCTGGCAGGGGCACCGCCTCAGCCTCTTTCACTTCATCCATAACTGGCCCCCAATGCTTGGTTGGTTAGCCAATGATGGGTAAGATTCCTCTAGGCGGGATGGACCTAAGACAGGTACAATCACGTGGAGGCCCCAGGGAAGGACGTCCTTCCACCATTGGTGGATACCCACCATTCACCTAGTCTACCAAGCCAGAAACCCTAGAGTCCTTGACTTTTGTTGCATTTCATTTCCCGCCTCCTATGAGCCACCATGCCCTGGTGAATCTGCCTCCTCAATATTTTCTTATATTGGTCTCTTTTCTCTATCCCCATTACACAGCTTCTATAGAGGCGCCTATAGTTTCTCCCAAATGATATGGCCTCCCAACTCATTCTCAATGCTGTAGCTTGAGTCCTCATTATAATATGAAAATAGGATCAGGTCCCTCCCAGCTTAAATTGTGCCTCCTTGACTCCCTCCTGACCTCAAGATAAGATTCAGCTTCTCAGCAGAACCTTACAGGCCCTTCATGATTGGACTGTTTCTCCCTCCTCTAGCTCCTTCCCTTGCATCTATGCTTCAGTGGAAGCCTGATGCAGACACCAGCCTCGAGTGTCCGCAGCTTTATGGATGAGATACGAGATAAATTCACACAGACTACTGAGTTCTGTGGAGGAAAAGGGACAGCATAGCCACTCTCTCAAGGGCAGAGCACCCAGACCCTTGCCTGGACAAGCTTTTATTGGGTTCAATTAGCACAGGAATACAGGTAACGTTCATTAATCATTCTTAGGCAGTAAGGATCAAATAGTAGATAGCATACAAAGAACTATGAGGGCCTATTCTGAGTCAGGGTCTGTTAGCTAAAGGGCTACAAAACTTTGGGAAACAAACTCATTTCCTGCTTGAACCTTTATGATTTGAGAACATTCTTAGCAAGGCAGGTTTCATAGGGTTTTATACATTCTTTCTTAGGCCTGATCACCTGGGGAGCCTGCCCTTTCCAGCACAGGGCTGCACCGCCCTCTGTCATTGTTTCAGGCTTAAGTCAGGCAGGGGAAGTAAGGCAGCCAAGAGATTAGGAGACTTCTCGCACACAGAATGAGGACCCAGGCTATGTCAAAGCTAAGGGGTGAGGGTCCATCACCCCTTTCTCCATAGCCCCCCAAGTCCTTCCCTGGGGCCTCCATGTGATTGTACCTGTCTTAGGTCTATCCTCCCTTGAGGAATCTTACCCGTCATTGGCTAACCAACCAAGCATTGGGGGCCAGCTATGGATGAAGTAAAGGGGCTGAGGCGGTGCCCCTGCCAGGGAAATAAGCTTTGTCTCCTTAGTGGCTTCTGGTCCCAAGGTCACTCACTCAGCCTTAGCCGTGGGGGGGTTACAGCTCCTGAAACCAGGCAGGTGGTTCCCAACAAAAGCCATATTAATCTACACCCCTCTCCACAACTGTGCTATTTCTTATGTTTATATGTCATTGCAGATGTCTCATAATTTCAAGCCAGAAATGAAAGAAGTGGGTGGGGCACCATAGCCTGACTCTAGCACATGGAAGAAACAAAACATCCAGGGACAATACGGGTAATGGCAGTTACCAAGAGGAGAGAACAGCAGGCCCAGGCCTAGAGATCTGTAGTTAAAAAATAAGAGTGGGGTTTGGAAGTTCGAATACCTTTGTGAGCCTCTCCAAGAAGAGGAAAGTCAAGGGAAATGCCTGGGGGAGAAAGAAGAAAGGACATCATTACTCACAGTCAACTTGAGAATTAAGGGAACCATGAATCCTTCTTGGTATCCTGGTTCGCATAGTTCTTCAGTAGGCACTGGGAAATAACATTTCACTGATCTTTCCATGCTTTCATTCCCCATAATTTATAACCAAATTAATACTAGCTAGTATTTACTAAGAATTTAATATGCACCAACCATTTTTCTTAAGTCTTTCATATACTATCTTATTTAGTTCTCATATCAACCTTAAAAAGCAGGTGGTCTCATTCCCATTTTATAGATGAGGGCACTGGTGAATATGGGTCAAATGACCTTCAATGACTTTCCAAGCCTGCACAGCTATAAGAAGAAATCATTTGCTCATATATCTGTCTAGAATCAGATTTAAAGAAAATTAACATCTTCTGGCTCTCTTATCTGTGGAGAGGGACTTTGTTTACATGGAGGATATTTTTATTATAAGATAATTATTTCATAGTTGATATTAATTGTACTCAATTTTGTCAGATTATCTTTGCTAGATTATCTTTTTTCCTTTGCAGCAGATACACAAGTTGAGAAATGGTTAATAGTGGCCATTTGAACTGTCTTAACGGAATTGAATTTAATGCAAAGCTAATCCAATTGAATCAATTGATTCAATGGCCTTGTAGAGACATGACCTTTTTCAGGAGAGAATTCGAAATTTATTAATGACTTCATTTCAAACCTCTATTTGAATAAACAAAAATCTTACACATGAAGGACATCCAAAGATATAAGACACCATGAGGCAGACCTACTAGAAGGGATCAGAGGCAATGCTGGACTGGCATCGAATCCCAGTGTCACACCCAAGTAACCCTAGGCCAGATGCGTGACAACAGAGGGGTTTTTAGCATCTAAATGTGTGCCCTGTGTTTTCTCTTTTCTACACCACAGATATTTAGGGGAAAATATTTTTAAAGGCAGTATAAATAACATGCCTCTCACGACTATGACACCAGAGTCTCAAACTTAAAAAATACTGAAAAAGCATCTTAGACATCATGAGAAACCATCCGTCTTCTCATATATATTTCGGATGTGATGATTTTCAACCTCGCGTATATACTACATCAATCTTCATGTGAACAAATAAACAATTATATTAAAAATACACTGTAGTGGAGAGAAATGAGGCAGTAGAATAATGGAGAGATGTGAGGGGGAGATATTTGCAAAACAGGGACCCATATTTTAAGAGATATGCTGTGTTTCAAAAGGCCCCATCCAGTCTCTTTGTACTTAGAAATTATCCTTATGTTTTAGACAGAGAACAGTAAGTTTGGATGCACTGTATCACTAAGCTTGTACATTGTATTATTTAATTATCATCCGGTGGCCTGGACATAATCAACTTTCTGAGAATTGGCAACTAAGAATTTTCAGAAACACATTAACTCTTTCATGTGAATGGGATCCAAATACTGGGACTGTGCACAAACGTTGCTCTATTGATGAGTGGGAACTGTTGGCCCACAATTGCTTAAATCAAGTTTCAGGAGTAGAAGGAAGCCCTTGGTTGATGTAAAAACGACAACCATATATATACTGTTTCATATTTTTTGCATCTATGAGCCAATTGAAATTCAAGGTAGTGATAGTTAGTCTGTGTCTGGTCAACAACACCGTAAGAAAAAAGAACATCAACATAGCATTTTCAGGCATCTGGAGGGCTAAATACAATTACTGTTAAGAGCTGACTAGGTTAAGAGCTGACTAGGAATTGTCTGGTGGATTTAATCAAACCAGACACTAGTTCTGGATAATTCAGACCAAAAAAATGATGCTTCCTCTTACTAGGGAGTCATTTGAAAAGAGAATTTAAAATCACTGTAAATCATGTCTTCAAAGCTTCTCTTTATTGTATAAAGAAGGAGCATGTTTAAAGGATACACGAACAAAGCCAAAGGAGGGGAAGATCCAGGGTGGGAAGTGGGGAAGGGTGTGGCAGAAGGCAGTGGTGGGGGAAAATGGAGACAACTGTACCTGAACAACAGTAAAAAAATCATTGAATCAGACACTAAGAACAAAATAAAGCCAAAGTCTCAGCTTACATTGAATCACTGGTAGATGCACCATTTCAGGGGCATTTTTTTTAGCTGACAGGAAATTGGGAACCACCGTGTTACTCAAATAGCTTTTCCAAAAACCACCATCAAAGTACCTGGGAAGGTTCTTCCTTGGTTTTACCTTTCATTAGTGTTGTTAATTAGAGAAAGTAGAAAACTTACTGCCTGAATTTAGAATTTGGCTCCAAGTTATCCAGTCTTTGAACTGGGCTCAAAGTGGTAGTGTGTCACATTACAATTCTAGTCACTTAACTGAAGGACTTATGCAAAATATTCAAATAACAAGCAAACTAAGAAATAAAACAAGTTGTATGTGGTGAGTGGATGGAGAAAAAAATAAGTGCGTTGATGATGGCCAGTTTGGTAGAAAGGTCCAATCATTGAAAATAGTCAGAATAGCCTGCGTGGGTTGGTAAGATATAGTTCAGTTTAACAAGTATTGATTCTGCTTTCCAAACTGAGACAGAATGGAGAGGAGCTGGGAAAATTCCCTGGTGAGTGGAGTAGGGAGACTGAGGCAGAGAGCTGAACACAGTGGCTGAGCAATTTACAGCCAGGTGCAGATGGTCACCAAGGCAGAAGGGCTGCAGGGGCAAGACTGGGAAAATAAGGACTTCGCCCCTCCACCTCCCCAGGGTAAGCTTTTGTCCCCTGGCCTTTCCTTCCTGGAGATAACATCTAGGCCTCAGTTGCATTTCAGCTCCAGGCCCAGAAAAGCAACAAAAACTAGGTGGGTGACACCAGAACTAACTGCAATGACTGAAGACCCTCTGCCCTGTCACTAACCAGTCAGAGGAGACCATGGCCCTAAAATGACATACCTGGAGAACTGATGAATATTCTGCTGAAACCCTCCCCTGAGACCTCCCCTAAGATTCTTGCCCTCAAAAAAAAAAAAAAAAAAGATAAAAGCCTCAAGACAAAGGACCCAACAGCCTACGCTCTCCCTCTGGGAAGCAGTGCCCACTATTTCCTTTCCTTTCTTCTCCCCCTCCATTCTCTCTTCGCAGGCACCACATCTTCTAAACTCTTAGGTGATGGGCAGCTGGCAGCTCATCCCAGGCTAATTCCCTAACCTGTCCCTAGACCCCTATTTCTCTGACTGACGGGGGCGGGGGGGGGGGGCTCAAATGTCAGAAAAATTTTGGTTTTCGGTAATATGTAACAAGCTAACAATTAATGCCTGTAAAAAGCTATTGTTTCAGGAACTGAAGATATGACCCACCTTGACTCCAGGGGACCACAACCAGTCCCACCTTTGTGCCTCAGGAGGTCTTAAGCCATCAGGATGGTATCTGAGCCAGGGTGGTGCTCCAGGGTGAGAGGCCCTCTGCCCAGGACACTGTTGAAAGAATGCTACAGCTTTTTATCTGATTAACGTTTCCCCTGAATTCCAATCCCCTTACCTACACTTTTCTTCTCCTGATAAAAAGGGTTGGTTGAAAATGGAATTTAAGACCAAACCCAGGTTTGTTAGGGTACAAACCCTCCATCTTCTCAGATTGTCAACCATGTGCATAACACACCCGTAGAGACTCAAGCCCTGTCTCTGCCCATTGGGTCTGGTAGGTGACAGGCAGCAAGAACACTGGCTTTTCTGGTTTCATGACCTCCCAGTGAGCTAAGGCAGCTCAGCCTGGACTCCCTTGTTGCTTCTCCTTTGCGAAGCCTTCCTTTTTTGACTGTCCCCAGCTTCAATAAATGTATCTACATGAAGTCAAGAACCCACACACTACAGCTGGCCAGAGGCAGACCCACTTGGGGCCAGGACCATGTCCGGTAACAAAATCCCATAATCATTATTGTACTAATGGATAGAATAAAATACCAGTCATACCTTGGAGACATACAGGGTTCAGTTCCAGACCACTGCAATAAAGTGAATATCGCAATAAAGTGAGTCACATGCATTTTTTGGTTTCCTAGTGCATATAAAAGTTATGTTTGCACTATACTGTAATGTAATGATATAGACTATTGTAATATGTAGTCTATTAGGTGTGCAATAGCGTTAAAATGTATATGCCTTAATTAAAAAAACATTTTACTGCTAAAAAAAAAAATGCCAGCCATTATGTGAGCCTTCAGCAAGTGGTAATCTTTTGCTGGTGAGGGTCCTGCCTCAGTGCGATGACTACTGACTGATCCCATATCATCATTACAAATACAGTAATAATGAAAAAGCCTGGAGTATTGAAAAAATGACTAAGATGACACAGAGACATGAAGCGAGCAAACACTGTTGGAAAAATGGTGCCACTGGACTTGCTTGATACAAAGTTGTCACAAACCTTTAATTTGTAAACAAACAAACAAAAAAGACAACCCACAATGTTTGTGAAGTGCCATGGAGCAGAATGCAATTAAAAAAATGCCTGTATTGTCCCTGCCTCAAATATCTCAGACATAGAAATCAATATTTGCAGTTCAGTTCCATATACTGGTGATGGTTGAATGAACAAGAATCAGAATTTCTTCAGATGCTAGAGTAAAAAATAAATGGGGATGGAGGAAGGAAAATTAGGAAATGTGTCACATTAAACAGTGACAAAAAATGGAATTTAAAGATAAGTAGTAACTAAGATGGCCTTAAACTTCTCCTCAGCTTGACTAAACTTTAGAAAGTTTTGCTTCTGACTCTAGGCCCCTGGCCTCGCTTTTCTTAAAAAATGTATGTTAGCCCTGGCTGGTGTAGCTCAGTTGGATTGAGCGTGGGCCTGCAAACCACACAATCGCAGTTTGATTCCCAGTCAGGGCACATGCCTGGGTTGCAGGCCAGTTCCCAGCAGGGGACTCAAGAGAGGCAACCATACATTGATATTTCTCTCCCTCTCTCCTTCCCTTCCCCTCTAAAGATAAATAAATAAAATAAAATAAAAGAATGTCACTGATTCTAATAAATTTAAGAAGTTGAATTTCTTAATAAGTTTCATAAAAAATGTATGTTAGAAAACGTGTCATTTTAAATTCTATCTCTGCCCCCTTTGAGAAGTCAATATTCTTAAAAGACCATTGCCAGTTTTACAGCCCAAGACTGTCTTTCTCAAGGACCTAGGAGCCATCCTCTTGAAATATAATCATGAAGGAAACAGCAGCCTATCGCCCAGTCTCCGCAGGAGGGCGCTGTAGGACCCTACTTCCCCAGCGCCACTTAGCAATCCCAGAGGAAACGATTTTACAAACTCAAGAATAACTCAGAGTGCTGGACACTGCCTATAGACTAACCTCCTTCCGACATCCTTCAGTACTTTTTCACTAGTTCGTCTCAGTCTTAAAAACCCTCCTGCTCCTTTATTTCAGTGAAGTTCAGACTTAGTTCTGGTTTCTCTCCCGTATTGCGGTAGCCTTTAATAAAGTCTTTCTTACCTGTTTAACTTTGTCTGGTGCAATTTTGCTCCAACAATAGAAGGTTAGCAAGTAGACACAAGGGAAGGCCTTGCCAGGCAGACAACACAGCATTGGCGAAGACCCGCACACATCATATTCTGCTATGTAATTAGGGGTATTTACCTACACTTGCTGTATGTCTCAGGCTACAACCCTCTCTGCCTACGCTCCACCTTGTGTGCCCTTGTGTCAGAGAATTTTCTACCCCCACCCCACCAGCAATGCTAGCACACACTTGGGTGCACTTCTGAGAATCCCATCTACTGCCTTCCAGTCTCTCCTTCCAGCCTGTGTAATGGGTGTGGAATGAGGTTCAGAGTGGGTGCAGCCTGAGAGGCCTCAGGCTCCCCTCCCCCACAAGCCTAGCTGGGGGGGCTGGGAAAAGCAGCAGCACGGGCATTGAGAGTTATTTTGTATATCAGTAACAACAAGCTAGCTTCCTCGCCTGCACAGAGCCAGGGAGATGGGCATAACTTTGACCCGTGATGTGACTGGAAGGAACTCCTCTCACCCTCCCCCCCCAACCCCCCCAGGGCCTGTAGGAGAGCTTGGAGATGGTTTGTTCATTCACGGGGCCACACTTGCCTGGACTATGGTAGCCAAGAAAGGCAGAGAATACGGGAGTACTAGCAGGCATAGCCAATTGTGAGAGAAGCTGGAAATGGGGTTGTGGAGGAGGTCCCAGACTGTGATTCAAGCAAGAAGGTGGAGCCCTGGCTGGTGTAGCTGAGTGGACTGACTGCGGGCCTGTGAACCATAAAGGTCACTGGCTCGATTCCCAGTCAGGGCACATGCCTGGGGGCCAGGTCAGGTCCCAAGAAGGGGCATTCATGAGGCAACCACACATTGATGTTTCTCCCCCTCTATCTACGTCCTTTCCTTGGCCTCTGAAAATAAATAATTGAATCTTTGAAAAAAAAAGCAAAAAAAGGCAGGCTGCTGTGGTGGATGGGTACGAGGGGTGCAAGGACTCCTCGTGCAAGGCCATGAGGAGGTGCTACATGGTTTTGGATTAAGAACTGGAGATGATGGGGACACAGCCGAAGATGCTGGGAACCACAGGAGACCTGCCCAGCCAAGCACAGATTACTGGGAGGAACCAGAAGTAAGCTGTGGGCTTCTGTTTCATCTTCTGGGAGGTGGTACTTCTGACCGGCATGTTCTGAGACTGGCCTGACTGGGCAAAGGAGGGATAGCAGGACTGGATGTTTGTCGTTGTATCTTCGTTTCTAAAGGGAGTGAGCTTTTATTTTTAAAGGGAGTAAGATTCAGCCATTTTTCTAAATCTGTATAACTTTTAATTAGTTCCTTTCCTTTTTACCAAACTCTGGCATTGAGAGCCACAGTTCCTACCGTCAATGAGCAAAGAACCACCACAGGACAGAAGAGTCCAGGTGGGTGGTTGTTTCTGTGACACCTGGAGGCCTCTTGTCAGGATGAGACCTACATCCGCAAACCCTTCTCACTGCGATTGAAACTGGAAAAGCCAGTGTTCATGCTGCCTGTCACCTACCAGACCCAATAAGCACAGACAAGGATTGAGTCTCTATGGTACTTTGTGCAGATGGCTGGTGATCTGAGAAGATGGTGGGTATGTACTCTAACAGACCATCTCAAATTTCATTTTAAGCTGACCCGTTTTTATAAGGAAAAGAAAAGTGCAGGTAAGGGGATTGAATTCAGGAAAGAGGTTACTCAGATAAGAGCTGTGGTCCGCCAATCTCCCTAACATCCTTTCATCACTGACCGGTTTTATCTGTGTCCTGAGCAGCAGACTGTCTCTCCCTGGAACACAGTAGATTTGGATACCACCTTGATTATGGTCTCTTCTGGAGAACAAAGGTCAGTTGCTTGTGGTCTTCTGGAATCAGGGTGGGCTGTACCTGCAGTTCCTGAAACAATAGCTTTTTACACGCATTAACTACTATAGGCTACTATAACTACTATTATTAAATACTATAAGTATTACCTGAAGCTAAAACTTTCTGACTCTTGAGTTCCCCCATCACTATTTCCCTCTGTTTCCTTCGTGCAATCTCCCAGGTGAGTAGGGATGAACACAAACTACCCAGCTACAGCCCTACCCTGGGGCAGGGAGGTAGAGTTGGCAGTCTCAAATGGGTATAAGGAAAATAGAAAATTTAGGCAGAAAACATAAATTAATAGCTCAGCAAAATTTAGCAGACCAAGTCTAACCTCTTCTGTAAAGGGTCCTTGAGTCCCACGCTGACCTTGAAGCCTCCCTCCCAAAGCCCAGTCCACCCAGCTCCTGGGGCCTCTGTTCTGGGGCACTAGCACATTGAGTCTGAGAGTGAAGAATTCACTCTCTTTCCTTCTTCACTCTCTTTCCTCTTCAGATCTGTGACTAGAACTCTCCACTGTCCACCAAAGTCTCTTCTATCTTCTTGATGGGAAATCCTGAGGTCTTCAGGTGTATGTCTGCCATTTTATGGATGAAAACTAAGTCCTAGAGAACTGTCAGCACTGACCTAAAGGCATGAAGCTGGTCAATCCACACACGTGATGAGTGGCAGTCATCTTGGGGAGACAATATTCAAGAACTTTAACTACAGTAGATGACCCTATATTTTAATTCTGAATATTTAAGACCCTCAGATACAGAGACTAAAAATACGCTGTATTTGCAAATTACAGCACTGGCCCCCAGGTACTTAGGCCTTTGAACTTGCACGGGCTGTTCAGATGATTAGCTGATGTCCGTGTCGGACCACAGCATTGCTGTTACCCACGGAAGCTAGCCAGAGGGAGGTTGGAATGAAAGAATCTCTCCCCTATTGTTAGGTAGCAGTAGAAGGCCCCCACGTTAGGCAAAGCAGTGCCCCTCACAGAACACAGCCTTTGCCAGCTTCTTGTCTGGGTGTGCAGCCACGCGAGGAGAAACCCAAAATACTCTCTCTTCTGACCAAGGAACAGTGGTCTCTAGGAGGAAGAGTTCTGACTCTCAGTTCTCTTTAGCTCCGTCCTCCCCATTTAAGAATGGAGAAACTAAAAAGTATGCAAGTACACGTGAAATTTGGAGCTTTGCTTAAAACTAAGTTTCTTGTAGTTGATAATATCATAGCCAGTGTTTTATGGCCACCTAGTGGCCCAAATTGGGCCTTGCAATTGGACATTTAATTTTCTCTCATATATTAGCTCTAACTTTATTTGCTTCTAAATACTCTTAGAGTTACGTAATATTTCACTGTGTATTTTGCCATGTATAATGCACATGTTTTGCCAAAAATTTCAGGGAAAAATAAGGATGCACATTATACATGCATATAATGATTACTTACCATGGGTATAATAATCTCATGTACAATGTGCACAGAAACATGGGTGCGCATTATACATGACAAAAATCTTAGATTAACTTAAGAGACTAAATATGAGAAAGTCAACGTAGAGGTCATTTCAATTTCCAGTAGTTTGTGCTAGTATATTGATGTTATATCTTTCAATCTTGTTAAACTTACTTATTAGCTCTAATAACTATATAGATATATAGAGCTCACAGAATTTTCTCTATAGGTGAGCATTTGATCAGTGAATAAGGACAATTTCATTTCTTCATTTCTAATCTAGATGTCTTTTATTTATTTTTCTGGTTTGGTTGGACTGGCTAAAACCTCCAGTACAATGTTGACTGGAAATGGTGGGATTATATATCCATGCCCATTTCCTCAGCAATAGGGGGAAAATTTTTGTCTTCAATCATTAAGCATGACATTATAGTACAGTTTTCATAGTGGCCCTTTATCGAGTTGAGGATATTCTTTCTATTCTTAGTTGGCTGAGTATTTTTTAAAGTATATTTTATTGATCAAGCTATTACAGTTTTTCTCCCTTTGCCCCCCTAGGCCCAGTACTCCCCCTCCCTGAAGCAATCCCCTCCCCCCCACCCCCGTTCATGTCCATGGGTCTTGCATGTAAGTTCTTTGGCTTCTCCATTTCCGATGCTATTCTTAACACCCCCTGTCTATTTTGTTCCTACCAATTATGCTTCTTAATCCGTGCACCATTTTCCCATTCACCCTCTTCTCTCTCCCCTCAAATGATCTCCATATATCTATGTTACTGTTCCTATTCTGGTTGTTTGCTTAGGTGTTGTTTTTTTTTTGTTTGTTTTTTAGATTCAGTTGTTGATAATTGTGAATTTATTGCTTTTTAATGTTCATGGTTTTGATCTTCTTTTTCTTAAACAAGCCCCTTTAACATTTCTTGTAATAATGGCTTGGTGGTGATGAACTCCTTTGGATTTACCTTCTCTGGGAAGCACTTTATCTGTCCTTCCATTCTAAATGATAGCTTTGCTGGATAGAGTAATCGAGGTTGTAGGTCCTTGCTTTTCATCACTTTGAATACTACTTTCTAGTACTTTCTTGCCTGCAAGGTTTCTTTTGAGAAATCTGCTAATATTCTTATGAGAACTCCTTTGTAGGTCACTGTCTAATTTTCTCTTGCTGCTTTTAAGATTCTCTCTTTATCTTTAACCTTTGGCATTTGAATTATAATTTGTCTTGGAGTGAGCCTCTTGGCATCCATCTTCTTTGGGATGCTGTGCTTCCTGGACTTAGATGCCTCCTTCCTTCACAAATAGGGGAGTTTTCTTTTATTATTTTTTTCAAATAAGTTTTCAATTTCTTGCTCTTTCTCTTTCGGGCATCTTTATGAATTCAGATGTTGGCAAGTTTGGAGATGTCCCAGAGGGTCCTCGAGCTATCTTCATTTTTTAAAATTCTTATTTCTTCTGTTTCCTCTGGTTGGTTGTCTATCTCGTCCTTATGTTCCAAATTGTTGGTTTGAATCCCAGCTTCCTTCCCTTCTCTGTTGGTTTCCTGTGGATTATTCTTTATTTCACTTAGTGTGATCTTCATTTCTTCCTTTGTTGTTTTGGCATGCTCAAGGAGTTCTCTCAGCATCCTAATCACCAGTATTTTGAACTCTGCATCTCATAGGTCAGCTATCTCCATTTAGTTTAGTTCTTTTTCTGGGGTTTTATTCTGTTCTTTCATTTGGGCCACATTTCTTTAATTTAGCACTCTCCTCAATTTAGCATCCTCCCTGTGTTTGCTTCTGTATGTTAGGTAGGGCTGCTTTTACTCCCTGTCTCGGTAGCATGTTCTATGTAGAAAAGGCACCTGCAAACTGGGTGGGGTGGAGACTTAGGTAATTGCCAGGGAGGGGCAACCACTTTGCCACTTTGTGGCTGTATGCTGAGGTCCCTGAGAGGGGACAATGGCACCACCAGAACTCTGGCAGTTTTCCAGGTGCTCACCCTGTTTTCAGTCACTTTGCCTCCTTCCCATGTGTGATTGGTATCCTTTCAGCTGTTGCCCCTGTGATGAATCTCAGAGTAGGTGCATTTGCACACATTCTAAAACCATGCTGGCCGTTTAAGTGAAAATCCGGCAGTTTCTTCCCTTGCCCCAAACCCACTGGTTTTTACAGCCAGAGGTAATGGGGATCTATCTTCCCAGTGCTGGAGCCCTGGGCTGTGCAGTCTGGCCGGGGCCTGGGATTGCTCACTTTCAGGGTATCCCTCCGGTCTGTTCTACTCCCGCCACTACCGCCACCTCTTCACACCACACTGCCTCTCTGCCTGTCTCCGTGACTCCACCCCTCCTGCCCACCTGGATAAATGTGCCTTCTTTAAATCCTGGTTGTCAGACTTCCATGCAGCTCAATTCTGACGGTTCTGGATGTTAGCAGTTTTGAGACCTGGTTGTAATTCTTTCTGTGGTTGTTCGAGGAGGTGAAATGTGCCTACCTATACCTCCATTTTGATGGAGGGTGTGTGGTTTTTAAAAAAATCAGAATTAGATGTTAGATATTTGTCAAATACTTGATCCATTGAGATGATCATAATTTTTTTTCATTTTTAGGCTGTTAATATGGTGAGTTACCTTTTGAATGTTAAACTAACTTTGCATTCCTGAGATAAACCCTACTTGGTCAAGATACAATTGGCAACATGGGATCTGGCCACTTGTCACTGTATGTACACGTAACACAAAGATTTGTGTGAGGAAATAGATTTTTATTAACTGGGTTTCCAATCTGGTGGGCTGGGAGCATTCCTATTCTGAACCCTTCTCTTCTTCAAGACACAGAATGCCTCTTGCTCCCCAAAAGATTGCAAACTGAAGCCACAGCCAGAAGTTTCCCGTTGCTGCTTATATGTTGTTTTGGAGCTTAAACCAGCCATGTAAACAGGTCTCCATCCTCTTGGGATTATGCACTTGCAGGGTTCAGAGTCACCATCATCTTGCAGCAGCTCTTTCTCTCTCAGGGTCTGAGGTATGTTGCCAGATCACTCTACACAGTTGTGCAGGGGAAGCTGCGTCTGCACGGAACTTCCCAGTTCACGCCTGCATGTGCTGTTCTCAGAGCAAGAGAGAAGAAGCAGTCCAGGGCTCCTGTGCTGTGCTGCACTGGGTTGTTTTATCCCAAAGGCTGGAGCCCTGCAAGGCATTTACTAGCATGGGACTCTGCCCCTAAGACAGACGCTTCCAACCAAGTGGGATCTAAGCCCCAGGTGGGCCTGGCATCTGCCAGTCCCCTGGGCACTCCCATTGGTGCTGGGGCAAAGCAAGAGACAAAACAGCGAGTGTCTGGCCACCTTCTGTTTTAAGAGTCCGTTCTCAGAATCCCCTGTGATCCAGAAGCCAGTGGGAGTGTTCAGCTTTTCCACCAATGAGGGCCGGTATCAGCCATATTTGCTTTATCCCCTCTTCTGGTCTCCGTGTTCAGCAGGGGAGCGAAGTTTGTACCCAGTGAAGTTCACACAAGCTGTGGTCGAGCTCCCTTCTGCTGAGTCACCAGTTGTTCAACTGCCTCGGGCAATGAATGCCTGCTGGCTTGTTTACAGTTGATAGTTACTCCCTTGAGCCTTCCCTTTGGGGAAGGCAGGTGCTTCCATCTGCTGCTTCTGCAGCTCTCCCTGCCCTGTCTTCTCCTGCTGGGAGGGGAAGCAGCCTCTTCTGCCGAATGGGGGTTCCCCAGGACTGAGGTCTTCCCCATTCTCCAGCAATCTCTGGTTCCACCTGCTCTGTTGCAATGATGTATTGTCCCTTTAATATGGTGTTAGATTTGATTTGTTAAAATTTGATAAGAATTATTGTCTCTATGTACATGCGTGGTAGCATTTCATACTTTTTTTATACTATCTTTTTCTAAGTTTAGTATCATAGTAATGCTGGCTTCATAGGATGAGCTGGGAAGTCTTTAATTTTCTGAAAGATTTGGCTGAAATGATACCGTTTCTTCTTACAAATGTTTGTAAGGATTTACCTGCGAAGAAGTCTGCAAATAGAATTTTCTTTGTGGGAAGGTTTTAAACTTCAAATTAAATGTCTTTAATAGATATAGGGCTCTTCATCCTATCTATTTCTTCTTGAACAAGTCTGGTAGGTTTGAATCTTTTAAGGAATTTGAAAAATTTCTTGTTTCTTAAAATGGAAGTTGATGTCACTGATTCAAGATCTTATTTTTTTTTAAAGTACAGATCTTCATAGCAAATATGCTCCCTGTAATTACTGCTTTAACTGTATTCCATAAATTTTCATATGCTATGTTTTTATTGTAATTCAGTTAAAATTTTTTCCTAATTTTCCTTTGACTTTTTTTTTGATCCATGGGTTACAGAAACATATATAATTTAATTTTCAAATATTTGAGGTTTGTCCAGACAACTTCCTGTTATTGATTCCTAATTTAATTCCATGTTTGTCAGAGAACATACTTTGCATGTCTTTTGTTACTCTATCGTGATTGCAAACAGAAATTCAGTCCCATATTTTGGACTTGTAGCATGTTTATAATTTTTGTGCTATGAAAACTATTCTTGGATGAAGATGAACTTGGAATCTTTGCACCCATCCTTTGGTATTTTCTTAAATAAATTCCCAGAAGAAAAAAATTTGAGTGAAAGAGTAGTTACTTATTTTTATAGAATTTATACATACTGCCATAGGTGGCTTCTTTCATGCTTCTTTAGTATTCAATAATGTACAAATATACACTTTAGATCAAAATTTTTTTTATCACATGTTTATAATGACTGCATAATACTGTATTGATATACCAAATTATATTTTAAACTCCTCTATTGTTGAGCATTTCAGATCTAAAATTTCTATAACGCTTTAATAAATCATAGTGTGGACCATTAACATGTTGAAGAGGATTGGCCTTATAAACCAGTGGTTTATGATACTTAGGAAGTAGTGTAGAGGATAGATTTGGGCTTAGGGTTGAAAGTAGAAAATCAGTTCCGTACTATTAGGATTTTAATATAATACCATAAACACAAGACTATGGTGGAGACAGAAGAATGGAGATGTCAGGATGGGTGAGAGAAATATTAAAACAAAAGAGTCTATCATACTTAGTGACTGATTTAGTGGCAATTAAAATCAATTTCTATCTTTAAAGTGGTGGCATTTTTAGACAAAACTATGTCTTCATATTTATCTTTAAAATATCTATTGTCTTGGCATTTGCTCTTGTGTATTAAGCAGTAGGTTTTCTAATTACTCAATAAATGTTTCTTCATAGATGATGGAAGAAAACTCGGGGAGATGGTTTTTAAACCAATTATATCTAAGGAAGAATGGGGCTTCTATAACTCCATATTACTTTATAAGAAATTCTATTAGCTTCAAAATGTCTTTACCCTTTTGAATGATATCCTTACCATATAAAGAAATAGCAAATTTGAAAACTATTTCTAATTTTATTATGCATTTATTGTTATTTTGCAATGTCTCAAAGCAAAACCTATTTGATTACTTTATCTAGAGAAATGAGAAGTGCACTGTCAGTTTCCCTATTTCTCACTTAATGTCAAAAAGCAATACTATGAAAACAAAAAAAAACCCAAAAACCCAATGCTATGATAATCTAAACATGCTTGAAGAAAGCCCAGTTTTCATTTATGTTGTGGTCTTCAGCAACTTTTAGTAGGTCAATTATATAACTACCTTAACCACAAAATCACACAGCAGTCAAGAAGCACCAATTTTAAATTTATCAATTTATGAATTATTTCTCTCATAATCCCACCTGCAACTTTGATGGTCTTAAGCTATTTAAACCCTTTCATGTCTGTGTATAAAATATTGGTCATGACTACCCATCCGGATTCAACCTGAAGATTTAAAAGTACTGTAATGTCTCCACTACTGTCTCAACACTCATGAAGTAAGTCTCTGAAGTAAGTCTCTAAGTCTCTTGTCATGAAGTAAAGACATTGAAGGCATTTATACTGTGTGTTATAAATTTCTGTTTAGTGTTGTGTTGGCAGTCAGAAACTCTCCTTATAAAATAAAATGGTTTTTCAGGCAAAAATAAACATCCTGCTTTCAATCATTAAATACTTTACCAACTTGGTAAAGTCTATTTAAGCAACTTGGGAAAGTTACTTAAATTCTTTAAACAGTGGCATGTTGAAGCAGGAGCCAGCTTGTGAAAGCCAATTGTCAAATTTTCAGTTTTGCCTATAGGTTGTTAGACATTTGGAGACTTAATTCAGCCATGGTAGGAGTATTTACCACAGATGATGGTAAATGTTACAAATAGTGGCAACTATTTTTCCTCAGAGAGAACTGGTTTACCAGCTCACTACTATCTCTAAACCTTAGTTTCTTCATCCATAAAATGAGAGAAATAATTCCAACTTGTACGGAACACATTAGTTTCAGTCAACAGAATCTCTTTGCTAGTTTAAATAGAAAAGGAATTTGCTAGACAGTCTTATATGCCCCAAAGAATTGTAGGGGAGACTGATAAGAACAGGTTATAGCTAGAGCTCTCAAAATCACATCCGAGGGGCACACCACAAGACTGGGCCACTGAAGCACCTCCTGCCTCTTCTGTGTTCAGGAAGCTATCTCTCCACGTGGGAAGCTACAGTGGTTACCATGATGAGGAAAGCCTCCCCAGTCAAGAAGCCACCAGAGGCAAACTGGAGACTTCCACACTGCCTCTACCTGCCTCTTGCCTTCTGAGAGTTTCAGAAAAGTATCTAATTGGCAGAAAGTAATTCATAGCCAGAACTGTTGCTGCATCAGAGGCTTGGGAACACAGTCTTCATTTGGAGTGGGCTTGTATCCAGATAAGAAATCAGGGATTCCATTGCTGTGGGTTAAAATATGGATGGAAACAGCTATTGGATGACATCTGGCAGTCCGCCATAGATGACCTGTTTCCATCCCCTAGATTGGTGAGAACGCTCTTCCTGATCAGCGAACCATTCATAACCTAACTAAGAGGTAAAACCTCAAAGTCCCATCCAGAGACCAAGCCAGCTCAAAGACCAGAATATCTGAATCACATAAAGTCCTCTCCATCAGGCCCAGATGTGAATATCTGTGTTCAGGTGATCTAGGAAGTGACAGGTAAGGTATTCCCCCCTGCCCAACACACACACACACATCCATGGTAGAACAGGAACAGGGTAACTGTAATAAAAACTTCCCTTTAGAAATAATATTGTGCTGGGCAGAAATTTCAGAGAACTTTGCCCAGGCAATAGACTGCTATAATCTTCTGGGTTAGCCCATCCAGCAGTCTCTGGTTTCACTTTCATCTCCATGACTACTGGCTTTGTTTGCTTGGAAGTCTTTCCTTGTCCATTAGCTTCCTTGACCACATCTGAACCGGGCATTGGAGAATCTTCCCTTCCAGAAGCTATAAAACTTCCACATCCTCTTTTCTGCCAGTGCAGGTTTGGGTACTTAAGTTTGCATTGTACTCAGACAGGCTTTGGCAGGCCAGGTTTATGGTTTCTGTGGTAAGGAATTTACTAGTAAATTTAATGGGCTTCCAGTCTTCCATCAGGTCAGTTTGTAAGTGAGAACTGTATCCAAGGATCTCATTTAGACATGAAGATCTGGTTTCAATTATTAGCTGCTATGCTCTGCATAATGTCTCTTCAACCTAAAGGTGGTGTTTATGAGTTGAATCGTGCCTCCCTTTCCCCAAAATAAGTTTGGAGATATCCCCAAGATTCTTAAGCCCCAGTATCTCAGATTGTGACCTTCTTTACAGACAGGATCTTTACAGAGGTAATCAAGTTAAAATGAGGTCATTAGGTGAACCCTAATCCAATACAACTACTGTCCTTATATGAAGGGGAGATTAGAACACAGACATGCACATGTGGGGAATGCCAAGTGCAGATGAAGGCAGAGATCAAGGTGATGCATCCACAACCCAAGGAATGCAAAGGTTGCCAATAACCCCCCAAATTCTCCCTCACAGGTCTCAGAAGGAACCAACCCTGCTAACACCTGGATCTTCAACTTCTAGCCTCTACAACCATAAGACAACACATTCCTGTTGTTTAAACCACACAGTGTGTGGTACTTTGTTACAGCAGCTCTATCATGCCCTAAAACAAGGGTCTTGAATGGTAGAGCAACACCCTTAGTCTGCTCTATGCTGCTGGCTTGCTTCTCATTGTCTAGTCCAGGATGGCTGGAGAGGTAACTTGTAAATACTTGGGGCTGCCGAGCTCCTTCAGAGCCAACTCTTCATATTACTTCAGTGTGGGGGTACAGGCAGATGGAATTTTTCAGCACTGGAAGGCACCAAATTATTAGGCTCGTAAATATTTTAGATTCTCTGTCACAGGTTGAAATTCTCGCTATCATTTAGGATTTTCTGTCCTTTCCTTAGCAGAGATATGTTCCCCTCATTTCTCTTTGCAGACAGGCTGGATCTAGATTTAGTTCATCTTTCTCTTGTAAAGCTTTGCTGAAAGTGGCAGAAGCAACCAACCTACACCGTTATGAACTTTTCCAATGATTTAGCCTATAGCTACAGGCTTCATCAGCGTGTAATCTCTCTTCCAACTTGTTTTAGGCCACCATGTATCAAATGTTCTGTCACTGAATAGAAGGGTCTCCAGTTTTCCACACTGCTATAGCTGCCCGGTCGTCTGCAGTTTGGATCTCTACATCAAGGAAACACACGTACATGTCTAGGGTAGCACCCCACTTCTAAATTTATATTGGTCAGAGTTCACTTGCAGAGAATAGAATGCATTTTAGCTAGTTCAGTCAGAAAGGGATTTAGTACAGGTTTTTTATGGCTTAGAGAATCAGTTGAAGGACTGAAGAAATAATCAAGGAATCCTTTGAGAACCGTTCAGCAGAGTGGGACCACCAATGCTGGAACTCCGATAGCGAGTGGGAAACCACCAAGATCAAAAAGTAATCATGGACCCGGCAGGGGATTGGGAACTAGAAACCTGTGATAGAACCACAGAAGCAGCAAAAGCATGACTTCTACCTTGCAAAAGTGCATCTGATTAGCAGGATCCAAGTCAATACGGAGCTCTAGCTATCAGTGGGTGGGAAATGTGTGCTCCTCCAAACTATGATGCGCCAGCTGCAAATCAGGGGTCTATTTCTGTGAGAGAAAAAGCGGGGAGGAGATGAAGAACAACAAGTAGTTAGGCTGCGAAGGTAAACATATTAGGATTAGCTCTGCTGTAGTGCAGGCCCTTAATAATTGACACATTTATGCAAACATACCAATAATACAAATTGCCCCTTTAAGAGAAAAGATGTGCGATCAGAAATATAAGATCAGGTTTGTAAAAGGCAAACTATGTCACAATCACTTTGCACTTTTGCTTACTCAAGTGCAATACAGTGTTCTCTGAGCTGGAATGATTATAAATGTGGCCTTCTGGTTACCAAAGTTCATTTTCTGGAGGACTAATAATTGACCTTAAAAATCAAAGGTCCTGATCCAATTAAATTTTCTTAGATTTTGTTTTTTTTTTAAGTGGTTTTAGCTCCCCATGTCCTCTGATACGCATGATCCAAGGACATAAGGGCTCTCAGATGTGTATCAAGTCTGATTTTACCTAGTTAAACATTATCTAGTCTTAAACCTGGATTTCTAAACTGTGTTTTAGGGCAGAGGCCAGCTTCATGGGCCACACAGGATCTGCTGTAGCTTCTCAGTATGACATGGTCGTGTGAAAGTGGTCATAGACAGTATGGAGACCAGTGAGTGTGCCTATCTCCCAAAAACACTCTATTTACAAAAAAGTGGATAACCTAATTTGGAATGTGAGATGTCATTTGTCAACCCTTATTTCAGATAATTGCATAAAAGAAATTTTTTGAAAAACCCTTCATCAGAGGTCACTTGCTGGTCACTGAAGAGGTGGACCCTAGTTGGCCCATCCCTTGTGTGTGTAGAGTCCTTTCTTTCACACCCTACACTCAACCTAACTTCCCGTGTCTCAGACACTTTACAGTTCTGTATCAATGTTCTTCTGAATGCAACATGAAATTGCTTTCACTCCAAACCATCTTCATAATGGAGACAGCAAGTTGCTACCAATTATGCTCAGCTACACCCGAAGCAACAACCTACGTGTTCTTCTGTCAGCCTAAAACTGTGGGCTGGATTCACCTACAGGTTCCCGGTATCCTTTACATACCACGAGTTCCTGTGAGCCCCCATGGCCTCCCACACAGGATAGACACTGTGTTGTCCCTGACAGGGCATTAGCTTTTATGCTGAAAGGACCAATAGCATAGTGACCACGAACGCTAGGTTCACACCTGATCTCTGCTGGTCACTAGCTATGTGGCCTTAGGATAATTACCTAAAGTTTCGGTGGTTCAGTTTCCTAACACACAGGATCGGGATTATGGTAATACTTCTCAGCACAGTGCCTGGACTATATCACACATTCCACAGGTGCTGTCTGCAATGGAGAATTTGATATCAGATCTTTTTATCACTTATCATGGTTATAATTTTGCTAACTGGCTTCCATTTTCATCTGAGTATTTTGATATATAAACAATGGGTAAAGGTTGACTTTTTTGTTTGTTTTTATTATGGTCTCCTAACATGAGTATTTTCTATACATTGGTACAGCAGTTTTGCTAAAACATGCCCTAAATCTTCTTTATAGTTTTTAACTAATGAGCATAAGCCTTCAGGGAAGATAGCACAAAAGAGTAAAACACAAGGAACAGTAACACAAATAGATACCATGGGCAATTCAGTGTTGTGCCCTTCGATTCTTAACAGTGGCCTGTCCCTCTGGCCTTCTCTCTTCTCACAGAAATCTTGCTTCCCCTTCCTTTCTAGGAGTCCTTACCTACTAGTCAGACTAGTTTTAGGTGAGCTGGGTGGCGTAATCCAGGCAGGCTTGTTAGAAGTCACATTCCTAGACCCATACCCCCAAAGGGTCTGATTTAGTAGTTTTAGGGTTTGAAATTTTATTTCAAAAATGCTTCCCATAATGCGGATGGATGGGAGATTTAGGGACCTCGACTCCCCACTTTCACTCCTGTTCTCACGCAAGTGTTCCTCTCGAACCCACTGCCATCGTCCGTGTGCCTGTGCGGCGCCAAAAGTGTGCCTGCCTCTGCAGCCACTGCCTTGAGCAAGTGGAACCACTCTGCAAAGAAGATATTCTTAACCACGCATTCCAGGTCAGGTAAGGAAACTAAGGCTCAGTTATGTTTAACAAGTGGTGCAAACTCTCCTGCCTTTTTCCTTGACAAGAGCAAGTTAATACCCTAGTTGATATTAGTTCTTTTGTTTAAGCATGTAAAAAAGCTCCTTGAAGGGATGGGCCAAGCATTGAACATCTGCAAGTTAGGGATGGATGATAAGAAACAGAAACCTATTCAAGACATGAAAAAGGTTTACTGAAATGGCGTAGGAAAATTTCATGGAGACCATATGTAGAAAACACAGTTTGGTCTTAAGGAACTCATTTAAACATGGCCTTGGGTATTTGCAATATTTGTAGCAATAAGAGAAATATATAATTTTATATATGTATTCTCCTGATGTATATATGATGGAGAAACCCCCCCAAACTCAATTACCTTCTGGAGGGTGGGCCTCTTGTAGTACAGGCTTCTCCCACTAGGTGAGTGTTCTAGGAATGTATCTTTGTCAGTGTACCAGCCGGTGGTGCTGTGAGAGGCTGCGATTGGTTCCAGCAAATTTTTTTGCAGACTCTTTGATTGCATTTGCCCGTTTCATAATGGATGATTTGCGAGTGGACCTGTCCATACCTCACTGAGTGATTGGTAGTTTTTGATCAAAAATGACATGATCCTTGTGCCCCACTCTCCTTATTCATCTGATCTTGCCCCAAGACACTTTATTTTGTTTCCCTGATGAAAAAATTCCTTAAAGGGAAGTGTTTTGCAGATGTGGAAGAGGTGGAACAAAAAATGGCAGAAGTGCTAAAAGGCATCAAAATTGACAAGTTCAAAAATTGTTTTGAACAGTGGGAAAAAAGTCTCAATAGATGCATTGCATCAAATGGAGGGTACTTTGAAGGTGACTGAAGTTTAAACACGTGAGAATAAATACACCATTTTTATAAATTCCAGGTTTTGGGGGACCTCCCCTTGTGCAAATGGCCCAACCCAGAGAGGTGCTCAGGCTAGGTCCCAGAAGCTGCCCAGGAATGCAGAACTACCCTTGTCTCCATAGCCAAAGGGGGCAAAGTTCAGGCCCTCCTTCCTTAGAGCTGAGTCTAGGACATCCTGTTCCAACACTCCACCTTCTCCCTGGCTACAGGCCCACCGAGGGATAAAACAAAGGGAGCAAGTGTGGCAAGGGCAAAGGGGCCCTCTATTCCCTGAAGGGTTTTCATCCTAAATAAGAGAAACATCAACTCAAATTGACTTTCAAAAATATATTGGGTTAAAATAACATTAACTGGAACCCTAAATGAATTATATACCCATTGCAGTACATCGGGGAAAGAATAATTAGAACTAGATTTAATACAAGAGTGGTGTGGATGGCTATTTTATATTGTTTCTGCATTTAAAGTGGGATGGCAAATTAAATTTGTTTTTACCTTTGTTAAAGAATAAGTAAAGCATGCATCCTATTATGACCTTTCAGGAATTATTGACTGCCTTATATCCTAAGATTCTAAATTTGCTTCAACTTGCTACAAAAAAGTTTTAGTTCATATGTCTTTCTGTAAAATAAAAGAAAACAGAAGAAACAGAGGAAAGGGAACTCAAAAGCCTGAAATTCAGAGTTGATAAGCAGAGGGGGAGAAATACGTGTATTCTCATAAAGACTGTTGCCCTGACTCACTCAGAACATATGTGCGTGCCTATGTCATGGTAAACCTTAGGAAAATGAACCAATATGAAACAATTATTGGGTTATATAAATAAAAGGTTCAGAATTAAATCTAGCTCTGGATTTAGCTGAGCGTCACTTCATAAACTGTCCAAGCTTCAACAGGTTTTCTATGGCAGGTATTTAATACATATTGCTGAAATGAATTAAAGGTGTGAATTTTCCTGAGTCAAATTCTGTAAGTATTACATTTTTCATATCCCTGGTATTGACATTTAGGAGTTTTATTTGTAATTTATTTTTATTAATATTAATATTTATTGATATTTAAAATTTTAATATATTTTGCAATATATACTATTTTATTTTCTTTTTGATCAAAGAATTTGGGTGGGCATTTTTGTTTGTTTTCAAGTAGTTGGGGACATTTGTGTATGTGTGGTTTTATTTTGCTTTTATTTCTCTATTACTTCTTGGTCAGAAATTATGGATATATTATTTCTGTGTTTTGAATATTTTGTTTTTCTTCTTGGAAGTTCTTTCATTAAATTTGTTAACATATTCAGTCTGACTATAGTTAGAGCTTGTCAGGGAAGCTGTTTTGTCTCCTTAGGGAGACTTCCATACAGCTGGTCAAATACATTATATGTCTCTTTTAAACTTGAACTCTAGATGAAAAGCTTATTTCCCCATATTCAAATTATTTAGAGGGAGACCTGTCTGTTGTCCTATATGCTATAGTTACTTTGTAAATATAAAATAATAATAATAATAATGCATATATACATGCCTTATGGTATTGTTATCAAAATTAAGTGAGTCGATATGTGTAAAATGCTCAGTACCGTTCCTGGTCCACTGTAAAACTTCATGAAAAGTTCCAGGTGATAGCCCCGGCTGGTGTGGCCCCAGCTTGAGTGCTGGCTTTTGAACCAAGGGGTTGCTGGTTTGATTCCCAGTTGGGGCACAGACCTCGGTTGCAGACCAGGTCCCCAGTAATGGGACATGTGACAAGCAACCACACATTGTCTTCTCTCTCCTTTTCTTCCCCTCTCTCAAATTAATAAATAAAATCTTTTTAAAAAAAGTTCCATATGATATGTATTTTTTCTTAACCTGCAATTTTGCTTTTAGTAGCATTCCAGTCTGGTAGACTTAGAGTGATTTTAAATTATCCCAACTTATAACCAAGGAAACATGGCAACTGATGAGAACAAAAGGCGAAGAAACAAAAACCACCTGACTGGCCATGTGTGATATAATGACCTAATGTGGCACTCCCTTACACAAGGAGAAAAGCCATTCGTTTTGTCTTAAACATTCTCTACTATGTTCTGTGAGAGACTATGCAGAACTGCCAAGCAATGTAACCACAACTGAATCCTAACAATAAGAGATACTAATTTCCTGCTTTTCTGAACAGGGCGTGAGAACTGGCTCCTCTCCAACATTAAACAATATAAACCTTCTGGGCAGGGATTAGGCCTCTTATTTCTGGTCCCCAATGCCGTGCACATGTGCCTGACAGACAGCTGTGAAACGCACTGAGTTTTGTGGGTGTTAAGAGCTCAAGTGTCAGAGTCCAGCAGACTGGACCAAATTCCAGTTCAGCTACTCAGAAAGTAAATAATTTGCCTTAGAGTAACTTTCTGTTGAATATTTATTATTGGCCAATTATTGTGGTCCTTGTTTTCATAAAAATGGGCAAGAAGTCAAGGTAGTTGTGGTAAAGTGCTTTGTATAAAGTTTTACCCACTTTATAGTTCACTGAATCCACTTAACAACCGCCCCCCCCCCGCCCCCACCCCGCAACACACAAGTCAGATGTGTTTTACATGGTGGATGACAATAATCACCAAATAAATTATTCCTTTTGTATATAAACATTGAGGTAAGATTTATTTTTTAAAAAAATCTGCCAATAATAACTAGCAAGTGGGGTGTGGTAATTCTTTTAGTGATGCTACTTTTAAAATTTATTGAGTATTACTTATTCTCATTGTAAATCTATCAATAATGACCAATGGGGTAGATAACGTTGCATTTCTTACTGCTCTTGGTTTTCAAACTACATATCCTAGTATACATAATTTGCAAACACCTGATTTTTAGAATTCAGATTTGCCAAATATCCTATCTGATGGGTGACTTCACAGCCACTGGATGAAATGTTACCTTCAAAATCGATAAAAACCAGAACATTTTGTAAGGCTGCGAAAGCCACCAGCCACACCTCTCCTTTTCTCTGCTTTCAAGGTTGTCTGTCATCTGAACTCTCTTATCTAGGAGGAAGATTCACATGTGGTAGGTAGTGACTTTGTTTATATGCGTTTTCATAGAGCGCTCTCAATTCTAAATCAGAAGTGGCCGGCAGAAGGTCGTGCACTGGAGCCTTTTCTTATTTCGCTTTCGGTCCAGGGAAGGTAGTGCAGCTGCGTGGTAGTAGATCTTGATAACAGAGGAGCGTTTAGACCCGCGTAACCCTCACTGTCACCATTCACTCCCTCTTTGTGTTTGTATTTCTAACAGCTGGAATTGGCCCTCGGACATACTGCCCCAGACAATTCCACAGCAAACTCCACACCCCCCCGGCAACCCTAGCCACCTCCCCCCAGCTCACACCCACGCGGAATCATTCCATTTCCCGGAGACCAATCAGCACTCCACACTCTGCCACTCCAGCCAATCCCAGCAAGCACACGTTGCTCGGTTCAACTTCTGCGAGTAGCTTCTCGGGGCACCGGGTTCGAGCAGGGGGGCGTGCCTGGAAGTTCGGCCCGCCTTCCCCTTAAGAATTTGGTGCCTTCCAATTGGCTGCGATCTGCAGTGGTTTGACGCCAATTGGCTACAGCCGTCCGCTGCCTGGCGGAGCGGAGATGCTTAGAGAGCTTTAACCTCTTAGCCTTTGGGAGAGCCGGGGGCGGTGAGCAGAAGTTCCGCCCGGAGGCTTCGGCGCTCCACCCCACTCCTCGCGTCTTCTCAGGTAGCTTTGGGTGGGTGCACGGGGTCTTCTCAGCGGAAGTGAGGGGCCGGGAGGGATGGCGACCGATGGAAAACACGCCCAGTCTGGAGTGTTTTCCCAGAGCTGTTGCGGAGAGTGGGGCGAGGAGCGCGGCGGCCCGAAGGGCGAAGGGCGCTGCGTGTGGGCGAGTGTGGACCTCTTGGTTGAGAGAGAAAACAGGCCCGGGGGGGAGAGGACGATCCGGACAGAACCTAGGGCTTGCACTTTGTCTCTCTACACTGCTCAGCAGCTTAAGGTTTTAGACACTGATTAGACCCCAATTTCTAAATTTGTTAAATGGGGAAGCGGCAGTAAACACCTCGCTTCTAGACGAGGTCATGTTCATTGAAGTCATGTTCCGTGGAGGGGACCGTGCTTCCTGCTTTTTAGTAAACGCACAGGCAACTCACGGGCTGTCCTCTCGCACTGAGCATCGGCTATCTTGACACTGATGATAAGAGACAGCTTTTCCAAGTGCTTACAAGACAGGGAGGGGCAGAGAATAGGTTTACAGTTGTGAGGACGCAAAACACAGTTTATTCTTGTACTATTATTTATTAATTATTGTGTTATTTTCTTTACGAACAACTGTAAACCTACTTTTGCCCCCCCCCCGCCCCGTATCTTACAAGTTCCTTGCTAAGTGTGTAAACCCATGTAATTCTTTGATAAAGTAGTGTTACTATTATCCTTAATTTGCCGTTAAGAAGGGTTACCTGAGCTATTTTGGGTTCAGAAGCCAGGACAAAACACGACAAATTCAATATGATATCAGATTTTTAATGTAAAGTCTTTTCTAGCCAGTGATTAGCTTTCAGAATTTTGCAAAATAGACCTTTAGCCTCTGAATGCAGAAGCCTTGGGTTGCAATTCTGGCTCCATCACCTACTAGCTGTACGATGGATCTTGGGCCAGTGACCTAATTTCCTTATTGCTCCTTTTCCTTTCTGTGAAATAGGGATAATTATAGACCAGCTCCTAAGGTTCTTTATGAGGATTAAATGAAATAATACAATTTAAAGTAGCCAGAAGATTGAGCACACAGTAAATGATCAAAAAATATTAGCTCTTACTATTTTAAAAAAAGGAGTAGAGCATCAGAAGCATGAGCATTAACAAGGATGTAAACTTAAAGTTGTGATATCCTCAGAATTTTATATTGCCTTAAGTGTTGTTGTAAAAGGTCTCGATGTAGAGCTTGTACTAAAATAAGCCACAGTGGTCACTAAAACCGAGGGACATTAGTCACGTTGCAGAAGGAGGCTTCCCTGCTGCATACCTGTGGCAGCCATCCTCCAAATGGGAAACTACTGTACTTTATTGAGTCGCAAAAGCTAAATTATCAATTCCAGATTGACTGGAAAACATGCATATGCCAACATTTTTGTTAGGTAGAAAGTATAATTTAATTTACAAGGCCTTGGTTTGCACAGCAAACTGGGGGGAAATCTAGGGCATGTTAAATTGAAGCTATTCACATAAATGAAACTCATATCTATTGGCTAATGGAAGGTAGATTTTGATATGAACTTCTTTAACAAGGGAATTGTGATTTAATCATACTACATAAGTACAGATTTTTATGGAATTCACTTTTTATTAGAGGTTGAGATGTTTATTATATAAGTTCTATACTTAAAACACAACCTATGAGCATTTCATTATGGCATATATTTGATACAAATTGGGGATGTACTGATCAAAAACTATGGTATTCATAGAAAAATTTTAACTGGGGAAGGCTGCCCACTCTATGATGGAACCCACTATCTCCACTGGTGATCACTTCCAAAACAGAGAAGTAGAAAACATGAGCAAAAAGGTTAAAGTAAGGAAAGAATGAAGGTGGACATTACTCAACACTGTGCAACAAAACTGTCCAGAGCATATAATCTGTTACATTCTGATAAGGTTGAGTAGTACCTGTTCTCTCTGAAATGTAACTGGTAAATTTCGAGGGTTTTGTGATATTAGGTCAAGAAAGGACATAAAATAATTAGTAAGAGGGAGTTGACAGTGGTATTTGAAACATTTTCCTGACACTCTCCACAGATGGAGATTGCATTAGGGCATATGGTATGCTTTCCTTTTGATTAACGTGAATGTCCTGTTATATTGGGAGAGTGCCAAGACCTTGGTAACCCCAGTGCTGCCCCTTCTTGGTTCTGGAGTATGTATTTCTAGAGATCCTCTGCCATGCCTGCCCACACACAGATTTATTCTCCTCTGGATTTAATCTTGATGAGCAAAAATTCATGCCCAAATTATCTGCCTGGTTGAATACTTCATTGGCTAATAGAGAACTTTCCAAATTTCTACTTTGTTCTGTTCCTTTTCTACCTCCTCCATCACCCTTAAAGTGACACAACTAATTGATAGTTTTAATTTTTGTTATTGTTGCAGTTAAAGGTTCACTTGAAGGGTGGAATAAACAAATTTTGAGAGCAAAAACTGGATTATATCTATTTCTATAGTTCTAGGACCTGGTATATACTAGATGCTTGAGAAATGAAATAGTAGACCTCTGAGAAATGGTTGTGTTTTGTTACAGTAATGGAAGTTTTAGTCACTCAAAAGCTCAAAGATAATTAGCATAAATGGGTCTGCTTTTAATATCTTGAGGTCTTCCATAAGTGAGATTAGTAGCTCACGGTCCACCCATTTTTTTCTATTTTAAATATTCACTGAGTTCCTACTGCATGCTAGCCACAACACTGAACAAGTCACATTTCCTGCTTCAAAAGATTTACAGTTAAATGGAAGAAAATGACAAGTGAATAATTACATTACAGAGTTGCTGTGAAAAAACATTGGAGGAGGAACTAACATAATCATTAGGGGAATCCAGGAGAGAAGAGTAGAAACTAGGCAGTGCACCTCGGCCAGTCCATAGAAGAGTTCATAAGCCGTATTAAGGAGTGTGGACTTTATACTGACCGGTAAGGAGTGAATGGTTCCTAAGATAAGCATCGTAACGATTAAGATTATCATCTTTATAAGTACTTTTTATTGCTCACATTTTGTGTGCTTGATTTGCACAGAGATAATATTGTTTATAATAATATTAGCTTTCTGTTTCCTCTTTGGTTTCTATCAGATGTTTTTGAAAAAATTCTCTTATCTGCCAACAGGAACCTGGCAGGTGGCCTTTGAGTTTAAAGAATATCGTTTAATCATAATGATCTCAGTAACAGATAAATGAAATTTCTTTTGCAACTCTTCTCTAAGAACTTATGCTTGTTTATATATTCTTGAATAAGGTCATTGTACTGGCTATCAAGTTGGCAGTCCCTTGAGTGGAAATGGGATCTATTCCTGACTGACAGACTTTTTGAATGAGCTCATTCACTCTTAGTCTGTGGGTAGGATATGTACTTACTATACATTTTACACCACTTACATAGATGGTAAGTTTCCTATTATTGAATTTTCTATATATACTTTCCCATGTTCCTGGAGGGATATGACACCCCAAAATATGCCACTTGGAATAAAGATTATTTTGAGCTGAAGGCAATTAAGCAGCAGCAAATAAAAAAAGAGCTTTTTCTCCTCTCACTATCTGCCTAAAAGTAGGACATAACTTTTCCTTTGTGAAGGTCTCCTCTGTCCCTTCTCCTACCTCAGGAAGAGCACAGCTCTCATCACTGGAGTCAGAAAGGTGGCATTCAGTTGGTCTGCGCAAACACTTTACCAAAATAACCCTCTCTTCTGTTATTTTCTTCCATGTATTTACTTCCATAATTTACAGCCCCTAGAAGTCCAGCCCCTTCTCCTCTGTCTTATCACTTCTTCACAATTTATCACCCTTTATTAAAATTCTGGGTACGTATTCTTTGGTTCTCCACTTTCTTTTTATGAAGGCCTCTGCACAGGTAAAAATTAAAATACTAACATCAAATAAGATTGGTTTTCCTTTTCTCCTGTTAATCTATCTTTAATCAGTTCAATTCACACATTCTGGAGACAGAACCTTAAGAGAGTAGAAGACAGTTTCTTCTTCCCCTGTAGTTCTGTATCATCTTAGTGTCAGTCTTTTTTGACGGCTCATATGCTCTGTGTTGCCCTATTTAAATATTGACTAGAGCATTGATTTATTTCTGTCACCTTTAGTTTTTTGATCAGTGGTTTTCAACTCTGGCTGGATAACGGGAGGATCAGTGTGACTTTTTAAAGGATGTGGATTTCAGAACAAACCACCTGAATCACACTATTTATCAGTGGTCCCTAAAGACTAACATTTATGAACAATATCAAAGAAAATTTGAGGCAGACAGAAGTTAAAGTGGTAAACACAAATCTTCATCAAGAACTATTGTAGTGGGGAAAAGAAACCTCACTATAGAACTGAGCTTCCTTCTGAATCCTACAAGGGTAAGTGGAAATTTATAGCCAAGGAGCAGGGTAGGTGTCACTGGATGGAAAGTTACGAAGAGGAAACATTAGGGCCAAGGGCACTTCTGGCTAAATTACCCTGATAGGATTCTTGTTGAAAGCAGGCCGGGGTGGGAAGATTGAGGGTGGGAGATTTTCACTAAACTCATGTAGCAGGATTCTTGCTAAAACCAAACTAGGCAGCCAAGGACAAGCCCTAGAGGTAGGGTTAGTCAAAGAGAGGACTCAGAGGAGACCCAGGGAGTGTTTGTCAACAGCAACAACTCCTGTGAAGCATGCTGATTCTGATGTATGCATCTACGGTCGAGGATTGAAGCCTTATTTTCATAGAGGCTTGGTATTTCATGTCAATCTTTTCTCGATCTACTTTTTCACAGCTTGACAGGTCTATAAATGGTCACCTTTTCCCCCAAAGCCTTTTCTCCTTTAGGCCTTTACTGGAGAGTACCACAGCACTAAAAGAGATAAAGTTAAGAGCAAATAATTCTTATTTTGAAGCAAACACACTTCAGCAAAGATGAGGGGCTTAAAGTGTTCCAGGCAACATCCTAGTTGGTGAGAATAGACTGGTGAATAAGGCAGACCCTGCTCTGTTGATGTGATGCTCAAAGAGTAGAATACAGTATGCCAACAAATGGACAATTTAATTTAAGGTAATGATAAGTACAATGAAGAAAAATGAATGAAAGCCATAATAGTGAGTTAACAGAAAGAAGACTGTATTAAGGGCGGGAGGTCCAAACTGAAAAATTGTCACTGTAGGTTGTTACTGCTCATGCTCAGATTTGGGTCTAGTGATCCCGGCAGAGAAACAGCAAGCACAAAGGCCCAGAGTCAGTGGCAAGCTTGGCCTGTGTGAGGAACAGAAAGAAAACTGGTAGGACTAGAACATTGCAGGTAAATGGAATGAGAGGTTGTGTTTAGGAATCTCTTAATTCCTATGAAGGGCAATTTCAAGGTTCTAGACTTTGAGCACCTGGCTCAATTACCATTTTAAAAGCCAGTTGTTAACACGGGAAGACAGGGAAATCGTGGGAAGCAAGAGATGCCCATTAGGCATGAAGCTCCAAGTAGGGTTCTGGATCTGGGACTTAAGAGTGACTTCTCTCTCCCTCTCTCTGCTTCTTTCCTTGGGGTCTTTCCACATGTAGCTTCAGGATAGCCAGATTTTTTTTCATGCTTGCACGTTGATCAGAAGCTCCCAAAGCAATCATTCTAAAAGAAACTTGCAGAAGCTGCATGGACTTTTCTGTTTTCTGCCTCACCCAGGAGGTCATGCAGAGTCACAGACCCCCCTCTTGTGGGAAGTGTATCAGACAAGTGGCAGTGTTTTAAAGCCATCACATTATAGAATCCCTGATAGTAAGTTTGTTATCTTTAAAGATCAGTAGCCTTTCCCTTTAAAAATAATGTTGAATAGTAAGTACCTTATTTGGAATTGTTAATGAAATAGCCATTTTCTTTGTATAGTTAAAATTATTCCTTTAAAATATGAACCATTTATTTTTGTTGTACTGGTGGTTCTAAAATTCTTCACAGGACCTTCTTCCTTACCCAGTTACCTGACTGAATCCTGTAACACTTCATCACAGGCAATGAAATATTGAAACCAGTGGGGCTTTTTAAAAAATTTGAAATTACTCAGAGTACTGTAGCCTTATCTTTAAAGGATGTAAGAAGAGGTTTCTAGTTCTGGATGTCATTTGTTTACTAGAATGAGTCCTGAATCTGTTGGATGGTAAAATAAAAATTTTCAGCAGCTGAAATCTTAAGGAATTTTTAAAGAGCTTCTAACTTGTGCATTATTTTTGTATTTTGGAAATAGCAATTTTTTTCTTTAAGTGACCTGGAATTTTATAATTAATTTTCTTTTTATTGGATTTTATTAGAAAAGGAAAGGACTGTATTTTTTATTTTTATTTTATTTTTTTAATTTTTATTTATTTATCTTTAGCGGGGAAGGGAAGGAGAGAGGGAGAGAAATATCAGTGTATGGTTGCCCCTCGTGCGTCCCTTGCTGGGGACCTGGCCCACAACCCAGGCATGTGCCCTGACTGGGAATGGAACCGCGATTGTTTGGTTCACAGACCCATGCTCAATCCACTGAGCTACACCAGCCAGGGCAGGATTGTATTTTTTATATGAGTGATTTTAATAACTTAAAATGTGTGATTCTCATTCCTGACTATGTGCTACTCACCTTGGGAGTGTTAAGGAAAAAAAAAACATACGCCCAGAATCTCTCAAAGATTCTGATTAGCTGATTCGGGCTGGGATCCAGGTATAGGTATCTTTTATAGCTCCCCAGGTAGTTCTGTCACGAAGCTACATTTGAAACCCACTGCCCCACTGCATCGTATTGTGGTGTTTGCTGATGCTAATCTTGGTCTCTGTAACAGGGGAACAAAGGCAAATGGAAGGCCTGCCTGATGCTGCGGCTTTTGCAACTAAACTTAAAAACACTCTCATCCAGTACCATAGCATTGAAGATGATGTGTGGCGAGTTGCCAAGAAAACGGTAAATTAGTTTAATTACTTATATCTGCGGCGTATCTTCTGCCTAATGAATCAGTTAGTGACTTTCAGAATAGTATGGAAATATATGGATCACACTTTAGATGTATATGCAGGATAGATAATTTTGCTAGTGAAGTGTGTATTTTACCATGTAATAAAGGAAGAAACACAGTAATCCTTTACTGTTTACGTTAATTCTGTAGATACTGGGCATTAGAATAGACTCGATGGCAACAAGAGGCTAAAGAATAGCCTCTTAAGTCAACAAACAAACTGTATCATTGTCAATTTAAGGAAGTATTGTAATTGATAGTTGGGAATAGTATCAGATATTTCAACAAGTGTGTGAGGGTCGCCAGTTAGTATTTTTTTGTCTGTATAGCTTGCCCCCACTGTCCCATGGCTGAGTGTTGACAGAGCAGCCCTAGAACCCAGGACCTTTCTGGTTAGGTGCGTTAGCTATTGTGATGTTCAGAGTTTCTTGGAAAATGATCAGAAAAAAATGTAGGGACTAAGGCACCACTGTCGTAATAGCTGTGAATTGTGTAATATTTGAAAAGATATGAGCGAGTTCAGCATGAAATATTTAGCATCTAATGCCTTAGTCTAAACGTGTTAGTAGGTAAGATTGGAGTAAGGCAAATAATAATGGCCAATTTGATAGCGCCATTGTTGAATCTTTACAGGGTTTGGGTCACGGCAACATATCGAAAAATCTTTTTGGAAGCTTGTAACTTAAGTAAAATGTGAAGAACTTTAGGATACAGAAGAAATTCAAATGTGGATCATTTGATGCTATAAATAACTTTTATGCATCTCTGAACATTTACTTAAGTTTTAATGTAAAGACTAATGCTCTAGACTTATGAAATTGTCAGTTTTATATCCAGGGTTCTACTTATGTAATTATCACCATATACTGTTTTTATTCTTCTAGAGAGATGTCACAATTTGGAGAAAACCTTCAGAAGAATTTAATGGATATCTGTGAGTAAATCTAGTAGTTTTATGTAGCTCTTAAGACACTGCTAAGCGTTTTATACACATCCCTACACACGTGCATTAATGATCACTAAATGATCATTGCCAATAAAACTGGGCCTTCATTTTTACGATTTAACCTTTCTGGGAAGCAAATCACCTTAATGAAGTCAAAGCCAATTCAATTTCCACATCCCCTGGGGACTGAGTTGGTGTGAGAGGGTCGTAAATAATGACACCAAACGACATACGATCTTAATTTCTTAGCATAGTTACCAGATCCTTCTAAGAGTCTTTTACATTCACTCAGTGCTATGGCACACTTGATGCTAAGAATTTATCTTGAAGAAATCATCAGAAAGATAATAGTTAAATACCTGTTTCTTCTATCACAGCACTGCTTATAATATTAAAAATTATAAACAACTTGAGTAATCAGTAGTTGGAGAATGAGTAAATTATGGGACATACATGATATTTTACAGTTTTTTAAAAAACAGATTTTCAGACATTATTTAACCTTATTCCACTGGTCCTGGCTTACCAATCTGCCTCAATGGGGTTTCCAGTTCCAGTTCCTGGCCTTGTACGGCCTTTCATTAACCCATTGCTCTTCAGGCAAACCCAGTATTGGAACATCAGTCTTCGGACCTTGGACGTAGATGGTCACGGCATCTGGGAATAAAGGACCTGTTGGACTCCTCTTCTTTGGACTGGCTCCTCCCCAAGCCAGTGGAGCCTGGAAGTGGCTCTTTCTACTCAAATCATGCTGCCAAAGTGGCTTTAAAACAGGAGTTTTATTGGAGGCTTTCAAAGATAATGACCCACTGGTCTCCCCTCAAGGAGAGCAAAATGAATCTTTCTCTGACAATTGTCCGTGGAAACTTGTAGTAGCCCTGGAGCACCCCACCTTTGGAGTGCCCCCAAACCTTTTCTGTCAGTTCCTGGGTAATCTTTGTGCTTCGTGACACTCTAAATAAATATTTTACATTGCCAGTGGAATTGGCTTCCGAGGGGAGCTGTGACTTTGTTATTCTGGGTTTTTTGTTTTTTTGTTTTGGTTAAGTACCCAATTTCTTTTTCTTGACAACAAATTCCCATTTTTTGCTTTTCAATAATGACCAAAATGGAGGCTTTGCTTCGAGAAACACTGTGGGTAAGATTCCGTTTTGTTAAGAGACCTGCCCTACATCCCTTGGTAAATAAATATCTGTTGAGGATTGAATCACTACGAAGGAGCACGTGTGCCTGGGAGTAGCCTCCTCTGGCCTTTATTTACTTCCCTAAGATGGAACCAGAGGGACCGGAGCCTCCCGGGGAGAGTGTAGTGCACAGGGCGAGTCATCCGAGAGCCCCCCATCTCCTGTGTGTCCACGTGAAATTTGGTTAGTGGGAATACCCAGGGGGAAGTTTAAGAAGAAAAAAAAGGAAATGAGACAAAAGCTCAATGAGCAGGCTTTCCCAGGGTAAAAACAGCCAGGCTGCTTCCTTTTCTTTAGCCTACTGGTATATATATTTTTATACATGAAAAAGTGATGAAACAAAGGTTGCCACATGTTTACTTTTAGCAGAAGAACATTCACACACGTACAAACACAATGGTATGTGTATAGTTTTGTTTGACATCAATGTGAAAAGCAGAACTCCTTGGGCGGGAGGTCAGGCAATTCTACTTCCCTCCTCCTCTCTCTCTGGCCGAACCCCCAGTGCATCACTCAATAGGCTCTGGAAGGAGGGGAGGGAAAATTGGGTGTGGTGTGGTTGCTAGGAAACCACACCCCGTGTGTAATCTGAGTATTTTCCCCTACCCTTTCCCACAGCAGATTTTTACTTTATTAGTTTTTTGAATAGGCAACACATTTACTTGTTTCAAACATCAAAATGTACAAACAGCTCTAAAACCAAAGATTCTCTTGTACCTTATCCCTCTTGATTCAGTTTCCATCCTCTGACAAATAACTGCTATTTTTTCTTGCTTATCCTTCCAGATATTTTTTATGTATAAGTAAGTCCTATAGACATATTGTATTTACCCTCACATTTTAATATTTTTAACATACATGACAGCTTGCTTTACACACAGGTATGGTATGTGTATTTGTATTTTTCTGTATTGATTAATTAAGAACTCCCTCCTTTTTTACAGCTAAAGAGTGTTTCATTGCATGGATTTACCACAGTTGATTAAGTCCAGTTGCCTTTTGATAAGCATTTAGGTGGCTTACAGTCTTTGGCTATTACAGACAATGCCTCATAAGGGACTCTTATGCTCAGGAATATTCCTTGTACAGTATGTTATTTCCCATAGGCAAGCATATCTGGGCGATAAATTTCTAGTGTCAAAGGATATATCTATTTGTAATTTAGATAAATACCGACAAACTGATCTTAACAGAAATTGAACGACTGTATAATCCCACCAATAATGCATGAGACTGAGCTTTTGCTAGTCAGATAAGTGACAAATGGCATTTCATTGTAATTTTAATTTCTTTTATAATTGGTATTTAAAAATGTTAAGAGCTACTCATTATTTTCTTTTAATAAACTCTCTGTGTGGACATTTGCAACTTTTTCTGTTAGGTTGCTGATCATTTCTAACTGATTTGTAGGGTGCGTCTTTATATAGTAGGACGATATAAATTGTGAATATTTTTCCCATTCTGTCATTTATCTTCTGACGTTGCTTATTATTATTTTTAAAAAGATTGCATATTTTTAACAGATTTTATTTTTTGTGTAGTTCAATATATTAATATTTTAAGGTTTTTGGATTTTGCATTTCTTGCTTTGTTAGATAGACCTAATCTATTTTTGAAGTTATGAAAATTTTTTCATGTTCTTGTCTAATGTTTTAATAACTTTATATTTATATTGATGTTGTAGAGGAAGAAAAATAAGTTTCTCATTACCATTCTGAATTTTTTACCCCTATAATAAAAGGAGATTAATAAGAGAAAGACAAGAAAAAACATTATTTAAAAACATAAGGAAATCATCACCATATAATTTAAAGTGAATAAAGTGAATATTTAACTATGTATAGCACAAATATGAGTTGATTTTATATATATTTTTTGTTTTTTTCTAAACATCAAATGTGTGTTTCTAGATGGCAATTTTATAGGTGATTTTTACTTCCATTCTTTGGTATTTGCATGTAGTTGAACATGAATTCTCCCTTTAAACAGAATATGTATATATGTATATATATATATAACTTTTTAAAGCCAGTGAGGACAAGTACCTTGTAATAGGGATGGAATGTTCATACCCTTGGGACCTAGTCATTTTAAAGTGAAACTGGGGTCTGGCCCTGCTTCCTATGCACAGAGTGTTCCAAAGTATAACATCAGAGGTAGCGTTTCCAGAAATGTGAATTATATAATATTTACGATGGGGACATGAAACTGGAGTTGGATTAATCACTGTAAGTGAGGGTGGAAAGTTACTCCTTTAGATCAGTAATTCCCTGTGGGGGCTGAAGAGTGTACAGAGTGCTAAGTGTACAGAGTGTGCATTGTGCCTGGTGCTTTGAAAGGACTTTGTACAAGAGCTCATATTTAAGCTGAGTCTGAAAGGAGAAATAGGCATTTCTTAGAGACTAGAGGATGGATTCACATTCCAGGCAGAGAGAATTGCATCTGCTGCATAAGCACAGATGGGAAACACTTCCAGAAGTTTGTTTAGGGAGGTAAAAGTTGTGTTCACATAGCTGGAACATAAATTATGAGGGTATGGAGAACATGTGTCTGCAGGAGTTTTGAATGCTAAACTAGAATTCAGCACGGCACTCACCCTGTGGTCTGTGCCCAGCCCCACCTCTCAGGTCCTCAAAGGATTTCACATCTACTCTAATAACATTGTGACAGGAACATGGAGAGTTGGAAGAAGTTTTACCCACGGAGTCCATGTCTAGCTTTCTGAAGTTCCACTAGGACTGTATAGAAAATTTTGTCTTAGTGTGTATATTCTTGGGAAAACATCTGTGGCTTTTTTCAGATTCTTAAAGCTTCTTAAAGAGTTAGAGGTGGACACAGTGCTGAGTTAGACACAGAGCACAAACTAAAGACAGCATGGGAGTGGAAAAGGGCAAGGGCACATGAAAGAGACTTAGCGCTGGAGGTGGTGGGTGGGAATGACGGCAGTGATGTCATCGATTGGGGACCAGATACTGTTCTAAACAGGTTATATTTAGGAAATCATCTTAAAGCACAATGACACTTCTTAATTCTGACTATTGGAATAAGGTTAAGAGGAAAAGAAGGTTCAAAGTTGAGCCCCAGACTTCTAATTGGGTGACTGGATTAATTTGTGTCACCCCCACTGCCCATCCTCCTCTCCAAGTCTGAGAACACGGGAGGGAAGAACAGATGTAGGGTGGGTGAGATAATATGAGTTAGAACTTGAAGTATTTTCGAAATGATAAAACAGCTTCAGATGCTTTAAAGTAAACAAATAAGAATGTTGCTGATGAAGTTAAAGCCAGTCTGTCTCTCATTCCTTCTCTTTCCTTTCCTCCCCAGAGGTAATTGCTATCTTGAAGTTGTTTGTTTCTTTTTCATACTTTGACCAATTGTGTGTGTTTCCTTTAGTGACCTGCTTTAAATTTTTTCCATTTAATGTTATGTTTTCAGGATTTAGCTATGTAGATCTATTCTGTCACTTCTATATGAATATACCACAGTGTATTCATCTGTTTGCATATTTGCCTACTGGTAACTTTTTAGGTGGTCATCAGTTCTTCCCTAAAAAGTACAGTGCTCTAGGAAGCCTTTTGTTATGTGTCTCCTATACCTGTGTGATTCTCTGGGTATGCACTTGGCTCTGAGGGACACGCATCATTCAGCTTTACAAGATAGTGCCAGATTGCTCTCTGAAGTGTGGTAGCAGTGCGAGAGTTCTCATTCCCTTCCATTCAATACTTGTTGTTAAGTTTATCACTTCTGCCAGTCTGAGGGGTATGAGATCGTCTCTTGTTATATTTAGCTGATTCTAAGTGAAGTCGAGCATCTTTTCTAAATTCATTGACATTTCAGGTCAATCTTAGTATGTCCTTTGCCCATCTTTTCTCTGAATTGTCTGTCTCTTTTCTAATGGTTTATAGGAATTAATTGTATGCCCTGTATAGTAATCATATGTCTGTGTATATGTGTTGCCTATATCTTCTTCCAATCTATGAGTAGTTTTTAAAGAAATTACTTAATTTGTCATTTGTGGTGTACAAATTTTAGATTTTACCTTTATTAATTGTACTCTTGTGTATTTTATGTATTTTAAAAATCCGCCCCCTGGCCCTGGCTGGTGTAGCTCAGTGGACCGAGCGCCATCTTATAAAGCAAAGGGTTGCTGATTCAATTCCCATCAGGGCACATGCCTGGGTTGCGGGCTGGGTCTTCAGTGGGGGGCGCACAAGAAGCAACCACACCTTGATGGGTTGTTTTTTTTTTTAAATCNGTAATCATATGTCTGTGTATATGTGTTGCCTATATCTTCTTCCAATCTATGAGTAGTTTTTAAAGAAATTACTTAATTTGTCATTTGTGGTGTACAAATTTTAGATTTTAACTACCTTTATTAATTGTACTCTTGTGTATTTTATGTATTTTAAAAATCCCCCTGGCCCTGGCTGGTGTAGCTCAGTGGACTGAGCGCCATCTTATAAAGCAAAGGGTCGCTGATTCAATTCCCATCAGGGCACATGCCTGGGTTGCGGGCTGGGTCTTCAGTGGGGGGCGCACAAGAAGCAACCACACCTTGATGGGTTGTTTTTTTTTTTAAATCCCCCTGCATCCAGACATCACAAAGATGGTCACTTATTTATTTTTCTCAAAGTTTAAAAGTTTTGCACTTTACGTAGTGGTCTTTACTCTCTCTGGAATTGTTTTGAATGGTGTGAAGTAGGGATTTAGTTTTCAGTTTCTTCATTAAGGTAATTACTGAATCCCAAGCACTGTTTATGGAATAATATATTCTTTCCCCACAGGTATATACATATAATACCACTTTTCAAGTATGTCAAGTTTCAATACTATTCATGAGGCAGTCCTAGTTGTTCTATTTCTAGGTGACCTGTATTTTTTTGTTGCTAATAACAAGTTCTTAAAAGTCATGGTAAAAATATGTGTATTCTGATAACATGTTAGAGCATGACTGAAATGAATAGCATACTCAGAAAATGGAAGTATCACGGTGTCTGCAGACTGTTCTGGCCACGTCATGATGTGACTGCACTTACTATGTCCATGATAATAGCACATAGTATAGCCTTCAGATCTCTTAGTAGATGTGAGGACAAAGAGTGCATTCTGATAAAATAATTGACAGAACTTAATTTATCAGAAAAGTTGTTGGGATTTACTCCCTTTAATAAATCTTCATTAACTTCTACTCTTTTTGAAGTTAGTGTCGGACTACAAGGACATGCAGACATTTTTCATTTTAATAGTATTTGACTTTAAGTTTTTTTTTTCTTCAGTTTCAAAGCCCAAGGTGTTATAGATGATGTTGTCAATGCTGTAATGGACCACATATGCCCAGGTCCTTGTCGCTTGGATTGGGACAGCTTAATGACTTCATTGGACATTTTGGAGCACTTTGAAGAGGTCTGTGCGTGGAAACGTTACTACAGATTGTGTGTGTGTGAGAGAGGGAGAGAGAATGTGGATGAGAGACTGTGTGCATGTGTGCACTCATGGCTTTGAGTACTCATGGCAAAGATCTCACAGGGGAGTCCTTGCTGTCTTTTAAAAAGCTTGAACTTTGTCGTATTACCTAATGCGCATTAGTCAGAAGTGGGTTTGTTTCTCAGTAGCTCTACCCTTGCGGCCTAAGACAATCATCAGCATCTTTATCTATAAAACTTGACTTGAAGTTCCGAAATCTAAAATTCTGAAAACACCACTGCTATGTGTAGGTTTCCAGGTAAATTGTATGTTAAGTTTTCTATCTATATTAACCCCAAATCAAAGACCAAATATAAAAATGCCACCACAGGCATTAGAGAATTTCGTAACTGAAGTGGCCTGCTGTCATTTTCTACTTGTGTTCATTGAGTTCTTGCCCTTGGGTTCTTGCCATATTTGAATTTCTCTCTTTTTTAACTCTTTATTTATTTTAGAGAGAGGGGAGGGGAGGGTGAAAGAGAGGGGGAGACACATTGATGGGAGAGAGAAACACTGATCGTTTGCCTCCTACAAACCCCTACCTTCGACCAAACCCAAAACCCAGGCTAGTGCTCTGCCTGGAATCAAACTAGCAACCTTTCGCTCTGCAGGACGATGCCCAACCAACTGAGCCCCAGGGGTCAGGACATCATGTTTGAATTTCTTTATTGAACCATGTGGTGTTTTAGTCAAAGTATTTGTGGGTTTTATATTAAACATTTAGAGTCTACAACACACACTTCCATGTTCAATATCACTGGATGCAAAGAGACTTTATTGAATTAGAGATTGGGACATGGGGTAACCTATCTCTCTGTATTTTATTTATCCTCTTCATGTGCATACCGCACTGAGATTTAGAATAGAGATCTAAACCTGTCAGAAGCGTGGTAAGAATCATTACTACTAATTGTAATACATTCTAAGTGAGTATTTGTTTTTCACTAAAGATGAACTTACGATATGTGCGTCTGTGTGTGTGTGCCTGTAGTGGTAACACCTGTTACCTCTCCTGTTGCAGAATTGCTGTGTGATGCGTTACACTACTGCTGGTCAGCTTTGGAATATCATCTCTCCACGGGAGTTTGTTGATTTCTCCTACACCGTGGACTACCAAGGAGGGCTTTTATCCTGTGGTAATGATCTCAAAGCCTTATACTTTCTTTCAGTTTGTTTTAAAACTCAATTTATTTGAGTTTTCTGGGCTGGATGTTTCTTTCACTATAAGATATATTTCCACAATTATTTATGATCACTAGGCTTTGTTTGTAAATACTGAACCCTAAGAATTAAACTAACAATTTCAAGAAGGGTTCTGAGATCTAAGTTTTTACTTCCAGTTATGTGTAATCCCCCACATAACTGGTATACCCACAGGTAGCAAATGTGGGTCACCTGCCTGCCTTTCAGAAAGAGATCCAGTAGATGAAAAACAGCTTCTTAGTCATACGGATAGAAAAAATAGGCTTGGTGTGTGTTCGAATATTTTTCCTTCTTTACGTTGTGTGATATTCTTCTTTTCAAAATTGAAAACCCTGCTATTAGAAGCCTCCTGCTTTCTAAGGCAGTTGTAGTGAAATATGCGCTTGTTTCTCCTTAACCGGCCAGCACCAAAGTAGGGTAGGGGGGTGCCCATGGGGTGGGGACACCGGAGGTTTGGGTGTTGGCACTTGGAGGCCTGGATGCTGCACCCAAGAGTCGTGGGTGCCAAGATGACATGATGTCTTTCATTCCAAAGGGATTAGAACTTTCCCCGTTACTTCTCTTGCCCCCTGTCAGAATTCTACCTGGGGATTATTTTTTGTTTTCATTCTTCCATGATTACTCGTGGGGCTGAATTTTCATCTACATGGATAACGAAAATTAAATGAAATCTGATAATATTTTTTATGAGAGTTTTAGACTTATGTCAGTCATTACTATTAATAGTGTTACTTTAAAATTGCCTTGTAGGGAGAAGTCTTGAATGGAGTGAAAAGAGACCAGAATTTGTTCGAGGATATAACCATCCCTGTGGTTGGTTTTGTGTTCCACTGAAAGAGAGTGCACACCAGAGTCTTTTGACAGGCTACATTCAGACGGACCTGCGTGGGATGATCCCTCAGTCTGCAGTGGACACAGCCATGGCGAGCACTTTAATCAACTTCTATGGTGATTTACGAAAAGCCTTATTACAAAAGGCATGATATGTTCAACCTTTTAGCACCATGGTTCCCTGAATCAGCTTTTTCTCTCGGCTCCATGGTGTGTATAAAACATCACCCTTTCCTCTCTTCTTTACAGCCTGTAGAAAAATTTGAGATGTTTTGGGTTATTTTATTTTTAAAGTAAATAGAGGAGGCATTTTAGTTTTCTTACAGTTCTTGGTACATTGTTTGGTGTAAGAGTGTCTAGGAGTGGAGAGTATGACAGAAATCCACCGAGAAGTAGATAAGATTTCCTTGACCCAAACTCTGAAGAAATTGAATTGTGCCTCAGTATGAATTTTCTTGGCTGTTTGGAAATTAGAGAAAGCACAAGCTTCATGCTGTTAGGTTTAAAATAATCTATTTAGAGCTTTATGAACATTTTGTAAAAGTTTTAATTTTTTTCAATAGTTAAATATTAGTGCTTTACTTTTGGTATGCTCTGTGAATTTGCCAATATCTTGGACTAAAGAAAAAATTCTTCTCTATATTTTATGAAAATGAACTTCATTGTCAATCGACTTGCACTGCTTTAAGTGTTGGAAATAAATATGAAAAGAATAGATGTGATAGTATTTATAGGTTCAAATCAAATGCAATTTCCTTTTAATACCTAGGTAGCATTATTTCATGGATATCTTTAAAAATATAGTTGTATTTTTATGTGCATTTATTTTGGCAGCCTTAAAACATTTATGCATGAATAAAACAGTACAAAAACTGCCAAATATATGCTGGGGACGCCATATTGATTGGGCAGTTGTGTGGGTTGTGTGAAGTGGCTGGTGGTATCCTGTATTTAGCAACAGGGAATCATCTCTCTAAAAACAGCGGTCCCCAACCATTTTGGCACCAGGGACCGCTTTAGTGGAAGATGGGGTGGGGGGACCTGGGTGGGGGCATGGAGCTCCTGTGAGCTTTGCTCCCTCACTGGCAGCTGTAGATGGGGTGGGGTGGAGACAGGAGGCGGAGCTTCGTTTGCAGCTAAGTTCCTTGGGGACCCCTGCTGTAGAAGGTCAAATTCAATGAATGTTTTGTATGTGTTTCACTTTTAAAAGTATTACTCAGCCCGTAGAGTATTACTAGCTACTTCATAAACGTTTGAAGATGTAACTTTGTGATGTAACTTTTGTCTGGAACAAATGGATTCAGAGATGTATCTGAATGCCTAGATGAGTCATTTCATAACGAGAATGGACTGTAACAGGTCCCTTGATTCTGTGGTTGCCTTAAATGAACATTCCTAAATGATTTCAGCATTCTAAATGACGCTCCCTGGCTTTTGAACTATCCACTGGTTTACTTCTGGAATGAGAATCCGAGGCATCTCAATGTGTCCAGGCACATTTTTGTGTGTGTTTATGTTTTTGTACATGCAACATCTTGAAATCTATTTCATTGTTCACTGTGAATTCTTTCTGTGTTATTATTATTATTTCATTTCCTTTTTACTTTCCCTTTTTGTTTAGTATGGCGTAAAATGAAATCTGGAAACGTGAGCCAGGTGGGTCAAAAGCGGCGCACGAGCACCTAGCAGTGGTTCATGCGCGTGCAGGTCTGGTCTGTGTTTTACGTCACGTTTTCCCGAGTGTGAAGAGAGCAGAAGCCATTGTTCCTCAGACCTGTTTTGATAAAATGGGAAAGGTAGAGCTGGGTTTTGTCTTTATTTTTATTTTTGCTATTAGCGATGATGTTAAAAAAACAACAGCAACAAAAGGTTGCAGCACTACAATATCCACAGTGAATAAGCTCGCAGTTTTGACCAGCCCCACGCTCTAACCAGCTGCGCTAACTAGCCGGCCTGAGTTTTTTGATTGAAAATAATTTGTCTCAAGATCTGACAGAAACAATGCATAAATAATTCTCTTTTCTTCACTTGAAATTTCTTAATAAATAATTGTTGCTAAGTTGACTGCAATTTTGAGTTGCTAGATTTCTCTCCCTCTTTTTTCTTGTAATAGGAAAAGAACACTCAGCATTTTAGTTTGCAGTTTCCCATGGAAATTGTTGAGTGTTAATTTTGACTATGTATTTTTTTATCAGGTTTCACTAGTGCGGAGTAGGAAGTTTCTTGTATTCCAGCATTCTCTCTAAGATGGTTTTAAGGTGCCCAGATTAAGTAAAGGGGTTTGCAGCAATGTTGTGCACAGGGCTGTTATTGCTTGGCTTGGGTGCCCTCAAACACAAATGAACTGTCCCCTTCAGTCACCCTAATGTTCCTTTTGTCCTTTTCAATGTATTCTTCTAATTAGTGATTATTACATAATCCTCTGTTTACTGTGGACCTATTACAGGATATGGGAAAATTTTTCATTGCAATATGGAGTCATAGGGATTGAGAAATTATATTTGAATTACCTGAAGTTCATATGCAGCTTCTACATGGCACTTGGGATCTGCTGTGCCCTAGCTGTGTATTTAAAAATGAACAGCTTTATGAGGTGTAATTTACATGCTATACTGTATAGTTACCAGTTGTCGGTGTACAACCCAGTGGTGTTTGCACACCTTTATGGTTGTGCAGCCGTCACCACAATCCAATTTGGGGACATTTTCATCTCCCAAACGATCCTGTTGCCTGTTTGCAGACCCATACCTAACTAAAGGCCAGCACAGTTCCCAGTACACGGAGAATGATGAAAAAGACTGGAGAAGGTTCTGTCGGGGTTTGTTTTTAAGGGTAGAGACATACTTGAATCTCAGCTCAGGAACCTTGTGTTAATATATCAAAGTTTGTTAGCTCAAGTGCCATAATGACACAGAAATGTAACAGTGTGGGTTGGGGCTAATGAGTCTGCCTTTTCTGTGGCGGTGCTGTTGAATAGCAAACTAATGGGAAGCAATATGTCATTTTAAATGTTCTAGCAGCAACATTTAAAAATGAAATAGCTGGAATTAATTTTAATAATATAGTTCACTTAACTCCGTGGATCTAAAATATTATCATCCAATATTAACCAATATTTAAAATCATTGATACCTTGCACTCTTCTTTTGTACTAGTTATTTGGAATCTGGTGTGTACTTCACTAATTTGGACTAGCCACGCTTTCAGTGCTCATTGTCCACATGAGGCCAGGAATCTGTGTGGACTGGCACAGCTCTCACGTGTGTGTGTATATACATGTATATTTATGGAAAAATTTGTTATTCTCTAGTATGAAGTAGAGAATTTTATGCAATTACTCTTAAATACAAAATCTTTCTTGATTTTCTGAATCTGTAAGGCTTGCTAAATGGGGACTTCAGAACATTAGAAATAAATCAGTTAGTTGTTGTCAATAAAATAAAAATGACAGCCCCCAAAGCTTTCTTTAAAGATAACTTTTCATAGGGCGGTTCATGAAAGAGTCTAATCTGCCTTGTTTTGTGGTTGATTATTTTTCTCTCGCTGATAGCTAGTTTGTGTTAGAAAGACATTTATGCAGAAATACTTGTCATAGTACTGTTTTCAGTACACAGTACCTATTTTTTAAGGAAATTAATTTTATACAAGAAAAATAATTTATCCTAAGTGATACTTTTGCATGAGATATTAGTTCTATTGATAGCTCTTGATTAACTATTGAAGTTTGACACAATAATGAGGAAAAGTAATTGTGAGAATTTAGCATTCTGCAGTTATGTGTGATAGAAACTTCTGGAGTATTAAAGAGATTAGGAATATTAAAATCTCTGCACTTCACTGTTCATTGTGGTTGGATACATTTGAAATTACAGGTTTCTATGTCTAAAATTATCTCCCAGTAAAAAAAAGCTTTTAAGTATGAGTGATTCCCTTTGATATAGGTAAAAGTTTTACCTGTCTACTGAAGAACACACTAGCATCCTTAAACTATGTTGTTAAAATCCAGTGTCTTTTAATTGAGTGGGTGCTGTAGCTGTGCCGGCCCCATGGATAAATTAACAGGACCTGGAGAGTTTAGAGAATTGGCCGGATTTCTGCTGGACCCTGTGCTGTGTGACTGCTTGTCTGATGCACCCCCCATGCCTTTCTGACTCAGCTTGTGGAGCCAGGGGATGGTGGGATCGGAGCCTGGAGGGAACGTTAGGTTAATCCCAGAGTACAGGAAAGTGATGTTACAATTTCTTCCTCATTTCGTTGTTTCCAAAGGTTTTCACATGTATGATTGAATAAAAATTTATCTCCTGCAATTCAGTAAAAGCTAACATAGATTTTATTTCTAAGACATTTATGGTTTCTTTGTGAGCCAGTCTCTAAAACTAGAACCTTTATTAAACTGAGAGCATGTGTTTAATATAAATAAAATGTGTATATATTTTTAATGGCTATGAAATATATCAGAATAAAGTTTCTAGAATCTTGTAATTTATTCTTGATAGTTTGTATAAGTTGCTTTAATCTTTTTGACAAATAATTTCATATATCTGAACTTAAAGTATACAATTTAACTTCCTGAACTCTTCTGAAAGTATGCATATAAACTGGAAAATAAAGTTTAATAATGCACGCGCTAACCTCCTGCCAATGTCTCATGTCAGATTAGCTACAATACCTCTGAATCTCGATTTGCTGTTATATAGTTAGGATGGTGATGGATGTATTCAGTAACATACGGATGCATGTACTGTACTGTTTGTTGTACATGTTTAAAGAATCATGTTAACTCGATTAGGAATTATGGTGGTAATTTCATTTGGAGTTGAAAAAAGCTGAAAGTGATTACAAAGAAATACTTGGCCTGTTACAAGGAAGTAATTATGGATACTGTGGGGAGTATCCAATGGAAAATTTGACTATTAAAAGGTTTAAACAAATAGGTATTTTCCTCAGAAAAACCTGAGATAGGTATTTGTTAGTAGTTATCAGCTCAAGAATTCAGGGTAGTGATTACACAGTCCTCCTCATCTTTCCTTCAGCCTGGTGAGAGGACCATAGCCATGGATATTATATGTGCGCTGAAGTCAAGACGTAGGGGAAAGCATGACATTGCACATCTGTCTCTTTGATCAGGAAAGCAGAAACTTTCCCAGAAGCCTCTACTAGCTTTTCTTCCCCATAGTCTGGGTCTCATGACTACTCCTAGCTATGATGCCAGCTGGAAAGGCAAGCATAAGAATTTCGAGCCTTTTGGAGAGCGGGCTGGTAATGACCCTTTGGATAGCCAACCGTAGCATCTCTCAGTGGATCAGCTCTGGGAGGTGTGTGTCTGATTCCTTCAGATGTCAACAGGAGAGTGATGGACCCCCAAAATAGAAATAAAAACAACAGAGTAGTCATTTACTTTCTCATAAGACATTTACTAGCTATCCTTCATGGAGGTCATGAGGTGATAGGACTTCTGCAGGTTCATTAGCAGGTGCTGTCACACGGCATCCAACATGAATGACCCGTGTTTGTATTACACGGTGTTTTCACACCTCTGGAGCAAAGGCTCCACTGTGGATGCAGGCTCCTGTAGCTGGCGGGGACAGAGGATTAATGGAAAATGTGAGCTGTAAGTGCACCCCTGGAGAAAGAGGGTAGATGCACACCCCTTGTGTTATTAACTGCACAGGTGATTTAGTGGAGTATTCTCATAAAAGTAATGGAGGAAGCATAATACACAAGTATCAAAATAGGCTTTTTGCTCATTGTTTGGATGGTATTCTTTTTTTTTTTTTTTCAGGAGATTTAAGGTCATCCCTTAAATGAGAGCTGATATTTTTTATTAAAAGAAATAGTCTAGAGACTGCAAAGCTAGGTTGAAATAAAAATGTTTTATATGGTCAAAATGGGCTTGTTTTTCTCAAGCAATTCTCTCAGTTGAGAAGTCATTTATTATCTATTCAGTGAAGTGAAGATTTGAGACTGTAGCAGGCTGCAGTTCTGAGGTTAGCTCTGCTGTTATCCCCTTCTCAAATATTTTACACAGATGTTTGCTAATGGAGTGGCCAAGCTTAAGAAAGACTTTCTGATCCTTACAACTCATGTGGTAAGGATCAGCTTCTTCAGAGTGAGCGTGCAGCTTACTGTTTCTCATGCTCCGGTCACGTCCATTTGAAAACATCATCATGAAGTGACCACTGAATATCATTTGGTCCAAATAAAACTAATTCCACATTAGTATTGTTTCCTGAGGATTGCTTTCCCCGAACACATAAAGGGCTTTATGTAGTGTTACTGAGGGAAAAAAGCAACTGAAACTTCATTATTATGCAGCTGCCATAAATGAGAATTTATGAAAAAATGCTTGTGCTTTAGTGCTAAGTTGATGCAAATATGTTACAATATAATTGCAAGTCTGAAAGAAAAAGACAGTGCTTCTCTTTGGAAGACATTATTGTGCTAATTTTCTGTGGTTTCGAGACGTTACAATGAAACAGTGTCAGTGTGAATTGTTGCATTTACGTTGTGCTGCAGGCACTGACTTCCCAGGGGCGAGTGCACAGGGCTGGGAGACAGCCGACCAGACCTGTTCTCTTGGCCACCAACTACGGCCTTTTCAGGTGTCACGTGTCTAACAAAATGGCTGTGTTGGAGTAAATGACTACTACTAAGTCCCCCTTGTAACTTTAGTGGTGTTACGACTTTTATGACATCACTGAATAGCATTTTAAAATGCTATGAAAGTTAGAGTGTAATTGTCTCCAAGAGAATGGGAAAACAGTGAAGGAATGATCCCACCCCATGTTTCGGATGTAAGGCAAATGTCCATCGTGCCACTCTTGAGTTGTGGTAACATTCAAAGCACAGAATGCAAAGTTTCGGTTGGCTCTAAGATGATTTATTACCACAGTGAGCATGCAGATTGCTTTACAGACTTCCCAGCAGCTGGATATATGCTGCTTTTGCCATAGTCTTTTGACACATCTGGGTGACTCACACAAAGTAACATTGGCCCTTGCTAAGGTCAGTTTCAACAATTTACCAACATCCGTTTCGTCTCACGTTGCTTATCCTTCCTTTATGTTCCTGGGAAACACCAAAAAATGAGCTTGTTTACTCATTCGATCGGGTTGTTCAACCTGAGACCAAGAAGAAGCAACAGTTGTCTGTGACTCTGATGGTGTCTGTGACTCTGATGTTGTCTGCGGCTCTGATGGTGTCTGCCCCCGGCTTTGGGCAGCTGAGAGTGCCAATGAGTCTGTTGTGTCCCCTCTGTTGGCAACTGGGACTCTCTGCCAGTCCCCAGCATTGGAGAGCGAGGCAGCTCAGTCAAAAGCAAATGGGCGTGGTTTTGAGTTCTCTACAAACATTTTCTGTATTTACATTTATGGCCAGGTCAGACTTACATGTTTACCTAAAAAAATGTCAATATATCTTTGTATTAAGGAGTCCATAGCACCATTTTGATAAGTTTTAAAAATAAAATGTTCACAGCTCCTTTTTCAATACTTTTCAATCAGAAGATGGGGAGGCAACCTACAATCTTGCCTGTGTAAGTATAGTTACACTTTTTTTTTGTCCTCCAAACCCTACATGTGCTTGTTTTTGGCTAATGACTTGCAATCTAAGCTACTGGAGACATAGGTGTCCTGTATAGAATGGGACCCACTCATCAAATCCCACCTGCTGCTACTGAGTTGCTTATGTCTGTTTAGGCCAGTAAACTTTTGACAATCCAGGATCACAAATTTCTCCTATATGAAAAGGCATACCGGATAATGCCACATGAGCCTGGGAAACCCTAGTAGAAAGTCCTCCGTCCTCAGGGCCTGCTCAGTTGTGTGTTCCAAACCTCTCAGTCTCTCTGTCTTAGCATCTCCTCTCTCTCAGATGATAGTCGGCCTTTGTTTCTCCTCCAGTTGGCCCGGAGTAGGGCAGCCAATCACAGCTCACAGACAGGGTCCAAAACAAGCAAGGAGGCCCGATGACGAACAGTGTATCTGCCCTAATCTCATCCTCAATGATAAGTTTTAAAAATTAACTTTTGAAGATCGATGTGAAATACTGCCTGCAATGAATGCTATAAGAAGAGATTTATAGCAGCGGGTGTAAGGGGGCAAGGCTGGGATGAAGAAGAAAGGACTGACTTAACAGGATCAGCTTCATGTTTGAGGGAAGCAGTTGTGCACATTTTAAATTTCATCATCTGAGTCTTAGCCTTTTTTGGTACAGGTTATCTTTTGAAGTCTAAACGTGCAGGTATAATTCTGTCTCAGTTCCTGCAGGGAGTGCCTTTCTGGGTCAGATCATTTCTGAAGGGGTAAAATAACTACAGCAGAGGTAACCTCGATGTGGGCCTCCACTGGCAAAGCTTTAGCAAATCGTTCGGTGATTCCTAGTCACAGAGTTCATCAGATACTGGAGTTTTGCAAAACTTACTCAAGTAATCACTGTCGTTACTCTGCTTTGTCAGTGGAGACCTAGCTAAACCAATGCAGCCTTTGCTTCAGTTGGTGACTTGCAAATATTTCTGTTGTCTTGAGTGATTTTAATCATGTTGAGGGATGTGCCAAATTATCCCACAGTAAAGTATGTAGATCACAGAGAGCTAGGTACCCTGAGGAAATGCACAGTGTCTACTCAGAATAAGAAAGGAGCAAGGTCTGTCTAATTCAACTTTGCCCAAGATCTGAAACTTGTTCAGACTTAGCGGCACTTCCTTAGATTTCAGTCTTTCAAACCCAAGATGTTCCTTCGCCTTGCATTTCGTCACTCTCAATTTCTCAGCCAAACTTGACCCCTTCCGCTTCCCTACCTGCAAAGACCCTACCCACCCTTCAAATCCAGCCTGTGTTCCCATGAAGCTTTCCTTGATCCTTCCCGGCAGAAGGGGGTTCTTTTTCTTTCTATCCCAGAGGGCTTACTGCCTGCCTAAATGTAGTGTGGGCTCCATGTGTTACTTGTCTACAGCTACAAAGCTGGCTTTTAGTGCAGCGGAATTCACCTCTGCCTCCCTCACTGTACTGAACTCTTTCTCAGTGAAAGCCGACCAAGGAAAATGGGTTCCTGGGGTGGCTACTCCTGGAAACTTCAACAAATCATTTCCTTGCAGTGTGCTTGTGATGTAGACCTAATATCCCCTAAACTGCACTGTTTAAAATGGTTCTGAGAGGAAAATTAGCCATTGACTTTGGTCTATTCATTTCTAAGGGAAGTAGGCACCCCTGATATTGAGAGAAAGGTAGCAATGTTAATTTCAACACAGTGACAACTGCCTTCAAACTGAGCAATTAAGAACGAGCAGTAGTAATGTGGAATCCTAATCTACATTTTATCTTTTCCCTCTTCCATTCTAATTGTCTCCCTCCTACACACACGAATTGAGAGAAGCTGGCAGACGGTTCCTCTCCTTTTCCCCCGAGTTCTACGGTGTGTCCCAGTGGTTATGTTCTGGTAGAATGAGCTGCCAGAAGGAAAACCAAGGCAGGAAGGAGGGAAGCCCTTGAAATTCTTACATTCTCTTCCACCATCTGGGAAAGAAAGAACTTGGAACTGTGTGCTTTCATCCCAGGGCCCGAAAGGCTGGAAAGGGCTCACGGGGACCAAAGGGAGAAGCCTATTAACTACTTTGGGCATTCAGGCCTTCTCCCTCCCCAAAGTTGGCCCGGTCTTTACCTGTCAATCAATATATAACTTCTTCACTGCCATACCGCCAACTATGTGAGTCCTCAGAACAAAGGACCTGGCATGCTTGCCTCCCCGGCTGTTGGCTGCCCTTACCCTGCTTTGCCCTGAACCCATGCCTCTCCCATCCCCAACCTCTACAAGGGCTGTTCTCTTCCAGGCAAACATATCACCAATAAACCCTGCTTGCATGCTAACACATTTGCTGATCTGTATTTCTTCACGGCATCAGCAAGAAGAACCAGGTCTCTCCCTGTAAGAGTTATGTCATATTATTAATTGCTGCAACAGCTTAGAGAAGACAGTATGTTGTCTCATTAGAGTCATGATATAATTTTAGGTATTCCTAATAAGCCCATAGTAGGTTTTTCTACTCAATATCTCATTTGTAACCTTTGGCTGCAGATGTTCAAAGTCAAACGCAAAGGTCACACATGCCTACATCTCTCAATATCTGGGTCACTAGCTTCCCTTAAGGCAGATACTATGGGACAGATAATTTTTCTGCGACAAAAAGAGACTAAGAGAAGGGTCCTCCTTGGATTTCTAAAAATGTAAGAACGGTAAAGGAACACGTTCATTCAGGGGCCCCTCTTCAAAGGATTGAAATACGTAACACTCAGAAAAACATGGCGATTAAAAAGTAGCCTTCTTACATGAAAGATCTGGCTGTTAGCAAGTCGTTGTCACAGAAGGTCATATAACATGGCACATTATTTCCTAAAAATGATTAAATGAAAATCCAATTGACAGAGAAATAACTGAAAATATTCTGAAGGATTCAGAACCAAAGGGCTCTCTTATTTCTTAGCTTACTAAGCAATAGCTCCAGACTGACTTAAATGTGAATGAAAACGCCAGTGTAAGATATTTACATGGTTTTAAATAAAAGGATCAAATTTCTAAAACATTCCCAGAGTGTAGAAATCTTTTCAATTCCTCTCTCACCCAAGTCAGTTTACAGTCTAAATTTTATTTCAGGAATGATGCAATTTTTAGTTCTGTAGGGACACTTCTGAGTTTTCCTTCCAGCACAATCACTGTGCTGGGACCACCAGCAACAGAAACAAACCCTCCTACCTTCCTAAGAAACAAATGGCAGTAACAGCCTTCAGCTGAGGAGAAGAAACCTGGAGCATGGGATTCTGTGTCCTAGATGCCACCAAAAGGCATGGGGTGCCATTGAAACATCAGGGGTTCCCCCTATTAATTTTTTAATGTAAAATATCAGATAAAAATTTTAGGCTTTTTTTCTGGGCCACATGGCCTCTGTTGAAACTTACTCTGTACTCGAAGCATGAAAGCAACCACAGACAATGTATAAACGAATGAGAATGGTCATGGTTTAGTAAAATTTTATTTAAAAACAGGTATCTGGTAGATTTAGTCTGTGAACCACAGTTTGCCTGACTCCTGAAAACTGGTCTTTGGAGATTGAAATTTATTTCTTTAGGTAATTATGTGAAAATTACTTTTAAAAAAATGCACGCATTTTTTATGTATATCAGAAAGGCCATAAATAAAAGGATGTTGGCATTCAAATACGAAAGAGTACAAACAAAAGCCCCTGAGCCCGTTACTAACAATCCCCTTTCCCTGACACTGTGGGTCCATTGGGCACAAGGCATCACCTAAATCCCTGGCTGCTGTTCCCACTCAGTGAACTCACAGGAGATCTTAGAATTTCAAGGGGAACTCAGCAACCTCTGTCAGGCATGGAGTGCAGTTCTATCATTATGTTATTTGGACCTAACTACTTAATAAATGGAGGTGGGGTAATTCCAGTGGTTTAAGAGGGACATGGAAATATTACTGAGACATTGCATGAGCGGAAACAGCTTAGGAACTTCTGACATAAATAATAGCCTGGACAGTGTAAATGCAGACGGAACTGTAACTCATGAGGACGCTATCTATACCCTGTGCTACTGCATATTAGCTGTGGGATAGGCTCTAAAATAGGGCAGATTAAAGGAGGCAGTTATGAGATGACAGTTTTCCATTTATAATCATACTTACTTGTATCACTAACAGACCAGATTAACTACTACCTGTGTGTCAAGGAACAGACAGAGAAAGAGGAAACCTAGTAAATTTTTTGCCATCTGCACCCGATTGTCAGGGTGAGTGCACTCCAGGGAACACAGCTCTCAAAATTCCGACATGATCCTGTTGCAGTTGAATAGCTTGAAATTATCTTTTAAATGGAAAATAAAGATTATTATTTAATCTGACTGAAATGAAATACCTATCATGTTCAATACAATGCGCCACAGCAAAGATTCCATGGCTATAAATATTCCATATCCCTGGATTTTCCAGGTCAAGATGTTCATATCAAAATTTCTTCAAAATGTTCTGAAAGACCTACTGAAAAGAATGGTGTGATTTTAGAGTCATCACTGCTGTTTAGTTTCAGACTAAATTCTGGGCTACCAGGGGCCCCACGTTTCTACGGCCAGTGCAGGGCGCTCCTGCCAGGGTTTTAGACGGGATCTCAGTCCTCGAGGGCAGCTGATGGCCAGAGAGATGGAGCAAAGCAAAGATGTGGGGCACGTGGTAGCAAACCAAGCTACTGGGAAGAGCAGTGGGATCCCACTACTGAGTGATGACAATATGCCAATATTCAGCGGCATCGCTTTCAACCAGAGCATGGGAAGAGCTTTTCTTCTGTTTGGCTCACTTGAGCTCCACCAGGTCAGACGCCTGGAGTCTTCACTAGAGCCATGTCTGGTTCCTGTGAAGGGGTCAGCTGGTCCACGGTCATGAATGGACTTGCATCCTGCCCTAGGTGGACCTCTGGGGCAGGTGACAGAGAAAAAGCTGAGAGTGAAGGAAGTTCAAGTCCAGCAATCCAGTCCTCTAAAGTATATCACAAGCATTTAGGAATTAGAATTTTAAACAAGGAAGAATAAATTAGTCAAGTTTGTAATTGCTCTCCAAGATAAGGACATAAATGGTTGGACTTTGTGATCTAGATTATCTGGTGTCAGGTGATATCTGACAGGTGTGAGGAAAACTGGTCCTTGCTATATCAGGATATAGAAAAAGAAAATGCTGAACTTGTTTGCCATGGGTAGATAGCTAATATCACTCCTGTGGTCTTTTTTCTCTCTCCCTTTATTTGTCAAGGAAGGAATCAGAAAATTCCTGAGTTGTTTCAGGGGGAAAAAAGGACTTTGAAAAAATTACAGAAAAGTATTGGGTACATTTCTGCTTATCATGTGGTTATGCATATTGTACCAATATTGAGATTATATGTGCATAAATGTTTTTAAAAAACACTGAAGACACACACAGAGTCTAACCATTAAGCAGCATTTAACCAGTAAGTGTGCAGATGTTCACCATAACCCCGATCGGAAACATGTCAGTGACGAGCATTAAGAAAATTGGAATATGACCTAATAGGCAGTAATTACAAGGATTTACAAATCCTATTATGTGGGTAAATGTCTGTAAACTTTTCACCTTCTAAAATAGTATGCTGAATACTCTGTAATGACAAGTAAATTACATAATGGCATTGTAATTATGTAATTGGCTCTGTTTAGTATATTTATGTCAATTATATGTGGAGTTGACTTTCATCAAGAAAAACCCAGTGCTGATTCACTTTGTTGACTTTTTTGTTTTTGCATATTTTTGCAAGAACAATCTTAGATAGTTTACTAATTTTATTCTTTGCCTTTTCTGGAATTTGTATGTTTTTCCAGTTTGAAATGCAACCAGAGGCTTCTATTAAAAAAACGTAATTATGAAATTATGAAAGAAAATGACTCTAAATCTTCAGTGTGTAGGTAACCCACACACAGTTTCCTTGCATGTGGAACTGGGAATAGGAATTGCTAAAGATGCTAAATTACAAAATATGTTTAAAATGCTATGTAATTAAGGTCACAGCAAAAGGCAAACTGTTCTTTCTTTTGAAGTCCACCACTAAAAATGGCTCTAGAACCTTGAGGATTATTCTAAAACAGCAGCACGTGAGAAATACCCAGATGTCTTTTGGATCCGTGTGTGATGGCAGTGTTGATTAAAGTCCTTCTAAGAAAGCCTGAAAGATGCCCACTGTCGGTCATAGTCACATCTGGGGTTGCTTATCCCAGTGTGTGATCTTCGTCATGCAAATTTGGTAGGCTTTAGTAGATTTCCCGAAGGAACTGTTGCCGGCAACAATAAAAAGCCGCCAACCCAGGCCAAGCCTACAAAATCCTATTAAGATTCTGCACACAGTCCTTCCTGCCTGGAGACCCGTGCGTGGCTCACCCACAGTAAAATGTGGGTCCATGAGAATACTCCTGGCTGCCTGGCAGGACTAGGGAGAGCCTAGGCTGTAGGCAAGATTCCAGGGCCCAAAGGGATCGAGCAATGCCAGGGGAGTACTGCTGCCTAAAAGTCAGGTTGAGAAACGCTCCTCTGAAGCACACGGATAAGCAGAAGCGGCCCGTGGAGTGTTGACTTGGGTTAGTCTGTGGCGTGTCTGAAACAGTTTCCTTCTGGCCTCCTACCCACTCGTCCATAGGGAAACCGAGGCAGCTGTAATCTAAGCACAGACATTCAGGCGCCGTTTTGCTTCAAAATCACTCTAGAACGGTGCCGTCCCAAGGCAGTGGCCACTAGCTACATGTAGCCACAGAGCACTTTACTTCCTAAACATGTGACACGTACTCTTGATTTTGAAAACAGTATAAAAATAAAAATTTAAAGGATTAATTTTTCATATGGGTGATATGTTGAAGTAACAGTTGGGATCTATCGGATTAAAATGCAGTTACATTTTATCTACATTTTATTTATGTATTTATCTTTAGAGGGGAAGGGAAGGAGAGAAGGAGAGAAATATCAATGTATGGTTGCCTCTCGTGAGTCCTCTGCTGGGAACTGGCCTGCATCCCAGGCATGTGCCCTGACTGGGAATCGAACCACGATCGTGTGGTTCGCAGGCCCGCACTCAATCCACTGAGCTACGCCAGCCAGGGCAAATTTTATCTAATTTTTAATGTGGCTAACAGAAAATTTAAAGCCACATAATGTGGCTTGCATCATATTTATGTTAGAGAATGCTTGTTCTAGATGATAACTTCTACAACCATATTATTCTAACTTCTACCTTATTTATGTATTCATGGAATGAATGGGCGCTTATAGTTTGAGAAAAATCACTGGGATTCCAATTAGTCTTCTTAAAGGGGAGAGATGAAGACTGCCCTTCTCCATGGAAAAACAGTCTAGGTTATGCTGTGCATCTGAACATTTCTGAAAACAAAAATTAATAATGTAATATAACTGTCAGCTCTAAGGTGCAAAATATAATTTATTGTTCTTTGCTGAAATTCCCTTAATTCTTTTGCTTTAAATATAATTTGACTATTGTCAATTAGGGGTAACATTATGAAGTAGTATGTCAAATTATAGCTTATCTGCCATTATTTAGCTAAGTAATCTTTGAGAAGGATAATACATCCCATTTCAACAAATAATACATAAATGCTTGCTGTGCTTTCAAAACATTAACCCAATTATCCTTAGGTTGTATTTCTATGAAATCTTTGAGTCTTTTGGCTGAAATGACCTATTTTTATGAAAGTTTCATTTGTTTTCTACTGAAATGACTGAATTAGCCACTATTTAGGCATTGTCAGGACTTAATCTTTAACGCCCAAGTCAAACTTTAAAACTCCCATTGAGTTTTTTAAAGAGTACAGTTTACAGATTAAAACCAAAACAAACCAAACCAAACAAAGGAAATTGCCCTCACACGGTCAAGTGTTCACCAAGGACCAGGCACGTGTACTCACTTAAATGGGTAAAACTCTCACACACCCGTCGGCCTGAGCACTCCCTGTGCTATTCCCTGTGCTATTTCCTGTGCTATTCCCACAGCCCACAGGGCCGACCGTGCAGTCAGCCCCGAGCGTCCGAATGACAGAACTGCCCTAGGAACTACAAGGGCGTGGGCTGGGAGGGGCCAGAGGCTCTGATCTTTCCCGTGAATGACCACTCTCTCGTAAGAGCTCTTTCCCCCTCTTCCTCCAGTTTGAAATGTATGGAGCATTTACTATATATACCTGTTAAGTTTCATTGGAAAAAGTATACCAAGTGATGTTTTTAAATGAAAATCTTAATGCTTAGTAAAAAAGTCATTCTTACCAGTTAACAACAGTGAGCCCTTCATAATAGTTAAAGTGGAAATTTTGAGAGAGAGAAAGGACAGAAACACAGAAGAAGAGAATAAGTAGTCTCTACTAGTTAATACGATAAAACAACAACAAAAAAATCTTGCTCTGAGCCCGGATGATGTGACTTAATTAAGGGCCATATTCTCCATGTTGGTGATCTATCAGGCCCCTGAACTAGGAAAGATGAGAAATCCTACCTTGTTTTCTTCTCAGGAGGACAGTAGTAAATGAAGATTTGTGCTTGGAAGGCAGAAAGTCTGTTCAGGTCCAATTGCCCCCAGAAACCAGAGATTTTGTTTCATTTTCCAATGTAATAGTTTTGAGGAAGAACCAAAAGAATTCAAGATCTGTTTTTTGGATGAGAATTTTTATGTAATAGCCATTTTTCTTGTCTATCATCTTGTCCTTTGAATATAATTTTTTTTTGAAATTAAGGAAAGGTACTAAACTGTGATGCCTAATGATTTTATAAAAATGTTTCTTTCATTTCAAACTAGAAATAAGTCTGAGGTACTTGGAATTTTAATGTGATTTCTATAATGGAAAAGTGTTCATATGAAGATCAAAGAAATATATTTTGGAAAAAATCATAATAAAGTATCAAGTCTAATGTTACAGCTTCTCAAGTCTGACTTGAAATCGATTTAATTCTTTGTTTCTTTTATTTTTGTTTTGTAAGGTAAATAAAAAGTTTCACTGTCCTAAATTGACATGAAGACATTCTAAACCATATTGCAAAATGTGGGTACTTCGATTCCAAGTGTGAGAAGATACACTAGCTTTTCAGAAATATCTTTAGTTTATAAGCAGTATGTCTAAATAACTATCAATTGAAGTGGAAAAATACTTTATAAACTAAAATGCTTCCTTATTCTAGTAAAGTCAATAATGAAAGATCTTGTAATGGAATAATACTCTTTCCACTCTATTCAGACAGTTTGGCACCAGGCTATGGAATAGATTTTTCTAAATATTTGAAACTCGGTAATTACAGACTTTATCTATAAAAATGCTCCTATCCCTAAAGTTGTACAAACTCATTAATAAATCAATTTTATTTGAAAAGTGACAAGAAATCAATCTTGTTATTCCAAGTCCTGGCCTTGTTCTGGTCTTATCTCCTTTTCTTCCCTAAAATTCTTTATTCCTCCTGAAGTGTTGTCCATCAGAAGGACATTTTATTAGTAATACAGTTTATATAAATAAGAACAAAATAAAAAAAGCATTCTTCACACAAGCTTTGGAGCATATGGTTTCATGGCCTGTAAAGTATGCTTCAATTTCTTTTTTTTTTTTGCACATACCAAATGTGTTTAGATGTGTAATATATAACCATCTCCTTGTAAACAACCGGAACCCATGACAAGTGAAATGTGAGCAGCACAGGGGCCCACATCAGGGCACTACCTAGTACTGGCTGAGGGACAGTCGGAAGGAATGACTGTCTGTCTTGTGAGGAAATCCAAAGGGTAGAGGACGGTTAGGTTTTCAAAGCAAAAAAAACCTTTGTTAATATTTACTTCAAATGTGTGCTATTGGTCCCTGAAAATGCATGTTTTAAAATGTTATGTTGTATTTACTTACAATTTCAAATTTAACTCATCAGTATTAGGTATCCATTACTTACCATAGAAGACACTATTTTTTCATAAAGCAGTCACATGCATTGAAGTTAGGATTACCAACTGATATATATGTATTTTTTGCACCTCAAAAACAGAATTACTATAGTGCATATCATGCTTCCACACCTTCCTTGCTGAAGGACAAAAATGCACCGAGGACCAGGATTTGGCTTCTAGACTGGGAGGAAGCCACCTAGTACTCTGGCAGGATCACTTCGTTCTGCTGAGCTCCAAATCCCGGAGCTGGGTTTTCTTGCCCTTCTTTGGGGGCTGCAGCTTCCTCCGCAGTCTTCAGCTTCTCCTCTGCGGGGCCTTCCTCCACTTGTGGGTCAGCCAGCTTGATCCCAGCCTCTGCTGCCTCGGGCACCATGTTGGTGGCCTCAGGAGCATTTACAACAGCATCTTCAACGGCCTCCTCGGCCTGCATCTTCATCAGCTTGGCCTCTGCCTTCTCAACCGCCACTTGGGCCCCATCTCCCTGAACTTCCTCTTCTTCTGGAACAGCTTTAACATCTTCGTTGCCATCGTGGATTGGAGATGGCTCTCGGCTGGCCTTCTGGCTCTCCTGGATGCTGCTGTGGCTACTGCTGGCACTTCCCAACCGGGAGGAGGCCACCACGGCCTTCACTGCTGCCTGATCACAAACAGAAAAGTATCAGGTGTCCCCTCCACTCAAATCCCAGCTCTCACCTCGGGCTCAACTTTGCATTCAGGGAGTTGGCTTTACATGTTAGTGTTTGATCTTTCAAAGTATTATTGTACCAAGATTGTCATACGAAAACTCTGGAGAATGAACAGAAAAATCTCTTTAATCTCAAGCCCATCTGTGTATTTATTTTTTTTAAGATTTTATTTATTTATCTTTAGAGGGGAAGGGAAGGAGAGAAATATCAATGTATGGTTGCCTCTCATGAGTCCATTGCTGGGAACTGGCCTGCAACCCAGGCATGTGCTCTGACTGGGAATCGAACCGTGATTGTGTGGTTCACAGGTCCATGCTCAATCCACTGAGCTACTCCAGCTAGGGCCCGTCTGTGTATTTAATCATCGGGGCAATTGAAAGCCTGAGTAAATGCGTTTGTCCATTAATGATTGGGTTTCAAAAAATTTAGGCTGTGTTTCCCAAAGTATTTGCTCCAGGAAACACATAGATGTTTTAATAAGTTCCATAGATGTCTAATAAGTATTATAGAGGTAAGAGGTCCATGTTCAGTTTATCTGAGAAATCCTGGGCTGAGTCAAGTTTATTTAATACAGGGTATTTCAAATCAACTTAACCATGAGGCCCTTCAGGCTTATTTGGTATCAGCTTGTAAGTGGTGACAGAGGGAACACTCTGACCCCCAGCTGTTCTCTGAGACCAAAGACCCGCAGTTTGGCTGTATATAGAGCTAAACCGGAAAACCACCGTGTAAGAGAAGAGCACCTAATTTCTATTCCATGTATGTTTTATCAAGAGATATTTTTATGGATAATTTTCTACATCATTTGAATTATTTTAATTTTTACCAAGTATGCTAATTATTTATATTACAAAATATAGTTTTTAAAGATTGTTCCCCAATGTTCACATACTTAGAAAGAAGAAAACGTTCTAAATAGTTCCCACAACTCTGCTATTTAAGCAGCTCACGCTTAAGTAAATGAGAAGAAGTGATCATGTGTTTGGTGAGTAAATGTCAACATGTAACACATTTCTCCTTTTATTAACAATGAGTTCTTCTAAGACTAGAAGTGGCTTTACACCAGCGTGGTTGGGATTTCAAAGCAGGGTTTTGCCTGTCCAATACAGGAGATGGATAATAGTCTTGCATAAAGAGTGGTGGAATTAACTTTAATAGCTCAAGATAAGAGAGACATCTTCTTAAGACAACAAGATGAAACAAATGCCACCTTACCTTAAGTTTGCGTCGAGCATTGAACTCCTGGAGCTTCTTCTGAGCTGTGTCCATGTGCACAAAATTGGCTGCTTTACCTGTGACCCATGGGTGCTGCAGGGCTTGGAAGGTAGTTAGCCGTTTCTTAGGGTCCAAAACAATTAATTTCCTGACCTGAGGTGGTAAGAGCCATAGGGAGATTTTTATGGTGAGTCAGGCTTGCCCCTCAGCTTGTGAGCTTCTAGGTCTTACTCTGTTTCCCTAGCAGTACCACTGAATAAAATTAAAGAAATTTTTTAAGTGCTCAGAGGTCACTGTGCGTAAGAATGGCTTCAGGCAGTGGTAGCCGAGGGAGTCACAGGAGGCAGTGGTGAGTGCCACCTGGGAGCCCGAACTGTCGGACAACTTTCCGGCACAGGTCAAAGAAGCAGGTGCTGGCTGGCCTGAGCACTGAAAGCGCTTTGAAGGAGAACCAGCATCTCAACAATTCTAGGCTGCACTTCACATCACTTAGAATTCAGAACTTCAAATGCATCTCTGTGGAGATGGAATCATTTGCTCATCCGCCATTCTTTTCCATAGGGATTCAATGGCAACAAAAGAAAGGAAAAAAGAAAAGGATAGGATCATAACCTTTATGATTGGGTAAAAAAGAGCCTGTTTAGAATCAAAGTAAAGGTGTCAGTGGCTTGGGGGCATGACTTGTTTCAAGGACTGACTTTGACCAATTGTACCCATTCCAGGAAGTTTACCCTGCTTGTGAGGACGAGCAGATGATAAATTGCCAGGAAGATCGATGACCCAAATAATCCATGGCCCTGGGCTCAGAAGGGTGATCGGGAGTGAGTCAGAGGCCATTTGAAGTCAGAAGGCATGTTTAGGCCCTACTTAATGTCTCTAACCACTTCCGAGACCCTAGGCACAGACCCACATATGAATTGAGTGTCTGTGGACACTCACTGGGCCCTTTTGTTACATGATTTAATTTCCTTTGTTTATCAATTCTTACATACATGTAAAGAGCGTTTACATGCATATAATCCTTTCCATAACCTTATCAATTCATAAAGGAGTGATGGAAGGAAGCTCAGAAAGATTCAGTAACTTGTCCAAGGTCAGACCACTTGTAATTGGTGGAGGCCGTATTCAAACTCAGGTCTGTCCTACCTTGGAGCTCTGTGGTCACTGCACCGTAGTGACGCCCTGGTGCCTGACCTCTCTGGCCTTCATCTGCCCATGTGTAAGATAAGGAACTTTGAATGATTTAAGGCCTAAAATCTTCTCTAGCTCTAATAACCTAAAGAGAACTAAACACAGACTAACGAAGTCAGGCAGCACATCAAAGGAAGAATGCATATCTGGTTCTCCTTTTACTTCTGTTCTGCAAAATATGCAGAGAAATGTGCGTCCAAGGTAGAGGCACTGAATGTTCAAGGGCAGAGACGTGAGACTGCTTTGGCACAAAAGCTGAGAGGAGGTGGCGGGAGGCACAGGCGACTCAGAAAACAAAAACAGCAGTAAATAAGAATCTGACAGGAGTCATAGCCATCATCTGTCGAAGATGAACAGATAGATGATGAACAGAAGATGAACTAATATTTTCATGTAAATGATGCCCAAACTTTAACAACATCCTTTACAATTAGATATTTCACTCCCATTTCCCAATCATTCTTTTACTTTTCTTCATCATTACCATCCTACTCTTCATGAAAATAGACAAAATGTATTGAAAGCCAGTGGGTATGGAAAATGTATCTATGTCAGCATCAATCTATGCATTTGAAGACGATGAAGCACTGAGTTGTTAAGAAACTTGCTCAAGCTCAATCCGGTGACTTCTTCAGGATTCAAACCCAAAGCCTTACGGGTATCCTCCTGCCCCCGCCCAACCTGCCCTCCCCCCGGGCACTGTCACCTCGCTGGTAACAGATGTGGGTTCCATTAGTATGCATCTACATGGTTCAAGGATTCCTCTAGTTCTGAAGTTTTATAAATATATCAACCAACAGTGTTTAGCTGAGTGAAGACACATCACTGTTAACCCTCTTATCCATTTAATTTGTATTAAGGGTGAAAGAAATGGAAGGAGGGCCAAATAAGGAACCATCTAAGTAGGTGGTCCTTAGTCAACATGCATTTTATCCCTAAGTCTCCCAACAAGCCAGTGTCAGCCCAGATAAGAAACTGAAACACAGGTTAGATAAGAAGCCCAAGGTTACGCCTTCAGGTCATGAGAAAGGGGGCACTTGAATCCAGGTGTGTCAGATTCTAAAATCCCTGGTCTATTTCCTGATTCATTGTTTCATTCAGTAAACAGTGAGTCTGTACTATCTGCCCATGTGGCACGAAGGTCTGGGCACGCATGTGTTATTCTTGTGTAGAGTTCACAATATAGTTAAGAGAGGCTTTTGAACAAGTAGATATAAGTGATGACTGTCACAAAAGAGGATGTCTAGGGACTGAGGAACGAAGCACTAGTGGAAGGAGGGATTGCCAAAGGAGGGCAGACTACGTCTCCCAGAGGATGTTAAGTGGCAACTGAGGCTTGAAGATGAGTTACCCATGCAAGGGGTGTGTGTGTGTGTGTGTGTGTGTGTGTGTGTGTGTGTGTGTGATTGTGGGGAGGGAGAGGGAGGAAGTGTGGAGGAGAGAACATTACAAAGCAGAAGAAAGAACAGTGGCCCATCGCAGAGCTACGCTGATGAGGGCCTGGAAGTCTGGTGCACCGGGATGCAGAGCGACCAAAGGAGTGATGCGAAATGAGTGGGCTGGGAGAGGATCCCAGGCTCAGACCAGGCAGTGTTGCCTAGATCTCGTTACAGACCTTGGACTTTATCCTAGGAGCCCTGAAGCAGGAGAGTAACATGGTGTGATTTGTTTGCTAGACCATTCCTCTGGACCTTGTGTAGAGAAGGGCATGGGAAGAAGCAGCATGAACATCGGGAGGTCGAGGCAGTGGTCCAGTGGGAGAGGTCGGAGCTTGGACTGGGCAGTGCTGGTGGGGGTGGAGAGAGGTGGAGGAGTCCAGAGCTGTTCGGGAGCATGTGGCCTGACCAGGGCACAGCTGAGATGACACAGCTGCGATGACATACCTACACATCACACGTACTCCTTCACTTTCCAGCCACAGTGCAGAAGCCATGGCCTACAGGGCATCTGTCTCATGCAAGGGCATGGATGGAAAGAAGAAAATGTTTGGAGGGAAAAAAGCTTTGGATAAAAGGTCTGGAAACCTGGATCACTGGTTCCCAGCAATAACTTTCTGCTGGAAAACAATGTGACCTTGGTGGTCATTTCATTGACCTGGGCTTTAGCACATTCATCATTAAAATGAGGGGACATCACCCTAGATGACTCCTCAGATCCCTTGAAAATCTAATCTCTGTGATTCAAAAGTTAGCTTTTAGTAATTTCTGCATATTAATGGTGAATATTTTAATTCCTTGCTAGTATGCTCTTCATTTTGGGCCATTTCCTCTTTCATTTCCTGAATGCAACCAAACTTCAACATTGGCCTGAGTGACAAGCCAAGTAAAACAAACCAACATAAAGAACAAAAAACCCAAAATGCACTGTTAATACAGTGTAACTTCTTTATAATGCCAATGATAAATGATGGAACTTGTTTTAGTTCCAAAATATTTTAATAAGTGAACATTTCAAGAAAAATGTTGTTTTATTTGAACTACAACCAAATCTAGGTAATGAGAAGCAAGTTAAAACGGAATTCTTCTGTGTAAATTACGTTTGGATTCTCCCAGCACAATCCGTCTTCATTAGCAAGGCTCTACATTGACTAGGTGGGAAAATCATTAACTAATACTGCAGCAATTTTTAATTTGTGATAAGTCAGCTCATGTATTAGTTTTTATTCTATTATTAAAATATAATTACACATATATTAAAGGGGACAAAATTAAAAATGGCACTGCCCATTAATTAGCTAAAAATGAACGTGGGAGATTTTATTTCATTTCGTGTGTGTCATACTTACCAAGTCCTTGGCATTTAGAGACACTTCATCCCACCAGGGGGAGATAAAGTAATATTCACAATTCAGAATTCTCCTGAACATGAACTGATCGCCTCTTTCATCGTAGAATGGTTCAAATCCACAAAGTCTAGAGGGACAAAAGACAGGGAACAAAACGTCTTTAAGAGCCTAACTATCTTCCACCAATTTTTCTGCTGAAATCCAAGGCTGCCCTTTCCCACAGATGCCTGTGAGGGGGGCAACTCTGTTCAGCGCAGGTGTGAAATCGCCTCCTTCCGGCTCAGCTTTGAGTGTGTGAACACACCGTTGCGTCTTCAGGAAGTAGGAACAGGCACAAAACCGATTTAGGATTTCTAAAACTGTTATAATAACATTAGTAATTACATCATAAAGAACAATACTCATAGCTAACATTATTATAGGCACATGGTAATTAGACTTTCCATGACTTTTTTCACCAGGAATTGAGAAGACAGAGACTGATTAGTGTTCCAATTTATCACAAAGTAGAACAATTAGGGTTTAAAGAATAAAGAGATTGAAAGGTGGAAAGAAGAGATTTTTCCGTCATTTCTATTCAGCCCTATTCACTGAATTCTTACATATAAACGTGTAAAGTATTAGATTTTTATCCTATTCCAGTTTGGAGTTCAGAGTGAACAAAAATAGGAGCTAAAATGACTGCCAGAGAATGGCCTTTAAATCTTTATACAGTGAACTGATAGATGCAACCAACAGAGATGACAAGCCTAGATTCCTCCACCTTCTATGTGACTCTCATTTTTGTATATTGTACAGATATTTCACCGTGTGCCACAACAGGGTCAGCACAAAAATAAATGGGAAAAGTGGGGAAAAGTGATGGAGGGCCACCTGTGGCATCCTGAGGGGAGAGAAGAAAACTGAGTTCCTGGTCTAGGACCACCACGCCTTCGCTGTTTCTAGATGGGTGGAGGTTCTGAAATCGCTAGGAATCAAAAGGAAAGTATTTTTTTTTTTTTAAAAAGGCTCTTCTAGGACATGTGTTGCACTTGACACAAAATGCAGGGGGTGTGGTAGTGGTGGAGACTGATTAAGTTAAAAACATTTTCCTGATTTTTTTCTACAAGCTGGCCAGGTTGGTGCAGAGCAGGAAATGTTTAAGGGCATCCTAATGTAGTGGGTTTCTAGGAAGAAGTCCTTTCGCCTGTCCTTTTGCTTAGGGAACACCCCTTGGGGAGAGGCTTTGTCATTTTCCAATATCCTGGAGTGAGCCGGGAAAAGGCAAGGTCAGGAGCGCAGAAGCCCAGGCCAGCACACCCTCTCTGTTCCGCTGTGGTGTCCGCCCAGAGGGTCCTGCTCTAGCATCAGGAGAGAAGGGAGTGCATGTCCACACCTGGACAAGCAGGCAGCTCAGCCTCACTGGGCTCTCCTGTGCCCTCCCCAACACTAGAGAAATATAGCCCGCTGTTGGTCAGGGGTGAAGAGATTGGGCGACTTTCCAGCTTTAGTTTAGGGAACTCCTGTGTTTTCCCTTCTGGAAATTGAGAGAGAAAAGTGACAGTTGAGAAGGTATAGTGCCCAAATGCCTTTCTTTCCTCTCAATCATTTTGGCACATGTGTGTATTGGTGATAGAGGTAATGAGTTTGTCATGTCAGCCTGGAATGCCAAAAATGGAAGCCATGTGACACACAGCAGACTGTGTACACGCACATTCACACACAGAGAACAGAAACCCTTCGGCAGTGGAAATATTTGAATGCCAACAAGGACAGTTTAGGCGGATATTAGGATTACACGGGCCCGAAGTGAGAATGTGTAATACAACGTGGCTCCGGGCCACAGGGCGAACTGCGGTGCTAAAAGCTGAGGGAGAGACCGAATCTCCCACATTATCTGGCTGACTTCCATCTGAGCACTGAAGCGATTGCTTTTGTCTGTGGGGACAGAGGGTTTAGGTGTCAAAGGTAAAAGGACCAGAATTCCCGTGAGAAACAGGAAAATGGCCTTCATTTCCAGTCTCCTGTTGTGCTCAGAAACAGCAAGGTGATAACACAAAACGAATGGCCTGGTGGGACTTTCAAAAACACTCAATAATACAGGAGATGCACACGTCCGAGGGCACATTCCACTGAAGAAAATGTTCCAGTGAACCTTGCCTGGTAGACCTCACCAATTATTAATGAACTACAGATTGAATAAAAAGTCCGGAACCACCACCAAGCCCCCAGCAATAGGCAAGGGGACACCTGACTGAGGCAAAGCAGACAAGAAGTCCTTCGTTCATCCCAGTTCGATGCCTATGTAGGTGGCCAGAGCTGTTTCATGCCTGGGGCACATTTTTTTTTTTTTAAAAAAGGTCCCCAGGCTGACAGAGTTAGGCCAGACCAGAACTATTAAGGGATATTAGTTACATGCAGCATTCTTGTTTTCACTCTGGGGGTTCCTGTGCTTACTTTCAACCACCACCTATTCATTAATGATCTTAAGTAAACTACAGGGAAAGACCTGATAGACTTTTAAAATTATTTTCAGCTATAATAAGATGTGTTTTAAATGATCACATATTTTTTAATTCATTTTCCCACATCAGTAACCATATCATGGAGTTTTATTCATTCCATATTTCACTTATACAGGGTGAATATAATTTCCTATTTCTATCTCTCTGAGTTCCTACACCTCTTTAATGCTCTAACCCCCTCCCATAACTTTTCAATGCAAAATTGTAATTAGTGGGCATATTTATATTTTAGGGGCAAATCTGAATCACTATTTGTGTAGTTCAGTTTTTCACTTAACATCACTAAGTAGAACATGTCACCCACGTACTTTCCCCAGTATGAAAGTGATCTCAAATATAAGCTGAAGGAATTCTATGATGTGGCCTTGGGAATCCATTTTAACGAGTAAAACACTTAGTGTGGCAAACAAAAATGACCTAATAGTTTGTACTTTCATAAGGAAAAAAGAACGGTTCTCTACCTCTCCAGATCTTCTGAAGCTTTAATACATTCAGGAAACACAAGGAACTGGTCACTGAAAATATCTTTTGACGTTACATAATAGCAGATGGCTATTTTATGGTTTGCTTGTGGAACCATCTGTCTTGGCTACTGACCAAAGTATATACTCAGAGTTTACTAACTCCGTGGGGGTCCCACCCCAGTTACCCCATGCCTAGCCATAGTACCTAAGCACTGCAATTTCTAAGATTACTGTTAAATTTTGAAAACAAAGCCCTCTTTCTTCCACAGACTGAACTCTTTCCCTTTCCCAATTCACACGTTAAAGCTTTAACCCCCCAGTGTGAAGGCTCTTGGAGAAGAGGCTTTGGTGGGGAATTAGGCTGAGAGGAGATCACGGAGTGGCATCTCATGATGGGATTGGTAGCCCGTTAAAAAGAGACACCACGGAGCTAGTTCCTCTCCCTGCCAGGCACAAACTCAGTGAGAAGGTGGGTCTCTACAAGTAAGGAAGTAGATTCATCAGAACTCAACCTACTGGCATCCTTGCCTAGGACTTCCAGCCTCCTGCACCATGAGAAATAAATTTCTGTCTTTAAGCCATCCAGTCTGTGGCATTTTGTTCTGGCAGCCTGTGCTGAAAAAAAAAAACCACGTTCTTTTACACCCTCTGAAATCTCCTTACAGGTTTGAATATTACGGGTTCCGACAATTAGCCTAGCAGCTACCTCTAAATGGCAACCCTGTTTAAATTCTGGAACTCACTGATAGCTTGCTTTTTCAGCTGTCCCAGCCATCTTCCTCCCTAGACACTCTTCCATCATTCTTGCTTATTTCCTTGTATTCATCTATAGTTCCATCCTCTCCCTGGCGAGTTCCCAGCAACCCTTGTTTATTAGTTGTCAGGAGCTCAGGAACGGAACTGGCGACATCAGAGGGTGAGAGATTTAGCTCATATTTTTTTCAACCAAAGAAAATGTTTCTCTGAGTTTAGGGTATTAAACTTGAGGTACTTGAGATAGGAAATAAAATTGATAGCCAAAATGCATTTAAAGTATTCCTGATAAGAAATGGACCAGTTCAGGATTGCTTAAATAATTAAACAGCTATTTGCTCTTTAAAAAGGACTAATACCCTAATATTTTGAAGAGATGCAAGTAAGTAAAATAAGAGCGTTTTTAAATAGGTGAACATGAGTTTTAGATTTATTATTATCACTAAATATAAATTGTTCCCCAAATCTGCTGTGCATCACATATCAGAGTGAGTCACGGAAATGGCCTAGACAGAAGTTCTGGCCCCCCAAAAAGTACAGAATGGAAGGCAATGCTCATTTTCAGAAAATTCGATCATCAACCATATTTAGTATGTCATCGAAAATCATGAAAAGTCAAAAAGTACCCTTGCCTTGTATGAGGACTACTATGATTACCTATGATTATGAGAAAATAGCACAGCAAAGCCAAACAGTTTGCATGAAGACTGCTTTCCTTCACTTACAGGATGTAGGTGATTATTCCCACGGACCACATGTCCACCTCAGGTCCATAGGCGCAGCCTCTAAGAATCTCAGGTGCTGCAGGAAGAGGAACAATTATGTTCAACTGGAGTTTAAGCTCAACACTTACATTTTAATAACAAGTCATGGGGAGGAAATGAATTTATCAACATCAACTTTAGAACAGTTTTATAACCAATCTTCTCTGCCCAAACCAAGGAATGAGGCCACAGAGTCTTATGTCTATTTTAATGGGAGAGATTACAGTCTCTCTGTGTTTGGAATGCACAAAAATAAAACTATTAACTTTAATATCCTACATCAGAACATTGTGATAATGCCCAAATAAGAGGGAGCTCTATCTCTGCTACAAAAGATCCCTTACTTCAAAGGAAGCTTTGTACATAGGAAAGAAAGAAAGGAAAGCTTAGTATAGTAAGGGAACACAGACACAATTACGCTGCCTTGGGAACCAGATCTGTTTGGCGCACTACATCCATGAGTGTGTGTGTTTGGCAGAGGACTGGCCAGAGACCAGGGCAGATGGTGGGGAGGACTGAAGCTCACCAGTGCTGAAAGGTTGGAACACGAGCCAGAAGGGGCCCTGGCATATGCCCCTGTATGGTACTGAGAACTACACATAGGTCCCCGGAGAGCAGCTGTTCCAGTGAGTCTGGGATTATGAGCTGAGAAAGGAGGACTTCTCCGTGTGTAATGAGGCTGCTCCTATTAGCTCTGCCCACTTCGTGAGAGAGGAAGGCATGCTCAACCTCAAACCAGCCCTGTAGTATAGAATTGTGAGGAGTTCTTTCATGTTTTTATTACTGTGGAGCTGTGAAAATGGAGAGTTCACTGAGTCCAGTCATTTGCCCTGAGGACCGCAGGTGTGTTGTTGGTTTGCCTTACTAACAAAGGGAGAGAAGAGGTGAGAGCTGTGCCATCTGTGCCTAGGTATCGCTCAGGACTATAACCCAGAATGGACTTTTCCTGGAACAAGGGTGCTATAGGTGTCAGTGGGGTCCCTGGAGGAGGGCCTGACTGATGAATGCTGAGGACTCCTTGAGGGACACCTTGGGGATGGGGTCTTCCTCCTCCTTCCAGCTGAGGACAGGAAAGCAAGTGAGCTGCATCCCTGTCCATGGAGGCCGGAAGTGTCATATTGTCACAGTGAGGTCCAGAAGGAAGCTGTCCTCATGGGACTCTGCATTTAACTTATAGGAGGAAATACAGTGGATTTGCCACTGGCATATTCCCACACCACCTGCTTCTCCCCGTCCTTTCCCCGCCAGGAATTTCTCATTGCCATAGGAACTGCGCTACATAAACTACAGGAGAGGAAGAGCGGGAACGGTGGAGCCGGAACGGTGAAACAGGAGTGTGAGGCACAGCACTCTAGGCAGCATCCCGCATGGTGCACCCGCTGAGGAATCGCATCTGGGGCCAAGTAGTTTTTCTCATCCTTAAACAAATTATTCCTAGAAAAAATTCCCTTTTAAGATTTAATTAACATAATTAAGAAAAATGCACGCTCAGTGCCAGCACCATTCACTGTGTCAGGTTGGCTTTCCTTTCCCAGAGCAATCTGTACCCCACAGACGGTTCCTTTGGGCCCCAACAGCCCCAACGCTGAGCTCCCACTCACAAAGGCTTTGCACAACGTAGCGCAGCAGACACTCAAGTCAGGCCGCCACTCGCAGGAGGGCTCCCACTGCCTGTCTGCCTCCGAGAGCTGTTCCAGTCGGGGAGCTGCAATGCGCCTGCACATGAAGTAGCTTCCCGGCTCAGGTCTTGACAGCAGCGGAGGGCTACCAAGTCCCACATTGCCATTGAACCATGAATAGTGACATATGTTGGGGAGAGTCTTTTCCATTTTCTGGGTCTTGGTTTTCACCCCTAAATTCTAAGTAAATTGGGCTGGCTATTTCCGAGTTTACTTTGAGTTTTAACCTGCAAGCTACCGTGATACTGGTAAAGGGAGTCGCTGATAGTTTGAGCAAGAGGAGAGGTCAAGCTCTCTACCCCCAAACCTGCTGCACTCCCATTCCCCCTCCCCCACTGGCCAGGGTGCCTCCTGCATCTGCTGCTCTGTGGGTACCTTTCTTGTTGGCTCTGGTGAGACCTTTTCTCCATCCTGCATGGTCTAGAGATCAGCACCTTGTCACAAAGGTCAGGTGTTTTCTCTGGCCACTCTTCATAGCCCCCAGGCCCACAGCCCCCGATAAAGTGAATACCATGGAACAGAATTCTTTCCGAATCTACTTTATAGGGCATCTGGATTTCTCGTATGACCTGGTAATATCTGATCTCCCCTCAAGCACTGGTGCAAACTTTCTTTCCAGAGGCATCATGCGGCAATACGAGTAAACCGTGGTGTGAAAAGCTGAACTCTCCACCACAAGGCTAACTGAGACAAAAGGAATATAGAATGGTTTTTGTCCACAGTGAATTTCTTGTAAAAATATTTTTAAGGGATTTTTAATATTTATTAATCAGATTAAAAAATTTGGGTGAAATAAACTCGAAAAACCTAGATACAATTAGATACCATTCATACTATCTTTTAATATTTTCAATTACTAGTTAATGTGAACTTGACCTCAGAGCCAGAAGAACACACTCTTATAATTTATCTGAACCCTTTCCAAGAGTCAAAGCTTTTCTAGAATACATTGTAGGCTCTGGCACACTAGAGCTTTAAGTCTCCTAGGTTTCAAATGTTCTTGCAGGTGAGTCTACAAATTTCTGATTTTCTTAGAATGAGAAATAGTTGACTACTTCCAATTTAGTTTAAGAAAAGATACCCACTAGTCCACTTTGTAACGCTAATAAGCATGTCTGGCTGTCCTTCGTATCATTTTTGACCTCACTGCCAAAACAAACAAACAAACAAACAAAGTGGAGGGAGAAAATAATTTCTAAGTGTAACACGGTTTTTAGGATGAATTTAAAATAATCTAGCGTCATCTTTTCTGCAATAGTCACTAATAACAAACTGATCTTCCTGGCGATCTTCTGAGTGGATCCACATTTTCTTCCACGTCCACAATGACCTTGTCCTTGGTGGCACAGCCCACTGAGCACCAAGCCCCGCAGAGGTCCTAGGGAGCAACAGGCCCCAACCTCCCATATGGAGTGATTTTGGCAGATGGCATTGAGATTGCCAAGACACCAGTCATATGTTTTTAAAAAGCAATTTTAACTGAATATAAAAATTATATAAAATCCTAACTCTAATTATAATATTTATTCAGCAACACACCACGTAGACCTCACAATGCTGATTTTTTTTATAAGAGCATGGTACAATTACAATATCTAGAGGTTGAGCATCCACCTAGAGATAGGCATGAATATTGATTTAGTAAATAAAATTACTGTAACCAGTTCTAGAAATGCTCTTAAATAAAAAGAATCGGGTATGGCCTGTGACACATAGGAATGATCAGTGCTGGCTTTCCCTCTCTTTCCAATGCCCTAGGAGAAAAACAGAAGGTGATTCTGGTCCTTGATTGTGCCTTCATTTTGCGGGTGCCCTAGATAAGCTTCACGATCCCTTCCCACCTGTTCAGCTAAAACTACAGAGTGGCATTCTTTATCAGAGAACTTTTTAAAACTACCATTAACTGTTTTGAGAAAGACAAATCACAGAGAGACCAAGGTGAATGAAATCAACAAGTTCATTCATTCACTCATATTGCTGAATAAATTATGGATGACGTATTAAGCACCTGCTGTATGACAGGCAGTGTATTAGGTGGTGCTGAGGGAGTTAAAGAGAACAAGTCTCTGCCATCACAGAGCTTACAGTGTGGTGGGGGAGGCAGACAGTGATCAGGAAAACCCCGTGAAGAAGTGCAAAGTGGTGATGGGAAGGGCTTGTAGGGAACGTGTCTCTGACAGAGGGCTGCCCCAGTCAGAATGAGAAAGCAGTTTAATCTGAGATGTAAAGGACCTAGGGAAGCTAGGTAGGCAACGGTAGAGAGGGTGGTGGTGGGGGGAAGAGAGAGAAGAGGTTCCGGGTGGAGAAAGCACATATGAAGAGACATTGTGGCAGGGAGGAGCAAGGGGCACTCAGAGAACGGGCAGAAGTCAGTGTGGCTGGTGCACAGCCAGGTGTGTGCAGTGAGGCTCCGGTGTGATGAGTGCCCAGCGGAAAGGTCAAGGCCAGGCTGCAGATGCCAGTAGGTTGGGGTCCTTGTTTGTTTTTAAATTCTTCCCCGTGTTTTCATTTTATCAATTCAAAACATATGGGGAAAACTTATCTTCATCTTAAAGCCTGAATTTGTTTTTACTTCTACAGGCAGGAAAAAAAACTCTGCGGGACTTGTTTCACTGTGGAGGCTTGTCTTGAATTTGGAGATTCTTGGGGCCACAAACATCCACTGGCATTCAGCACAGCATCTAGAAGTCTCTCTGAACTTGGCCTCTGGGGTATAGAAACATGGAACAGATGGGCAGCTAAAAGAGGTGAAGGGGGAGGTGGAGATTGATGAAAAAAGGGGAAGGGATTCATCAAAGAACATATATGAAGTTTCCATGGACATGGACAATGGTGTCGGGATTGACTGTGGGATTAGAAATGGGGAAAGGGAGAAAACTGTAATGGCATAAACAATACAATATTAAAAAAATAAACTTGGCCTCTGGGGAGTGAGCAGTGTGAAAGGAGGAGGGCGGGGATTTAACTGCCAGAAGGAGAAGAGCAGTGCCTGGATTTGCTCTGCCCCTTGCCCGTTCCTAACGTGGCCTAGGAAACCAGAGGAGAAGGACGCACCCAAGGCAGCCTCCTACAGGCAGCAGAGCGCTCACAGGGGAGCAGATTATGTTACAGTGTCACATACAATTAGCAAGTACAGGGCATAAGCTTTTAAACTTTGTCAAGTGCAATTTTTGCTATGACAGCAGAGAAGAGAGGCCATGTCCAACTGCAATGTGCTAAGCGTTAGGACAAAGCTGTGGATCAGACTGGGATGCAGTCGAGATGTTTCCAGAGGGGGGTGCCTCTGGCTGGGAGCAGCCTCGTCTGTTCACATCCCACACTGCCTCTCAGCTTTCTACCAATTCCATGCACTCCATGCTCGAAAGGGTGAGAAGGGCTGAGGGGCCTCTGAGGCTGCTGTCACTTTGGTTACCTATGACTTGTTAGTGTGGACCAAGAAAAAGTTTTAAGGATGTTTTAAAACACAAATGACATGTTTCATGGTCTAACTCATCCTTTCCACTTTCCTCGACTCTCCTGGTCTTCTACACTGTAATAAGTATCAGTCAATCCACCTCTCACTTACTGTTTTTCATTTAAGCTATTAAAGACCGTCTTCTGTGCCACATGCATTCTGTAATATTTCTTTTTCTATGAATCTTATAAATGGGTGGAGAAAGATCTCAGGACAGCAGAGGAGCAGTAATTGCTGGAAAGGCCTTTCCATGTTTGTGGGGCGAGGTGGGTTGCAGATAAATAACCTAATATACGAATGAAACCCAGCTCATCCTGATATTAACACTGCATGAGGCTCTCTTTTGTGCATGGAGATACAAACATAAAGTAATGGAAATGGACTTAGTTTGGAATTCAAACTCTGGCTCACATATTACACAGGACACATGCAGTTTTTCTCTACATGGACAAAGAATCTTACTGATAACTATCAGTATTAATTCTTTTGAAACTTTTTATCTTATTTTACATGTATCTTTTTTTTGTAGTGACATTCTAAAATGGAACATTTTGCAGGGTGTTCAGAGCTCAAATAGTGTATTTTAAGCAAGTCTTCTACCCACTTGCCATCAATCAGCGTGTCCTTTTGACCTCTTCCCCTCACATCATTCCGCCCGCATCCGTGTAGCAACAGAGCTGAGCCTCACAGAACTGTGGCTTCTCTGTCACGGTTGGTTCTGCACTTAAAATAGTCACTTGCAGTGAGAAAAAAGTGGGCACGGAGTATGATTTATGGTATAGAGAGCCAGAAGTTAAGGATTAGCAGGGCCTTAAAAGACTGTCCCCAAACCACAGAGAACAGGAGAAGTGAGGGTATGATATTAGTAAGAATCTCTTTAGACTCAATTTTATCAGCCACCTCAGGCCAAATTATATTTGGTTAGTTTTGATTTAACTAAGCGGTTGCCATAATCCTCAACTTATATAGACAGCTTTTGTGATAATATTTAAAGACCATACACCATCCATCTGGCTGGGTGGTATAAAAATGAGCAGGACTCTACTTCCCTTCCCTTGTCAATAGCCCTGAGTCCTGATAGAGGAGTCAATCAACTTTGGTGGCCATTTCCCAACCCGGGGGGTGGGGGGCTGGGCAGCCTCTCCTACTGCCGACAGTTTTAGATACAGAAATACTGTTTTGGATATTGAGCCCCAAATCTGTGCCTCACAGCATTCATGCACAATTCCTAATTCCATCCTGTGGAGCTTCCTCTACTATTTGATATCCATGAATACCAAATGTGTTTTCTCCTCCTCTCTCTGGCCTCCTAATGGTGTTGCCCAGGGATCCATCCGGGTTGTTTCCTTTCTGCCTGGGTAGTCTCAAGGCTTTAAATAGCCTATACCAATCATGCCTACATTTATGTCAAAAGTCATGTCCGCACTCCCAATCTTCAAACATACACACCCTTCTGCCCATATGTCATCTCCCCTTGGATATCTAATGGGCATCTCAAAACCAATAAGGCCTGACCTGTTGCTCCAAAAGTCTTCCCCATCTCCATAAAGGTTAACTCTATCCCTCCAGTTGGACCTATGATCCGCTCTCCTACCTACTGTTCCCACCTTGTCACTGTACTCCAACCAACCAGCCTACTCGCTGGAGCTTGACGACACCAGGATGCTCCCGCCTCAGGGTTGGTGTGCTCTGTGGCCCCTGCCTGGAATGTTCTTTCCCTAGATATCCATGTGGCTTCCTTTCTCTCTCAGCTCATTCAAGTCTTTATTCTTGGGTTTCCTCTTGAGTGAAGCCTGCCCCGATCACCCTGCTTAAATTGCAAGGCAGGCTCTTAACACTTCCTATTCTTCCCCGGCTCTGCGTTCTCTCATAGAAATCATCACCTCTTTCCATCTAATTTACACATTTTTGTTTATTATTTGTCTTCTTCCACTAAATGTACTCGTAAAGAGAAGAGTTTTGCCCCCCCCCCCACCTCCCTCCCCACACACACACTGCTGTATCTCTAACACCTAAAACACTGCTTGGTGAGTAATAGTTCAATAAATATTTATTAAATTAAAAAGGGCCAAACATCTACACAACTGAATTTCCACAGAATACACATGGTTTAGGTCAGTACCGCACCAATGCCAAGACCTCGAGCTATTCATTTTCCTTTAGATTTAGAACTCCGAAGACAAATTTAAATAAGCCTACATTTAACCTGCAGAGTCCTGTCCTCTGCAGGGTCAAAAGTAAGTGAGCTCTGGCCTTCCCCACCATCCCGCACCTGTCTCCAGCCCCCCTTTTCCTTTCACGGGGCACTTATTTATTCAGACCAGGCACTGCAAGCATGCCTCTGGGACAGTCATATGATGGCCTGGGGACACTGCCCGTCTCATGGACAAAGAAGGGCTGTGGTTGGGAACAGAAGCTGGATCTGGGCACCCTTTACCGCCTGCTTGGCCTCCTCTTTCTGCCTCTCACCCCCCTGCTCCCTCCCTGTGACCAGCAGCTCCACGGGACCCCCGTGTGTGCACACCAGCCTGTCAAGCAACATGTCAAAGAAAGTGCAGTTGACATTTCACCATGTATTTAAGTCTTCTAGTTTTTAAAAAGTTCATAGTAAAAAGAAAGTCACCATTGGGGGTGTTTAATTCATTCTCAGGTAAGATCATCGCTTGTGTGATTTGATTGTCAGTGTAATTTGATAATGTGTGTCTTACCTTAGCTTTTTAGCCCCCTAAAAGGCACAAACTATATCTTTCTATGAAACTATTCTGAATGATTATATTTTATATTTACTTCTTTTATTTATTTAAAAATATTCCTTCATTTTTCATATTAGTGCGTGTTCCTGTGGCAGGCAGAAATCTCTTTTGCCAGAGTGTAGGTTACTGAAAATTTTCTTTAATTTTGGTTATTTCTGCCAAAATAATAGGTTGTTTTTTTAAAGCATTACGATGTGGCAACAACATAGAATTATCACTGTAATAATAACAAGACTGGCAAATGCCAAGTGATAATGAATTCTTAACAGCTCCGGACTCTGAAAGTAGAATTTGAATAGAGAAGTAGAAATATGAAATATCAATACACATTTTAATTAATTAAACTTACGAATGAATGAAATGATTGGTGTTAGAAACATATTTTTAAATCTAACCCATCACCGTATTAGTTCCTTTCTACTCTAACAGCTCGTACAGTTGGTCCTTGAGCAGCATGGGTGTGAATGACACTGGCCCCAAATACAGTCCCATAAATGTATTTACTTTTTCTTATGATTTTCCTAATTACACTTGCTCTTCTCTAGTTTACTCTATTACAAGAATATAGTATGCAATACGTGCATAAAAAATGTGGTAACAGCTTGTGCGATTGGTAAGGCTTCCCATCAAAATAGTAGATTATTTACAGTTAAGTTTTGGTGGAGTCAAAAGTTCTACACAGATTTTGGGTTGTGGGGGGTAGATACCCTTAACCCCCAACTTCAAGGGTCAGCTATACTTCTTTTCTGTAATTGGCAGGTGTTAAGTTTGAATACCCACCGACTTTAAGCCTTAAACACCTAAACTAAATAGGACATTTTGGTAGTAATATCACATGGTTACACTGGAGCACGTTTATCGAGCGTCATGGTGCGACAGATTCTTTTTTTAACCAATTTCTTTTTCCAACAGCAAAATGTAGAAAATTTCTTTTTTTATTATATGTTACTGATTATACCATTATGGTTGTCCTGGTCCCCCCCCCCCTTTGGCCTCCTCCACCCAGCACCCCCCACTCCCTCAGGCAGTTCTCATCCCTTTGTTCATGTCCATGGGTCATGAGTTCTTTGGCTGCTTCATTTCCCATACCACACATATGGTACATCCCCATGCCTATTCTGTGACTAATTTGTACTTCTTATTCTCCTCACCCCTTTACCCATTCTCCCACACTCCCCTCCCATCTGGTAACCATCAAAATGCTCTCTGTATCCATGATTCTGTCTCTGTTTTTCTTTTTTGCTTAGTTTGTTTTTCAGATTCAATGGTTGATATATATGTATTTATTGCCAATTCATTATTCACAGTTTTGATCTTCTTTTTCTTAAACAAATCCTTTTAAAATTTCACAGTTTGCTGATGATGAACTCCTTCAGTATTTTTCTTGTCTAAGAAGCATTTTATCTGCCTCTTGATTCTAAATGATAGCTTTGCTGGGTTGAGCAATGTTGGCTATCAGTCTCTGCTTTTCATGACTTAGAATATTTCTTGCCAATCCCTTCTAGCCCGAAGAGTTTCTTTTGAGAATCCAGCTGCTTTTAAAATTCTTTAACATTTGGCATTTTAATCAGGATGTATCTTGGTGTGTGCCTCTTTGCATCCATCTTATTTAGGACTCTCTGTGCTTCTTAGACTTGCATGTCTATCTCCTTCACCAAATTAGGGCAGTTTTCTTTCATTATTTTTCCAGATAGATTTCCAGTTTCTTTCTCTTTCTATCCTCCTTCTTGTGGCACCTCTATGGTGCAAACTTTGGACTGTTTGAAGTTTTCCCAGAGGCTGCATATACTATCCTCATATTTTGGGGGTTCTTTTTTTCTTCTTGTTGTTACAATTGGTTGTTTTTTGCTTCCTTATGTTCCAAATCATTGATTTGATAACTGGCTTTACCAACTCTGCTGCTGTTTCCTTGTAAAACTGTTCTTTATTTCAATTAGTAAAACCTTCATTTCTTACTGGAACCTTTTTATGCTGCTGAGGTCCTCACTAAGTTCATTGAGCATTCTTATAAACAGTGTTCTGAACTCGGCATCTGATAGATTGCTTATCTCCATTTCATTTACCTCTTTTTCTGGAGTTTTGATCTGTTCTTTCATTTGGGTCATGTTTTTTTCTCCTTGTTTTGGCAGCCTCCTTGTGTTTGCTTCTGTGCATTAGGTGGAGCTGCTTTGACTCTGTGTCTTGGTAGTGTGGCTTAATGCAGTAAGTGTCCTGTACGGTCCAGTGAAATAGCCTCCCCTAGCATCCAAGCTGGGTACTCAAGGTGTGCCCTTCATGTGGGCTGAGTACACCCTCCTCTTGTGGTTGAGCCTTAATTGCTCTTGGCAGATCAGTGGGAGGGATTTATCCAGGCCAGTCATCTACAAGGACTGGCCGTGACCACTGACCACCACCCTCTGCCCTCTGTGGAGAGTCAGCTGTGCAGGGCCAGTGTGGTGGTGCTCTGATGTGGTCTGTAGCTGACTACAGGGGGTACAGGCTCGGGGTTTCGCATGTGTTACAGGGCAAGGTCAGCTCCCACCTGTATTTTTCCTGGGGCCGCCCTGCCTGAGCTATAAAGCAATCTGAGAAGGCAGCTACTAGTGCTGGGCCTGAGGCTCACTGAGACCAGCTGTCACTTGTTTGATAGGATTTAGGGAATTGTGAAGCATAAACCAAGGCCAGCCATTTATATGGAAAAGCAGCTTGGGTGGGCCTGTAAGTTCCGAGGGACAGAGTCTCAGGGGATCTCTAGGGCAGGGCAAACAGTGTTAGCTGGGTTGATGGAAGCTCAGACATGGCACCAACTTGCCAGCTCTTGGCTCTGTGTGTGTGTGTGTGGTGGTGGCGGGGGGCAGTGCGGTTCAGAAAAGGGACAATGGTCTCTGCTCACCTTGATGTCAGACACTTGAGTTTCTCCCTTATGCCACTGGTGCCTTTCAAGCTTCTATCCTTTTCCTGGAGCCCAGAGGGAGTTAAGTCTGAGTGAGTGAGTTTGTTTGTGGGTTCTTTAAGAGGAACTACTTGAAGCTTCAGAGTTTCTTTCACTGACTCAATTCCCACTGGTTTTACAGCCAGAAGTTGTGGGGATTGATCTTCCTGGCACTGGAACCCTGGGCTGGGGGGCCTGGTGTGGGGCTGGGACTTCTCACTCCCGAGATATCCTTCCAGGATTTTTATCCCCCACACGTGGGTGTGGGACCAGACCATTCTGCTTCTGCATCCCCTCCTACCAGTCTGGGTGGATGTGGTCTTCTTTAAATCTTTAGTTGTCAGACTTCCATTCAAATCAATTTCTGATGGCTCTCAGTGATGGTTGTCCTATGATATTTTAGTTGTAATTTGGATGTGGTCGTGGGGGGAGGTTGAACCATGTCTGCCTATTCTGCCATCATGATCGGAAGTCAATAATTTCTTTCATGTTGAATTCTACACGGACTATTTCAGGGAACCAGCCATTGATTTCATTTAGCTGGGTCACACATTTTAATTTTCTGGCCTGGAGTTTCATTTCAACTGGGCACATTTCCCAGGAAATAATATTTGCTTAAACATACAGCAGCTGTGATTTTATTTTGAGATTTACTTATAGGAGAACCCTCTGGTATTAAAAGCCTAGGGCAAAGGGTTTAATGAATGAGACCGAATGAGTGGCTTTTCCTTTTTTTATTTCTTGATGAATGACCTACACACCCACTTTCCAGTGTACATAAGGATAACTGACCTAGGATTGAACTTCTCTTATAAGCAGGAAGTTCACACCTTCCCTCTCCACCAATTACATGGCTTCAGACACTTTAAGTTAAACGTAAGGTCCGTGTGTAAAGTCATATTTCCTGTAGATGACAGTGATTCTCACCAGTCGTATACTTGGATCTCATTTTCAACTCATTCTATGAATGGACAATTTCCTCCCCACTTAAGTATCTCGCAAGGACACACACCAAAGTGATCATGGTACTGATGTGTGGTGAGGGGAGAAGGAGCACAGTTGGCTTCAGCCTTGTCCATAAAGGGTCTAGGGGTAAGATGGATGCACAGAAATAGTCATCATTATATTAAATTTTTAAAAATTCAGAACTCTGCATCTTTACTCTCTTCTAAGTAATTCACTTCCTTTGCCCTGATGTTACTGTGACTTGTTTTGCCCTAACTAAGCTTTTCTAGTTTGTCTGTGTTACTATACACAGGTATATTTTTAAAATATACCTGCCTCCTCATTTATTCCCACTATAGGGTAATATGTTAGTGTATTTCCTTTTTGAGTCATACATAAATGTGTTTATATATAATTTTTAACATTCTCTGGTAAATAAATACTATATTGAACTTACTCATTTTTGACTTCCAAGCCTGCCTCAACCCATAAAAGTGATTACTACATATATTTACTACTTCAGAGTTCACAAAGCACTTTTATTTTTCTCAATTCTTTACCCCACCCCCTGCCTCACCTCAGCTTTCTTGCTTCTCTCTCCTCCTTTTCATACCTGGAGAGCCTATATACCTATACCTATACCTATATAGCGGAGTGGAAGGATTATCTTAATAATGTTCAACCACTCATTTCCTTTTACTCATTATATAGCCCTGAGGGTGATAAGGATATTTGCAGGGGAAAAACAATAAAAGGGAAACAGGCCTTCATTATAAGGTGGCATTATCTATAAGATAGGCTTGCTTATAGCACGGACAAGCATCTATTATAGTGCTTTCATAATCATTTTGTATCTAAATAATAAACAATTAGATTTAGGAGAAGATCAAAAACATTGTCTGCTTAGAAGCTGTTGGTAAGTGACAAGAAAAAGCATTTAAAACAGCTTTCTAATTTGTCTTCTTTTGACCTCTTTCTCCTCAAATCCATCTGTCATAATTGTCAGGGTATTTACAAAATACAGATTTGATTAAAAAATACGACGGCTCTGAATAGGAACCTTCGATAGATCATTATTATTTACCAAAGCAAGTCTGGATTGTTTAGACTGATGTACAAATTCCTTGAAAATACATTCCATCCTGCCTTCCCAAGTCTATCTGTATCCTCTGTACCAAGGGGTCTATGCTCCGATCACGCAGAGTGAGGAGGTGACAGCCAGTCCCTGAACTTCCAGGTGCTACCACTCCTCTGGGACTCTTCCTGTGCCTGCTGACAAAGAATGCCTTGGCCAACCCTCCACTTGTCAAACTCCTTCTCCTCCTTCAGTGTCCAGCTTATATGCTGCTCCTCTGTGAAGACCTCTCAGACAAGACTGGGCGTGTTCAGGGTGGTATGGCCGTAGACACGAAGACCTCTCTAAGTATGATTAAGTGCTCTACCCCCACTGTACCCACGAGTGTTTGGCTCAGATAAATAAAAAATGTACCACAACAAACTGTGATTTGTTGCATACCGGTTCTTTCTTTTATAGCCCATGAAAATAGTTGAAGGGCAAGACCATATACTGTACTTACCATACCATACCATATACTTACTGTTGTAACCTCAGTGTCTAGAATGGAATCTATTAGGCAGCCAATGCTCATTTGATCAATGAATGAATTCATAGAATGACCATTTTTCAATGCTGCAAAAAATAACTGCTCTTATCGCTATGAGTAAAGCCCTTGAAAGGCTGCTGCTTTCTCTTAGTCACAGAGGAGGACTCGGAGAGATGGCTAATGTAATCTCCCCCTGACCTCCCTATGGAAGCGCCTTTCAGTTCTCAGGGGGTCATTGCTGCCGCCTACCTACCTCCTTGGAATATTTAGTTTTGGCATTAGGTAACAATTACTAAATTAATCATCCGCTTTCTTATGGGAAAGCCTTGATTTGTTTTATTATTCCTTTCTCAGTTCTCTTCCAATGCTCCTATCAATGGGTGAGCAACTAGTCATCATAAATGGGCAACCCCATTTGGCAAATGGTACTTAATTCAGAGCTCATTTTCCTCCCGTATTCCAGGAGATCTGGAGGCATGAAAGAAATACAGGAGGAGGATGGATAAAGACATATGAATTACAGAAATGGAAAGTGCATACAGCACCATTAGGAGAGAGGGTTGTTTACTAATGGTGCCACAGGCAATACAATATATAAAAACAAAGCAAGAAGATTCCTATAGGGAACATGGTATAGTGCAATGGTTTTCACGATCCCCCCAACTAGGAATGGGAATCTTACTCCTAAATTTGTGGTGGGGATAAACAGCTGTCTAATGCAATACGCATGTTTAGTAACAGAACCTTGAATTTACTTGGGGTAGCAACATGTCGAGTTCTAGGACACACTGGCAGCTGCTGTGACAGTGTGAAGTACCATAGCTGTAACTCCTGTGGCTGTAACTAAGTACCAATCAATAAGATAGAAGTGGAAGTGACATGTGGGCCTTCAGTAAGTCTATTTAATAGTGAAAAGGTACAGTCATTTTCAGTATTTTATCCTTCCTGTTGTGTAGAATGTAGATGTAATGGCTGATTTCAAGCAGCCATTTTGGGCCATGAGGAAGAAATGGCAGAGCAAGACAGAAAGAAGCCCAGATCCCTAGCACTAGGAAGCATCACACCTGCCAGGCTGTATCTGTGGAATCCACCAGGACTGCCTTTCTTGAGACTTCTAACACGAGAAAAATCAACTTCTATCTTGTTTAAGCCAGAGTCATTTTGATTTTTCTGAATTTACTCCTTAGGACAAACAACCCTTGTCCTCAAAGAGCTTAAGATCCAGAACAAAAATATTTGGCACAATGTAAAGATCTGATAGAAATATAAGTATATTTAATTCTGTGTAATTATTGAGTGTATGAATAATTGAGAAGCAAGGAAATAATATTTTAGCTTTATCAGGAAACTTATCTAGTGAATAACAAAATTACAAAAAGTTTATGTAAACAAAAAAACATGAAGAAAGGAGAAAAATAATGCATGATTTCTGCATTATTTGTTACAGATATTCAGATTTTTATTTCTTACAATAACCTAGTAGTAATTTTGAGATTTAAAGAATTAAAATAGAAAATATTTTAAGCTAAAAGCAATAACTGATAAATATTTCTATAAGGGAAAACTATATTGATTTATCTATATTGTTTTTTTTAAAGAGGAAATTCCATAATTCTATTCATAGGCCCTTGGATATGTGGATTTTCATCTCTGACCCACTAAGAACTAGATGTGGAATCTTGGGAAAATCATACCCATTGTACCCTAGTAAAATGAGAGTTTTAGTAAATAAACTTTAAAGTTTCTTCTAGCATTTAAATTCTGTGGATTTAATAATACATTTGTTTCAGTGGGTGTCATACTGCCCTTCTTCAGTCTGATTTCTGTGAATTCAGAAGTTGTTAAAATGAGTTAGTTAGGTAGCTTTTATGTGTCTATTTCTGATGACATGGAGGACTAAGGTGACTCCATGTTCCCTTAGTAACTGTAACTCCAGGTAACTCCAAACACCACCCTTTTCCTACGTTCCCTTAGTGGCTTCTCTATGCACATAACACAGCATTTCTTAAGGTGCTGTACCTTTGGTTTACACGTATGTTCCTCTACAGATTGCAAGCCCCTCGGGTGCAGCTGGGAGCTGAAAATGTGTCTCCCTGGTACCAAGCACAGGCTTGAGTACACAGCAGGTGGTTTTGCTGAAGAGATGAGTGAGTGAAGGAAGCTCTGAGTAGAAAGATGATGATCCTAAAACCTTGTGACCGATAATTTGTACTCTTGTCTCTTTTCTGGGTTAGGATTTTGACTGATTTGTGACATCCATTGTTCATAAAATCTTTAGGAAATTTTGATAATTTTTGCAACCTTTAGGTTGATGCCAGATGAATTTAGCCAGCAACAAAAAAAATGCATGAGTTTCACCTGGCATGGATTAACAGCTAATGTTCTGTCCCCCGGTTGTGTACTGTCCATGGGTGCCTTCAGATCACCCTGGGAGTCTGGGTGAGAGGGTGTGCGGACTGTGACTCTGTCCATCTTCAGAGACTGGGGAACTCTCTGGGGAAACCCCACCTGAAGCTCTTAGGTTAATGAGGCCAGGCCAGTGCCATGAATGAGAACTACTGACTACCTCATACATGATACATACACTGTCCTATATACCATCTCAATCAACAAGACACACACCCTCCCTCATAAACAAGGAAAGTGACAAAGAGCTCATGGCTTTAATTCCAAACACAAGGCGCTTTCACTGTCTTCTTCCCTGGCAATAGTCTCTCCACTCCTGAGTGGGTCCAAGAGGAGCTACTGCCCAAAAGGCAGATGCAAAGCACCCGGCCCTTCCTCCCTGGGGCCCCCTCCACCCCTGCTGTTCTAACAGGGGCCCCCTAAAACCAACATCAGAGAACCCCTCATTAAGAACAAGAGGTGGTGTGAGTATCATTTATATATGCTTCCTCAAGGAGACTCACATCAAATTGTAAGCATTTGAAATAGAGATATTAAGAGTTTAAAAATTCAGAACTTTAAATAAAAATAGATTTCAAATAACAATGAAAGTAAAATATCAGTACTAAAGAGCATACCGCAGTACCCAGGGGTCCCACACACCGTCTTCATGAGCACTTGGTGTTCCACAATTTTGGAGAGTCCAAAATCAGCTAGCAACACAAGAAAACAATTAAGAAAGCAAGTTTTTCCCCTCAACTGTTATAGGTGACAGAACACTTCTCTTATTTTAAATGAATCTAACTTAAAATATTTTGTTAAAATATTTTGTATTATTTTTTTGTTTTTGTTTTTCAAGATGGGATGGATGTAGATGGGAACCAGTCACCAGGGAGAGAAAACTAAAAAAAAATGTAATAGGAATAGTTTAAGTCTCACTTTAAATTAGAGAAAAACATGATTCTTAAAAACATTTTATACTTTTCTCTATAAATTCCAGCTTTTGGCAAATAAGCTATTTCTTCTTGAAGTAATGGTTGGAATAGGTATATTTTGTTAAATATTAATTCTGAGATTTATGAAACTAACTCTAAAGGACAATATAGAATTAGTGGTATAATTCATACATTTTAATCTGTTAGAATAAGTCAAAATAAATAATTAGACTTTCATGACTGTAAAAGAAATGAACAGAAACATTAAAAGGTTTATTCTCCTTCAAATAATGCCATTCATTAGTGAATTTGACAGGTAAGAATTCAGTCTCCTATGAAGAATATGGCTTTATCTTTTAGTTTTTGGAAAAATCATTCTTTATTTATCCCTCAGAATATTACCTAGATCAAGCATTATCAAAAGGCGCTATCATTACGGGGTCTATTTGTGGGGCTCCATCCGCCCCACGCACGAAGCACCGGGAGCCTTTTAAGGCCATTCTCCAAGGGAGGCAGGTGCAGAATGGATGCCATTTTAGACTTCAAAGATAAACCCATTTCTCCTCGGAGGTGCTGATCCTTATCAGAGAAAGCAGCAGGAAATCCTTCAGAAAGCAAGGCTCTCCTGCCTAAATCAGTATCTATCCATCCATTTAAAGAAATACTGTTAAGGATAAAATCTTTGAAAGTGAAGTCAAAGGAGATGGGAGCCCTCCCGCTGTCTGCTGCTTTTCAGGAGTGATTATGAGAACAGGCGGGCTGCCCAGCAGGGCTTGGGCACTTTCCCTGCAGGGTCTCGCATTCACAGAGCACATTATGCTGTTTGAGCCCTCCCCACGATCGGTGTAACTTAATTTGCAAAGGTGTTAACACTTATGAATGCAGTGAACCCATCAGATTTGCACTATAAAGGAGAGCACCAAGAGAGCAAGGTGCTTTGGAGGATTTAATTAAAAAAATTTCAAACCCTTTGCAGGCCAGACAGAACACAGTCTACTAAGGAGAATCCATCTAAAATAAATTTTAATGGGGTGGGGGGCGGGCAGGGTTGGGAATATAAGACAGAAACCTGTACTTGAACAAGAATTAAATAAAATAAAAAAATAAAATAAATAAAATAAAATAAAATAAAGAAAAATAATAAAATAAATTTTACATTTATTTATTTATTTATTTATGCAAATGAAGATTTGCTTTGGAAGGCAAGTGGAAAGTAATATTTAATATACTCTTTTTTTTTCTAAAATTCTAACTGAAAAAATCTCTTTGGGTAGAATCAGAATTTCCCAAAGTTCATCACTACAGTTCTTCAAAATGCCTATTGGGGGAAAAAACAAAATTTGGGGGAAAAACCTCAGAGTCCACTATATTAGACGTCAGTGTGCACATAGCATTTTTAAGGTTTGTGGGAAATCCTGAAAAATAAAAATCTTGTTTATGTTGGCATTTTCCAACTTATTCGACCAATTAGCACCTCCACAAAGCACTTGCACCTTCCCCAAAAGGGCGTTATTGGCCCTCATTCACTCGGCCGAGGAACGAGCATTCTGTGGAGCACACTTTGGGGATCTCAGTTTATCGCTGTTGTGTAAACAGGTGACTCAGAGCCTAAATTCACTGGTAGGTGCTAGATATTTTGTGTCAAAATTCTTGATTATCTAAAATTAAGTTCCATCTAATTTGTGGAATAAAAGTTAGTAACCAAAAAAAGAAGTGTATGTTATCTGTGATTTTCTTCTATATAAACATATTGACAACATGCAAGGCCACCTCCTGAAACTCCTGCTGTTTTCAAGAGCTGTGATTCCTTTGTACGTCCAGCAACGTGACACCAACTTTAGGCACGAATTCCAGATTAATATTCCAGACTTCCAAACTCTGCATTATTCCTTCAGACAGCAAGTATTCAAGGAAATTAAATGGAGGGGAAATTGTATGGAGCCACATTTTACAATTCTGTAGAACACATTTCTCCTGCTCTGGGAAAAGGGGTTAGAGTCCTCACCTATCTTGAGTGGTGCGTCTGGGGCTGGAGTTGCATAGAGAAGATTCTCTGGTTTGAGGTCACGATGGACGATCCCATTTTCATGTAGGTACTAAACAGGGAATATAATGAGGTCACATTCATGGTCCCAACACTGATATTTACCATTTTCAGAATTATAATAATCTTTACTATGTAATGTGATTCAATAACACACATATTATAATTTAAAAATAAATGCCATAAAGAAAAAATGTTTTAAACTATACATTAATCTACAATAACTTATCTATAATTACCTGAAAGTGAAATGCAATCTAAATTATATAGCACCAATTGCCAGAAATAAAATGTTTGCCCCTTGGAGAATATTAGTTGCAGTTCTCCTTAGGCACCAAATTGGCTAATTATTATTGTAAGAAAGTCAAGGTGTTGTATCTTGAAATTTGTCTGGTTTATTATCTAAAAAGCAAAATGGCATGTGTCATTTTATAAATTCACAGCCATGGCACAGACTTGAGATTACTGTTGAAAAAGACACTTAGATGTGAGTAATTAATATAGAGAACACCCTCCTCACAGAGGGTATCCGCCCTCCCCCCACACAACTCCCGCCCCTCCCACTGCTCTTGCCTTCAGCTTGGCCACATCCACCTACCCGCTCGTAATTACTCTGATGACCAGCTCAATTGCCCGCTCCCCACCAGCCCATGCTCCACAGTCACGAGAGTCTTTTTTTTTTCAAAAGTGAAGACCCAGTCACATCACTCCCTGCTTTCCTTTGCTTTTGGCATGAATGACAGGGTCCACGTGACATTTGATTTTGTATGTCCAGCAGGCATCACAAACTCGCCAGGGGCAGGACGGTTCCGTAAAAGAATTAGCGAAGTTGGAAGAGTGGGAAACAAGAGGGAGACACTGGGGAGTCCCAGGGACAGCATCTGTCCCTGGAGAGAGCACGACCCCTGAGAAGGCTGAGGTGACCCAGGTTCAGCTGCTTGTTGTGACGGAGGAATTCAGGCTGCATGTTGCTAGCTCTTCTGATTTTTTTCAGGCAAGACAGAAATTTATATTTTTTGGGTAAAATATTCCACATTTTCAATGGTGATGAAGTTTTAAATCCCCGTACAGGCCAGATAAAACACTCTGCAGTCTCTAATTCTTGCTTCAGAATTAAAAACAGTCCCTGGCACTCAGTAGATGCTCAGTAAAAAATTGCTGAGTACATGAATACAATTTTTCTTCCGACTCTGCTTCTTCCATTGAATCCCTACTGTGGATTAAAAGCCTTCTCCTTTGCAGCAAACTCTCTCTGACTGTTTGTCTACTCCCTTCCCTTCAGCTACTTGTTATAGCTCCCCCAACACACGTGTGCGCAAAAGAATTGTGTGGTGGGATTGTGATTAATTTTATTTTTTCTTATATAAAATTTAACTATAAAAATTATGTATCATTACTTGAATGATTCATTTTTCAAAGTAAATTTTATACAACTGGCAGGCATTTCATATTTACTTATCCTGAATACCATCCATCTGCTACAAATGATGTGCTCTGAATACGAATAAACATATTTAGTTGGTAACTAGGTTTGGTCTCAAACTAACTAAACAAACTATGTGATTACACTGCTAACAGTTTGAGAATATAAAGACTATTCCAACATAGCATCCTAAAAAAGGTTCTAGTTCAAGCCTGTTCCACAAGCTCCATGACGATTTATCCACCTGCCCACTTCTCATTTCCAGACGGCCGCCTCACCAGGACCTTCAGTTGTCCATGTCCAAACCCAAACCCTTGACCTTCTCCCTGCCCTGCCCTTCCCGTTTCTCCCACCTCAGAATGTGGTGTCTCAGTCAACTCAAGTGTTCAGGTCAGAAACTGGTTCTCCTCTTCCCCGCCACCTCCATCCAATTGAAGTATGCACTCAATAAATACTTTTGAATGATTAAGAAATAATTCAACTTCCCTATTGAGAAACTAAAATTCCTATTGGTATAATCTGCATTTTTATTCATTTGCAATTACTAATCTGTAATAGAAGTTAAAATCTGTGTGCTCATATTGTAACGCTAAGTTCCAAAGCAACATCATTTTGGAACATTTGGTTGTAATAAGGTTCAGCATCTGTATGCTTATGAAACATAGCACACTTATTGTTTAATATACTTAGTCACTTCACTGAGCATCAGTTCGATGGATTAGATTTATAGCATCATTTTGAGAAAAGCCCAAACCCAATAAGAACATTTTAACTGAAGATAGGGCAAAACAGTTTCATCTTCAAAATCATATTTTGAATAATTACATAATCAGCTTTTGTGCTCCTGCAGTAGCATTAAGTTGATACTTCTGGCTGAACTAATTTCTTCACAGCCTTTGAAATGGATCTGAATATCCAATACAGCATATGCCTCAGGGGAATTTGGGTAACGACAGTTGAAAATTCATCTGTTAGTTTTCTCTTCAGTTCCTCCATGTCTGAAACATTCGTAAACTGGACTTGTCAGTGTGATAAAACGGAGCTGAGCCGGGGTTCGGCCAGCTGTAATGGCACAGCAGTGAACCGGGGGCGAGCCAAAAGGCCTCTGTGAGTAAGTGAAGGTGCCTTGCTGGACACCAGCAGTGAGCCTGAAGGTGACTGGGCCTGCTGCGGTCCCTGCAGTAAGGTTCCCAGGTGCACACTGCTGCTTCAGGTTTGGGTGTGGCCTAGAAGTGTCTGGATAAAGCAAAGCTCTGCAGAGAAATGCTTATTGGAGAGACAATATCACGGGGAAAGTGAGCAGGATGCTAAGAGAGGGTAATTACGAGAGCCACTGGGTGGGGAGACCTGGGGTGTCACACTAGAGCAGCTTTCGGGGGAGAGGTCATGAAGAACAGACTCCAGTTCTTGTTTCTGATTTTGGTATGAGTCTCCTGGTGTACAAGGTCAGAACAAGGAAATGTGGATAGTTTTCACAGGTTGGAAATTTATTTCCCTATGTATTTCTATGTGTGCATGTTAGAAAACTCTATGAAGTACATGCTTCCAAGAATGGTATATGCAGCACTGGTGGAAAATGTCACCTTCCTGTACCATATTCCTTAGAGGCAACTCCATGCATAAAACATTCATTCAACCAAGACTTCAGTGAAATACTTATTGCTGCTTTCAATAGCCAGTAAGTGAATAGTTATTTAAAACTGGGCATTATATAAAAATAATGAAAAAAGAAATGTGCCTTGATTTAAACAGGTAAGTCTTATGCTGAGAGAATACAACATGTGAAAAACCTGGAAGTAATGTACATGTAATGAACAAATGAATCAGTATATACAATGTATTTGTATACAAGATGCGAGCAAGTGCATGTTGTGAGGCAACTTTCCAGGGTGCTGTTGAGAACAATTAGAGAGAAGAAGCATGTGATAAGTTTGTTCTCTTACACCCGATGTGTGTGTGCACATTTGAAGAAAGATGAGATTTGAGGTCTGGAGGCTACGAAAAGTGTTGACCCAGTGTTTTGAATTCCCACCAGCATGGAAGAAGAGCTCCTGCTGCACTAACTGGCACCCCTGCTGCCCCGGCTTTGTCTCAACACCCAGGAAAATGATGACTAGACTCTGGAATGCCAAGTTCGGCTGCCGCAGCTTTCCTTCTGCCCTTCTGTTTCCACAATGCTGATTATCAGGAAATGAAGGGAAGTGAACGCATTTTTATTCCTGACACTTTCCTTGTTTATCTATTAATTCATTTTGACTGGGCGAAATCCTGGTGTTTAGTGACTGGTAGCCAGCAGAGTTGGGTATTTGTCTTTTCCAAAATATATGTATTTAAGGATGTGATCCAGGATGGCAGGCGAGTAAGTGGAAGCTATACCAAACTCCTCTCAGGACCCATCTGGATTACAATGAAATTGTAGAGAAATCGTCCTGAATAACAAACTGAACACTAGCTGGGGAGAGGCCTTATAGTCAAAGAGAGAAGAAACCACTTCACCACAACAAGACCATAGGGCGTGCAGAAGAGGTGTGAGAGGACTGACGAGGCTCCCATGGGTGACAGCTTAAGTTCTGAAGGGATATTTCAGCACCTGGAGGGGTTCCCCCTGAGGAGTGTGGGGTCTAAACCTCAAGCTGGGCTCCCCAGCCTTCAGCACCAGAGCCAGAAAGGAATCCAGATGATGTTCAACTGTGAAAGGCAGCAGGGTTTCTGTCTGCCAGGGAGAGATGGCTAAAGAAGCAGAGAGCCTCTTAGAGGGCCAAGAAATTTTGTTTGCAGCCACTGGACTCTGGGAGAGGAAGGGCAGAGTGCACTAGAGATACTTGAGGAGACTCTGGGGTTGGAGGTTCTGGGGAGAGAACTGAAAAAACAGTCACTGGGATCCCTGGCCTGAGTCATCCCCCATACTGTAGAAGCCATCTTTCTCAGGCAAGAGCACTCCTCTCCAAATGGCATCAGCCTAAAGGGAAGCAATAGCCCTGCCCACAGGAATTACTCTGCCCCCAACCCCCTGCCCACGGAGCTTAAGCCAGCTGCTGACTACAGTTTGATTAATTTAACAAACTGATCAGTTTAACTGCTCACTAGCTTAACAACTCAGATGGAAAATACAAAGAAACAGCCAGAAAGAAAAAAACCTTTTTTCTTTCTTTGGAAGACAAAGAAACAGACCCCAAAAGAAAGAACAAAAGAATTCTCCAGAAGAACAACTCGATGAAATGAAGGCAAGCAATTTATCAGGTAGAGAGTATTGAGTAATGATTATAAAGATACTCAACAGCATGAAAAAAAACATAGAAACCACAAAAAAAGGACCAGTCAGAAATAAAGAGAGTGATATCTGAAATAAATAATACACTGGAAGGAATAGAGTAGGTTAGATGAAGCTGAAGCTCAAATGAGTGATTTGCAAGACAAGGTGAAAAAAAAAACACATAGGCAGAGCAGCAAAAAAGGAAAAAGAATTAAGACTTCTGGTCAAAATGGTGGCATAGGCAGACATGATTCACCTCTTCATACAACCACATCAAAATTACAACTAAAATATAAAACAACCATAACTCAGAACTGTCAAAAATTGAGTTGAATGGAAATCTGACATGGAATTAAAGAAACCACATCTATCCAGATTGGCAGGTGGGATGCCAGATGCAGAATGAGGATGGTCCCTCACCCACATGTGGTGGATAAAACTCTGGAGGGATATCTTGGGACAAAGGAGTCCCAGCCCCACACCATGCACCCCAGCCCAGGGTTCCAGTGCTAGGAAGATAAGTCTCCACAACTTCTGACTGCAGAAACCAGTGGGGTCTGAGTGAGTGAAAGAAATTTCTGGAGCCCCAAGCAGTTCCTCTTAAAGAAGCCACACACAGGTTCACCTACTCAGACTCACCCTCTCTGAGCTTCAGGACAAGGGCAGCAGCTTGAAAGGCACCAGTGGCATAAAAGGAAGAACTGAAATGTCTGAAATAAGGTGAGCAGAGACCACTGTCCCTTTTCTAAACCATTCCCCCATAAGAGCAGGCAAGCTGGTGCCATAATTGAGACTCCATCAACCTGGCTAAAATGGTTTTACTTACGCTGGAGATCTGCTGAAACTTAGTCCCAACCAAGTTATAGGCCCACCCAAGCTGCTTTTCCATATGAATGGCTGGTCAGTGCTCACACTTCACAACTTCCTAAATCTTATCAAACAAGTGAAAGCTGGCCTCAGGGAGTCCCAGGATACACTAGCAGTAGCCAGTCTAGATTCATAGCTTGGCTCCACCTGGGAATCTTCTATACCGGCACTAGTAGCAGCCATTTCAGATTGCTTTACAGCTCAGGCAGGGTGGCCCCAGGCAAAACACACGTGGGCTGCCTTGGTCTCCAACACGTGGGAAAATCCAGGGCCAGCGCACAGAGTGGACAGCTAAAGACCATGTTGGAGTCTGGTATCCGGCCCTGCACAGCTGATCCTCCATGGAGGGTAGAGGTTGGTGGTTAGTGGTGGAAGTCAGTCTGTGCAGCTGACTAGCCTGAGTAAATCCCTCCCATTGATCTGTCAACAGCAACCAAGGCTCAACTCCAAGAGGAAGGTGTACTCAGCCCACATGAAGGGCACACCTTTAGTACCCAGCTTGGGTGATAGGGGTGGTGGTGCCTCTGGACCCTACAGGACATCTACTACATGAGGTCATACTACCAAGACATGGTAGTCAAAGCAGCTCCATGCGATACACAGAAACAAACACAGGGATGCTGCTAAAGTGAGGAGACGAAGTAACATGACCCAAATGAATGAACAGATCAAAATTCCAGAAAAAGAGCGAAATGAAATGGAGATAAGCATTCTATCAGATGCAGAGCTCAAAACACTGTTTATCAGGATGCTCAAGGGACTCAGTGAGGATCTCAGCGGCATAAAAAAGTTCCAGTAAGAAATGAAGTATACACTAAATGAAATAAAGGACAATTTATAGAGAAACAATAGTAAAGTGGGTGAAGCTGAGAATCAAACAATGATATTGAAAACAAGGAACCAAACTTCCTCAAAACCCAAACAATCTGAACAACAAGAAGAACAAAAGAATCCAAAGAAATGAGGATATTATAGGAAACCACTGGATAATTTCAAGCAGTTTAACATTCACATCATAGAGATGCCAGAAGAAGAGAAGGAGTGAGAAATTGGAAATCTATTTGAGAAACTAATGAAAGAGAACTACCCTAATTTGGTGAGGGTAATAGACATGCAAGTCCAGGAAGCACAGAGAGTCCCACACAAGATGGATGCAAAGAGGCGCACTCCAAGATAGATGACAATTAAAATGCCAAAGGTTAAAGATAGAGACTCTAAAAAGTAGCAAGAGAAAAGAAGTTAGTTACCTACAGAGGAGTTCCCATAAGACTGTCAGCAGATTTCTCAAAAGAAACTACTAGAAAAAATTGGCAAAAACTACAAGCTTCCCCTTAAGATCAGGAACAAGACAGGGATGTCGACTTTCACCTCTCTTATTTAACATAGTACTGGAAGTACTAGCCATGGCAATCAGATAAGAAGAAGAAATAAAATGCATCCAAATTAGAAAGGAAGAAATAACACTGTCTTTATTTGCAGATGACATGATACTGTACATAGAGAACCCCAAAGATTCCACCAAGAAACTAACAGAACTGATAAATGAATTCAGCAAAGTAGCAGGATACAAAATTAATATCCAGAAATCAGTTGCATTTTATATGCCAATAAAGAACTAACAGAAAGGGAAATTAAAGAAACAATCCCATTCACAATTGCTTCAAAAAGAATAAAATACCTAGGAATAAATCTAACCAAGGATATACAAGACATGTAAATAGAAAATTACAAGATATCAAAGAAAGAAATTGAAGAAGATCCAAATAAGTGGAAGCACATACCATAGTCATGGATAGGAAGAATTAACATCATTAAAATATCCATACTACCCAAAGCAATCTATAGGTTCAAAGCAATTCCTATCAAGATTCCAATAGTATATTTCACAGAACTAGACAAATATTTTAAAAATTTATATGGAACCACAAAAGTTCCCCCACAGCAATATTGATCCTGAGATAGAAGAACATAATTGGAGGAACCATGCTACCAAATATCAAATTATACTATAATGCTATAGTAATCAAAACAGCATGATTCTGTCACAAAATAGATACACCGATCAATGGAACAGAATAGAGGCCCCAGAGATAAACCCACACTTTTATAGCCAATTAATATTCAACAGAGAAAGCAAGCAAATAAAATAGGTAAAGTATAAAATGGATAGTTTATTCAATAAGTGGTGTTGGGAAAATTGGATAGATATGTGCAGAAAAATGAAACTAGACCACCTTCTTACACCACACACAAGAATGAATTCAAAATAGATCAAAGATTTAAATGTTGGACCCAGAACTGTAAAAATCAGCAGAAAACATAGGCAGCCAAATCTCAGACATTGCTAGTAGCAATATTTTATCAAATATATCTCCCCAGGCAAGGGAAACAAAAGAAAAATAAACAAATGAGAATACATCGAACTAAAAAGTTTTTGTGCAACAAAGGAAATCATTAACAAAATAAAAAGACAACCCACGGGCTAGAAGAAAATATTCACCAATACATCTGATATCAGGTTAATACCCAAAATTTATAAAGAACTTAGAAAACCCAACACTAAAAAACCAAAGAATCCCAATTAAAAAATGGGTAAAGGACTGAACAGACACTTCTCTAAAGAGGACATAGATATGGCCAAAAGGCATATGAAAAGATTCTCAATGTCACTAATCATTAGAGAAATGCAAATTAAAACTACAATGCAATACCATCTCACACCTGTCAGAATGGCTGTCATCAATAAACCAACAAACAACAAGTGCTGGTGAGGAAATGGAGAAAGGGGAACCCTCTTCACTGGTGGTGAGAATGTAAATTGGTATAGCCACTGTGGAAAGCAGTATGGAGTTACCTCAAAATATCATAAATGGAACTGCTTTATGACCCAGAGATCCCACTTCTGGGAATATATTTGAAAGAACCCTAAACACTAATTTGAAAGAACATAAGCACCCCTATGTTCATTGCAGCATTATTTACAATCACCAAGATATGGAAGCAGCCAAGCGTCCATCAATAGATGAGTGGAAACAACTATAGGACATCAACACAATGAAATACTACTCAGCCATAAAAATGAAGAAATATTTACATTTTGCAACAGTATGGATGGACACGGAGGACATTATGCTAAGTAAATTAGCCGGTCAGAGAAAGACAAATGCCACATAACTTCACTCATATGTGGAATATGGTGAACAAACTGAACTAACTAGGAGAATGGGGACAGACTCACAGAGAGCAGGCTGACTGCTGGTGTGGGGAAGGGGGGTGCTCTGGGGGTGGAGGGATTGAGCAAAAAGGAAAACAGACTCGAGGACATGGACAACACTGTGGTGACTGCAGCAGGGAATAGGTGTAAGGGAACTAAATGCTAATGGAAAAATTTACAATAAAGTTTTTTTTTAATTTAAAAAAATTCTGACCAATTCAATGGTGGCCATAAACAGGAGATAATGCATAGTTTAAAATAAGGTCCAAAAATTATCTGCAGTTATGGAGGAAAAAAAACAAGCAAACATTTTTATAATGAGAAAGAAGAAATCAGGTTGGAGTACAAGAAAATCAAAGGGAGCTTCTGAATCTGCATGCTCTGGTCCAGCAGAGTCCACAGTCTACAGACAGGCTGAACTCTGTTCTCTGTGGGGAAGCCGAGTGGGCAGGACTGAGGGTGAGTGTAGAAAACACTCCATCCTCAGCCGAAGGGACACACTTCTTCATAAGGATGAAGAAGGTGGAAGAAACACTATGAGAAATGACTGTTTCACACTACAGTCCATACTTCATGTTTTAATAAAGAGTGGACATTTGGGATGCAATAAGAAAAGTTTTTGATACAAATGAAAAGTTATGAAATATGACAGAAAAAAATCTGTATATTTTTCTTGGAAAACATTTATATCCACAGATGTATAAATGGTTCTTAAATCAAGTATGCATTAAAATGTGGAATTAAAAAAAAACCAGCCCAAACATATCTTACCATTTGGTCTGTCAAAAATATGCAATCATCCAAAGCTCAACGTCTGCTTTAAACAGACAAAGATAATACTGATGGTCTGAATTCAGGGGTGTCTAGACATGTAATTAAACTCCTTCTATGGTCCTAACAAAAACTGTGTCATTGTGTAATGAAAGCTACTGCACAGTAATTTAGTTTAATTACAGCTATGCTGTGTTCGATGGGCTGTGTGTGGTTAATTGATAATGTCCCAGGAGTTAGTAGGAGGAAGTTTGAATCTCTTTAAAAATCTAGCAGGACAAAGAAGAACCAGTCATTAAAAAAAAGAAAGCAGTCGCCCTGGCTGGTGTAGCTCAGTGGATTGAGCACGGGCCTATGAACCAGACGATCAAGGTTCGATTCCCATTCAGGGCACATGCCTGGGTTGCAGGCCAGTTCCCAGCAGGGGACACACTCGAGGCAACCATACATTGATATTTCTCTCCCTCTCTCCTTCCCTTCCCCTCTGAAGATAAGTAAATAAAATCTAAAAAAAAGAAAGCAGTATTCTGACTACAGTTCTCCTATTGGAAAAATTAAACCACATGGATGAGCTCTTCTCTACTCCTCAGAATATTATAGAACCAATATACATCCATTTAAGTAAGAACTTCATAGTGAATATTCTACTTTGGGGTGGTATCTGCTTCGGAGACCTGCCGCTACTTTTGTCTTTACTCTTGAACTCCAAGATGCCTTCAGAACTGTCAGCAGAAGATAGGAGAAAAGCAGTAGGTGACTATCTCCAGTGACCAGATTAGCATGCATTGCTAGGACTGCCTGGCTGTGGGATCCTGAGCTGGAGAGCATCCCAAAGCTGGAGAAATCTACACTGGCCAAAGCAGCCTAGCTCTTGGGCCTGTTAGGCATTCTCATGATCTCAGTTATCTTTGATGCCTTCCCTTCTCTCACTAGGCTTGGCCAGTCATAATTCCACCTCCAAAATACATCTCATACCTACTGTTTTAATTTACGTGGTAACTGCTCAGTACAGTCCTTCATATTCTCTATGGGTACAATGACCAATCATCTCCTGTCCATCTCCATACAACCCCACACCTAGGTCTTTTTAAAAGGCAGATTAGCTCATGCCAATCCTCTAGCTTAAAAACAAAAACAATTCCCCTTTAAGGGCTCCTTGTGACCTAATAATGAAAGTCTAATCTCCTCAGTATAAAAATTAAAAGTCCTTCAAAATTTGTCCCCAATTTCTGGCTATGCAACATCCTGGGACAATTCTTCCCATACACTAGCCACATAGCTTTTCCTACTATTCCTCTGTCATGCCATACATGTTCCTACTTGATTCCTGGATAATAACAATCTCTCATGTGCCACACTGTATTTTCTAATGATTCTTGCAACAATATTACTCATTCCAAATGCTCTTCCAGAGAATATTGCCAGTCCCCATTTAGAGATGGATTCTAATTCTCCTCCCCTTGAATCTGGTCTGTCATTAGAATGCAGTGGAAGTGACAGTGTGTGACTTCTGAGGTTAGGTCACTGGTCAGTGCAGCTTCCACCTTGCCTGCTAGCACTCATTTTTCTGTCCCTTAGCTGCCATGTGAAACATCTGACTATCCTAAGGTCATGATGCTGTCAGAAAGTTGGGCAACAGGGGAGAGCTAGGTCTAGTTGTTCCAGCTGACAGCCTCTGCTGAAGTCCCATGTAACAGACATCATCAGCTGCCAGGCATGTGAGCGAAGACACCTCTAAATGACTCCTGCCTCCAGTCATCCAGCCCCAGCGAAGACTCCAGACATTATGGAGTCAGGATAATCAAGTAAATAAATCAAACAAAATGGTGAAACTACCTGAGCAAGGACAGGGGCCAGCTCCGAAGATCTTTGTATTGGAACAGATTTCCTGTGTCCATTCAAGTTTGTAACCTTGTATGGCTTTGTGTTCAAGAAACTTAGTAAACTCAACTCACCCTGCCCTTTGTTTAAGGCAATATCAATGGCTGCCCTTGGACCATGGGCTTGGAAGTGAAGTACAATATAAATTGATCAGTTCCATTCTGCTGTACAAAACCAAATTTACTTTAGTATTGTAGGTCTGCTAGTGATGAATTCTGTTACGTTGTGTATGAGTAACAGTGTATTTTGCCTTCAGTTTTGAAAGTCATTTTCACTGGGTTCAGAATATCAGCTGGCTCCATTTTTTCCCTTTACAATACTTTGATGATGTTATCCCACTCTTTCTTGCATTATTTTTGATGACAAATTTAATATCATCCTTATCTTTGTTTTTCTGATACAATGTCTTTTCCCTCTGACTGTTTGTATGTTATTTTATTTATCTTTAGTTAAGAAGAGTGAATATGATGTGTCTTGGTATCATTTTCTTCATGTTCCTTGTGTTTAAGATTTGTTAAGATTCTTGACTGTGTCGTTTTATAAGTTTCATCATATTTGGAAAATTGAGCATATTATTTCTTCAAGTGTAATATGATCCCCCATCATTTTCAATGATTCCAATTTAATGTATATGTAATATATAAGTATAAATATATATTTTTATATCCATAGCTTATTGATGTTCTCTTAATTTTGTTTTCAGTCTTTTTGTAATCTATTTTTCACCTTGTATCATTTTTGTCTTTTAATGCCATGTCTTCAAGTTCACTTTTAAAAAAATTCTGAAATGTCTAATCTGATGTTAATTCCATTTAGTACATTTTTCATCTCAGATCTTGCAGTTTTCATCTCTAGATATTTGATTTCAATCTTTTTTATATATCTCTATGGATCTATTTAACATCTTCAATTTTTCCTCTCTTGAATATATGAAATGCATTTCTAACAACTGTTTGAATATCTCTATATACTGTTTATTTCCTTTGTGTCATTCCTACGTCAGTTTGTATTGACTGGTTTTTTTCCTGCCTTGCTCCAGTCTCACTCTGGCTGTGCTTCGCATTCATTTCTCATAATCTGTGACTGGGCAGTAGATTGCGATTTTATCCTGTTGAGTGCTGGGCAAGTACAGACGTACCTTTGATCTTCTTTAGCTTTATTCTGACGCAGTTAAGTTACACTACTTGAAAACAGTTTGATCCTTTTGAGATTTACTTTCAAACTTTTTTAGTTTGTCCACTTGGTCTATTGGAAACACAAACTCTGTATGAGCTCCAAGCATTGTTACCTCTGATCCGTGGTTCTTCCCTTGGCCTTTCATTCAGGTTTCCCTCCCTCATATGCATGTCTGGCCAGCAGTCAGCTGAAGACCATGGGCAGGGGACTTGGGGGGGCGGGGGGGGGGGGCGGGGCATTCACGGTTTGCAGAGTCTTGCTCAGTGCAGCTCTGCCTCTCTGGTATGCTGCTCCATGAACTCTGGCCTCCTTGGCCTCTGACTTTCTTTTCTGCCTTCTCACCTCAGGTAGACTGCTGGTTTTCTCTTGGTTTCTCTCCTCCTATATGGCGGCCTTGAAATTCTCTTCAGGCAAATGTAAGGCCCCTGTTGTTTGCAATCCATTTGTCAGGGATCACTGTCCCAGGCTGTCTGAAGTCCAATGTCTAAAAACCAAGTTCCATACTTTTTGTCTGGTTTTTGTTAGTTTCAAGGAAAAGTGTAAGTTGGTTTCCTTTTATTTTATCTTGACCAGAAATAGACATTGCAAATATGACTTCAGATATTTTAAATGTTTTCCAAATAATATTTTACTTGATATCTAAAATTGGAATTATCCTCAGTATTTCAGACCATTTTGAACCTATCACTGCTACTGGTATACCAGTAACTATAGTTAAAGCTGTTAGGGAAAGAATGAATAACAGTTGGAAAAAGCCTAAACTTAGTTCAATATTGATCAAACTCTACATTCAATTCAGATGAGACAGGATGATTTTAAGGTGGTATGGCCATATACTACACCTGATTCAATATTGATCAAAATTTCAGCCTTATTTGTTTATAAGTTTCTGAGGTTTTCTACAGTGAAGAAAAAATAATTTTGGCCCACTCCTTTGTTAGAAAAAATTTTTTCCTTTTCTGTGGACCCATGGGAGTGTTTGAGAGTAGTGCCAGATGTGAAATGGTCCCCAAACAGGGATATAAAGGATAAAAATCATATTAAGTAAGTTGGCTAGTAGTACTTGGCTTGGAGAGAATCCTCTTGATAATTCTTAAATCTATAAAATAGATGAATCAATATTCTAACTTTATAGGCCATATTTTCTCCTGAGTAAAGATGTAATACTCATTGATTATATTCTGATGCGGACACCAGCCAGCAGTGTCTGCGGCATTGTGGGTGAGACAAGACAAATTCACATGGACTATGGACTCCTGTAGAGGAAAAGGGACAGTGCAGCCACTCTTTCAAGAGAAGGGTGCCCTGACCCTTGCCTTGACAAATTTTTATTGCTTTTCTGGGCACATTATATTGAGGATGGTCCTCATTTACTATGCACAGGCTAGCTTTAGGTGGTTACCTTTTACAGAAAACAAAGGAGAGGACGTTGGTAATTACATCAAAAAACAAATATTTGCAAATACAAAGGGAAAAATGACTGAATTGGTTACACTCATTCTTGGAAGGATTAGCATAGATTTTAGGAAGTTACTTTAAAGATATGCAGTAAACATTTGCTACCTCATTTCAGGGCGAGGGAGTTTTAGCAAAAACAAGTCTCAAAGTGGCATAGGTACAATGCAGGCCTGATTCCCCATGGGAGAACCTATCCATGGGTGTGGGTTCTGTGTACCTAACCTCACTTTCCACTGGCCTTTCCGAGTAGGAGCTGGGGCCACGCCACACAGAACAGTCTCCTATATTTTCCCCCTTGTTTTTAGTTAGGACTGCTGTAGGTCCCACAAAGCTTGCTACTTGCTGGTCTCTCGCATAAACCTGGAAAAATAATTTGCAAATGTGTCAAAGTACACAAAGCATTATTACAATCAGTAAGCAACCAATGGCTCCAAAGACCCACATTCTCAGATTAGGCCCATCAATCGTTGTCAGGCAGTAATGATCAAATAATAGGTAACATTCAAAGAACTCTGAGGGCGTATTTCGAGTCAGGGTCAGATAGTTAAAGGGCTATAAAACTTTGGGGAAACAAACTTATTTCAGGTTTGGACCCTTATTATTTGAATTGAGGGTATTAGCAAAGCAGGTTTCACAGGATTTTATGCATTCTGTCTCAGGCCTGATCACCTGGGAAGCTCACCCTTTTCAGCACAGGGCTGCACCCACCTCTGGCATTGTTTCAGGCTTAAGTCAAGCAGGGGAAGTAAGGCAGCCAAGACATTAGGAGATGTTTTGTAGACAGAATAAGGACTCAGGCTCTGACAAAGCTGAGGGGCAAGGGTCCATCACTCCCTTTTTCCCTAGCCCCCCAAGTCCTTCCCTGAGCACCCTCTCATTACCATGCTGTCTTAAGTTGTCCCTCCCTTGAGGAATCTTACCCATCATTGGCTAACTGGTCATGTACTGGGNGTTACCTTTTACATAAAACAAAGGAGAGGAGGTTGCTAATTACATCAAAAAAGAAAGATATTTGCAAATACAAAGGGAAAAATGATTGAATTGGTTACACTCATTCTTGGAAGGTTTAGCATAGATTTTAGGAAGTTACTTTAAAGATATGCAGTAAACATTTGCTACCTCATTTCAGGGTGAGGGAGTTTTAGCAAAAGTAAGTCTCAAAGCGGCCTAGGTACAATGCAGGCCTGATTCCCCATGGGAGAACCTATCCATGGGTGTGGGTTCTGTGTACCTGACCTCACTTTCCACTGGCCTTTCCGAGTAGGAGCTGGGGCCACGCCACACAGAACAGTCTCCTATATTTTCCCCCTTGTTTTTAGTTAGGACTGCTATAGGTCCCACAAAGCTTGCTACTTGCTGGTCTCTTGCATAACCCTGGAAAAATAATTTGCAAATGTGTCAAAGTACACAGAACATTATTACAATCAGTAAGCAACCAATGGCTCCAAAGACCCACATTCTCAGATTAGGCCCATCAATCGTTGTCAGGCAGTAATGATCAAATAATAGATAACATTCAAAGAACTCTGAGGGTGTATTTAGAGTCAGGGTCAGATAGTTAAAGGGCTATAAAACTTTGGGGAAACAAACTTATTTCAGGTTTGGACCCTTATTATTTGAATTGAGGGTATTAGCAAAGCAGGTTTCACAGGATTTTATGCATTCTTTCTTAGGCCTGATCACCTGGGAAGCTCACCCTTTTCAGCACAGGGCTGCACCCACCTCTGGCATTGTTTCAGGCTTAAGTCAAGCAGGGGAAGTAAGGCAGCCAAGACATTAGGAGATGTTTTGTAGACAGAATAAGGACTCAGGCTCTGTCAAAGCTGAGGGGCAAGGGTCCATCACTCCCTTTTTCCCTAGCCCCCCAAGTCCTTCCCTGAGCACCCTCTCATTACCATGCTGTCTTAAGTTGTCCCTCCCTTGAGGAATCTTACCCATCATTGGCTAACCGGTCATGTACTGGGGGCCAGGCAGGGCGAAGTAAAAGGAGCAGAGGCGGTGCCCCTGCCAGGGAGATAAGCTTCGTCTCCTCAGTGGCTCCTCGGAGTCCCAAGGTCCCTCATTTAGCCTTAGCCATGGGGGGATTACAGCTTCTGAAACCAGGCAGGGTGGTTCCCAACAATATTCTATTATTTATATAACATTTACATAGTTTATTAAATACATCTTTTAAGATTCATTCAAGCAAAATGAAAACTCACCAAATTAAAAAATTCGAAATATATAAAAGGTAAAAGTATTATACAAATGTGCCATTAAAGCAATCTGTTTCAAGAATTTATAGGACAAATTCTATTAAAGGTTACTAAGTTTCAGATACCAGTAGCAATAATTCATTTAATAATTAAAATACTTGAGTGATGCTTAAAATGATAAAATAAATAAACTTTGTCTATATATGTTGGTTGTTCAGAGACCTTCTATTCTCTATGACAGCGATTTTCAACCAGCGCACTGCAAGAAACTTGAAAACATGCAACACCTGACTATTTAGGTGTGGGCACCGAACGCTTTTCCGTTAGATTGTCAAATAAAAAGTGACAGCAGCCAGTGCAACCACAGCCCTCTGGTGTGAATGCTCTGCCTTGAACCATAATGGCATAGGCCATATAACAAGACATGCATCTTATTGGTCATATCTCATAATAAGTTTGCGTGATTGGTTAATTCTCAGCACCAGAAATATTTACCTACAAGTAGAGGCATCTGATTTTTAAAAAGTCACTTTGGAACACAAAGGGTAGGTAATGACTATTTTTTTTGGTAAATCAATCGAAACTATACTTATTTTTTCTCAGAGCAGCAAAAATTATAAAATACTTTTTGGTGTACTGAAGAATTTTAGTAGTTTGTGGCAATGCCATGAAAAAGGTTGAAAATCACTGTTCTGTGACAATCATAAAAATGCCTTGATCCTTACACATAAAAATGATCAAATGATCTATTATGTTCTGTGGCATTTCATGTAAAGATAATAAAACACAACTTTATTAAAACTTGGAAGGCTTTAATATGTTAATTACATTTAAGCCTTAAGTGGCTTCAACTTATATGTAGTTTAAAAAATACCGAGTATCTGTATTAGAGTATTGTAATAAATACAGATAATCAAATGCTTTACAGACAAAAACTTTTCAAGCCCTCTCAGAAGGATTACTAGAAGGATCCTAGAACCAGCCCAGACTTTCAGAGATTATTTAGAGTAGGATCCCCAAACTCAAATGTCTCTAAAGGAAAGGCCACTAACATAAGAGTGCAAGGGCCAAAACTCCTATTTAAGTATTTTTGTTTAATAATTTTGTACAGCACTTACTATGTGACAGGCACTGCTCTAAATGGCTTACCAACTATACTAATCCTATTTTATCCTATATGTACTATATTAATTCTATGTATTCAATATTATATTAATACACACAACTATTATCTCCACCTTACAAAAGGAGAACGACAAAGTTAAACAGTGTGCTCAAGGCCATACAGTTAGCAGCATCGGTGGGATTTGGACCCACCTAGTTTGGACTGGAGTGTGAGCTCTTCACCTCCAGACTGAGGGAGAATGGGGAAGTTTGTGGTGATCAGAGACAGCACATCGCAGCCACTAAACTTTTCACAATATCTGAGCAAAAAAGGTTCTAATTCTTAGTTGCTCAGCAAATTATTTGCCAAGGTTTGATGTTAGGAGTGAAAGAAAATCCTGTAATCACCCTTAAAACACTCTAGACAATAACTATACTATTACCAGGCTTCTTCCATACGGGAGAAAGAGCTGATATTGGAGATGCCTCTTTTGAGAAACAGGAAATACAAGAGAAACACCGGTGAGAGAATTTGGAGTCCCCTGCTAATTCTGCCTCTTCCCCAGTTGAAGGAAAAGAACAGAGCTTTGCCCCATTTCCTTGAGCTACAGTATCCTGCTTTCTGGGATGCAGAAGACACGGTTTTGCCTAACTTGACTTGGGATAATTTTAATAGGTCATCCAACAATTTTGACCCCCATGGATCCCTTTTGCTAATATTCACATGGTAGATGCCATAGTCAGAAAAAGCGTGTTTATAATATAGCATTTAATAAATAATAATTAGCTGGCCCATTTCCTTCTTGTTAATCAGACACATATAACCCGTGGCCCATAGAATGCCTCATTCCCTTGCTGCTCAACAGAGTATTAGCATTAGTGAGACAGATGGGGTTACCACCCTAAAGTGACAAATGTAAGCCAAAGCAAATAAGGCTGGAATTTCCATTAACTACTGCATCATTCCCAAAGGCACGTATGTGACTGTCATAAAACATTCTGACATATTGAAAATTACACCGTAGCCCTCAAATAACACCTTCTTGTGTCCCTAAAATGAGAAACATCTCAATGCGGAAACAAGGACATTGTAGGGTGGACATTTGGCTTCGGTCTGTCCTTACACATCGATAACTGAATACCAAGTACGGCAAATCACGTGAGATTAACAAGATATACTATATAGAGCCAGAACAGAAAAGATTAGATTGAGCTGTTAAAACACGGGTGTCAAACTCATTTTCACCGGGGGCCACAGCAGCTTTGCGGTTGCCTTCAAAGGGCCGGATGTAATTTGAGGACTGTATCAATGTAACTACTTCTTAACCAGGGGCAAGGAGCTCAGCGCTGCCACCAGGTAGAAACAAGGTGCCAGGCCAGATACAACAAGGTGGAGGGCCGGATTCAGCCTGCGGGCTGTGTGTTTGCCACCTGTGTTTTTAAAGAAAACTCGGGTATTTTAAAAAAGATTTTGTTGCTTTAGGACAGGTTTAGGTTCCCAGCAAAATTGAGGGGTATAGAGAGTTTCCATAGACTCCCTGCCCCCCCACATGCAGTCTCCCCATGACCAACATCGCCTACCAGAGCAGTGCATGTGTTATAATTGATGAACCTACACAGACGCATCATGACAGTTACAGCACACATTACAGTTCACTCTTGGTGTTGTACACTCTATGAGTTTGGGAAAATGTGTAAGGCTGTGTGTCCACCATTATGGTATCATATAGAATATTTCATTCCTCTGAATACTACGGTGCATTTATTCATTCCTCCTGCCCAACCTCTGGCAGGCACTGCTGTTTTCATTGTCTCCATACTTTTGCCTTTTCCAGAATGTCATACAGTTGGAATGACACAGTATGTGACATTTTTGGATTGGTTTCTTTCACTTAGCAATATGCATTTAAGGTTCCTCTGTGTCTTCTCATGGCTTGATGACTCATTTTTTTGGTGATTAATAACATTCCATTGTCTGGATGTGTCCCCGTTTATTTACCTACTCACCTGCTGAAGGACATTTTGATTACTTCCAAGTTTTGACAATAATATTTAAACCTGCTCTAAACATTCATGTGCAGGGTTTTGTGTGAACATGTTTTTAACTCCTGCTGGATCTTATGAGTAAGAGTATATTTAGTTTTGTAAGAAATTGCCAAACTGTCTTCCAAAGTAGCTGAGCCATTTTGCAATACACGAAGTCTTGTTGCTTTACATCCTAACCGGCAGTGTTCTGGATTTTGGCCTCCTAGCAGTTGTGTAGTGGTATCTCGATGTTGCTTTGATTTGCATTTCCCCAATGACCAATGATGTGGAGCATCTTTTCATATGCTCATTTTCCATATGCACAGCTTCTCTGGTGAGATATTTGTTAAGATCTTTGGCCCATTTTTAAGTCCCGTTGTATGTTTTCTTACTGTTGAGTTTTAAGAGATTTCATATATTTTAGATAACAGTTGTTTATCAGATGTATCTTTTGCAAATATTTTTCCCAGTCTATGGCTTGTTTTAAAATTATCTTGACGTTGTCTTTCATGAAGCAGTTTTAAACTTTAAAGAAATCCAGTTTATCAAATTTTCCTTTCGTGGTTATACTGTCATAACAAACCACATTAATTCCTTTTAGTCTGTATGTATCATCCTTTCTGTTACTTAAAGAAAGTTGGATGAAGGAATGAAGTCTTGAATTCTCCCAAGCTGTGCTCTCTACATCTCTCTGTATGTTGCTGTACTTCACTTTGAGAGGAGAAAAGATCTGTTCTACTAAATGTTGAAGGAGGAGCTGGTAGGTGTCTGCATTGTGAGAGCGCAGGGAGCTGCTGTTGAGGGTCAGCCTGGTCCTCAGCAGACTCGAGCTGTGTTGGCCGGCGAAGGGCAGTCTGAACAATCGGCCCTTGAATCTTGCACTACATTTCTGATGCCCCAAAATGGCATAAAGGGGCAACTGCTTGTGAAGAAACACAATAGCTAAATGGAAGTTAAATTTGGTTACAAAGAGTTGAATTAAGTCTTATACCCAGTTTCTTACTATTGTATCCCATTAAGCATGTTCAACATTTGATGCTACCATCATTCTGGATATTGACAAAGTTGCAGAGCTGATTGCACCTGGAAGAGATACACCTGTGGAACTATTATCATTCCCACCTACTCTTGTCCTAAAAAGAATGGGATATGCATCTGTACACATTCTTAATCCACTTGAGACGGATTTTTAAATCTAGCATATAAAGTGATTCTCTTTCATTCTGTCCTTGTAAGTAGTGTTCAAGAATCAAGTGCAGGAGCAGAAAAGCAGAGGGAAACAAACAAGCACACCTGCTGCAACACGCTGTGTCTTTAAAAAATGTGTGACTCTGCCTGCTACATGTGATCTTTCAAATGGATGCATCTCGCCGTGCTCTGTTTCAGTGTGAGCTCTCAAATCTCCTGCAGTTGGTGCTAGGTCTGCTCATCTGTGGGTATGGCTTTGAGCCCAACATAGCCTGCAGCAGGGCACAGTAGAGGAAGGCAGACGGCAGAGGGATTAAGAGCATAAACTTTGCAGTCATTTTTTATTGTGCATTCTAATCCTGATTCTGCCACGGACCAGCTGTGTGATCTGGAGAAAGTTACCTCAGCTCTCTAAGTCTCAGCGTCCTCATTTGTGAAATGAGTATAATGACACCCATGGCTTTATAGGCATGAAGGTTAAGTGAAATAATGCGCATAAATCTCTTAAAGTCTGGTCCACAGTAAGTGTTTAATAACACATGGTAGTAATGGGTGGTATTAAATAATTACTGAGATAGTTATTAGGTTTTAATCACATTTAGTCCAATTGTATATTCTTTTAAGACAGTGCCTTTTTTCAGATTTCTAGCAAAATAGAGCATAAGCATTTAGCCCCTTTACTAAATGGCCCATTACATAAATGAGCAGAAGGAATGAACATTGTGAATCAGTGTGTAATGAGGCTCGCCCTCAGCGATATGAACGTAAAATAAGATGGCATTTCTGGAATTCTGCAGGATCCAGAGCCAATAAGCCTTGGGTGTGGTTAAGTTTCTGTAACAGTGGTTTCACAGGCATGAGAAGATCATTTGAAAGTTACATACTGTGGTTTGGGATCAGTTCCAACATTCAAGGGAATGGTTCAAAGGATAAATCACACCAACGGTCAGAACCTATGGCACAATCAGCATATTATTCCCGCAAGTGTAAGTGATCCACATTTAAATTTTGAGAAGTGGAAACTGAGATTAGAATGCAAAGTATGTATGTGAGAGGTTACATTTTTCAATGTGGATTTTCCCATGTATCTATCACCATGTCAAGTTGTATGAAGTTAGATATCTTTTCCCAAACATAGATAAATATGCCCTGTATATTTACTTAGACTTTAAAATCATCTGTTCCTTGAAAAGTACTCTCCTGCAGAGTTGGGTTAGCACTATCATTTTTAAAAGTAATGTGATTTAAAAAATAATGTGATTTAACAGTTTCTTGAATTATTAAATGTACTTGAAGTCCTATTGTCTTTTAGACACCATGCATATAAAGCCAGTTCCAAAATAGTCCTATCACTTAAAACACTGGGATCCTAAACAAAATCTGTAAACACTCAGATTCAAGTCAATGAATACATATTGTACCTGTTAGGTGCCATGAATAAAGAAGGGCACATAGAGTGTGTGTGAGGCGGGTAGCGGGCAGATGAAAAGGGTGGCAGATACAGACGAGGAGGTCATTACTCCCAGACTAGAGATGACACGCCCACTTCAGAAGACAAGCCTGTGTACAACTAACCATAACACACCAGGGGTAGGAAATGCTATGGGAGTCAAGGGAAGAAAGGAGATTCATTAACATTTTGAATTTATATCTCTCAGGAATAGAAGAATATAAAAATGAAAACAAATATATGTCGTTAGATTCAGAATTTATTACAGGTGAATGAAGGAGCAGGTAGAACCTTAGATTAGGTTCCAGAAGTTCTCTCTGAAGTGGGCAAGGGAGTCACAGAAACCAAATGTCTCACCTGCTTGGATTTGAAGAGAGGGTGAGGAAAATGATCAAAATCCTACAAGACTGCTTCAATTAATGGGTTTTTGTGCAGCCCGAAATGGAAAATACTCAGAATCCTAAAGGCCAATAAGAAAGGTGCCTGGCAGCATTGTTAAGCCTAGACTGGGACTTTTAACTACATTGGTTCCTGTACAGTCCCCGAGACTGTGAAAATGCTAGGGCACATGGCCAAAGGGACTGTGCAGATGTAGTTAGTCACTAATCCCTTTGACCTTGAAATGCAGAGATTATCCTGGATTATCCAGATGGGCTTAATGTAAATGTATGAGCCTTTAAAAGCAGAAGAGGAAGGCAGATGAGCCAGTCAAAGAGACTCCCGAGTATGAAAAGGATTTGAGGTACCGCTGTAGGTTTGAAGACGGAGCAGGCCACAGTGGCAAGGCAACCAAAGGGAATGGAATTCTGCCAACAAACTGCCTGAGCTTGAAAGCAGATTCTTCCCAAAGCCTCCAGAGAGAAAGGCAGCCCTGCTGACCCCTTGATTCCAAAACTGTGAGGATCCAGTCGGTCACCTCATGCCTCACTTCTGACCTGCAGAACGGTGGGATAATAAATGGGTGCTTTTTTTAAGCTTTTAAGCTTGTGGTGGCCTGTTATGCAGCAATAAAAACTAAATACGTAAATGGAAAGATTACCAAGGCATATTGTTAGAGGGACAAAAAGTAATTCAGAGAGCAACATGAAAAAACAAATATGTAAAAGCATATTGCATATTTATATATTTCTGTGCCAAGATGCCACACATGGCCTTGGCCACAGCCAGCATTCCTTCTTTTTGATCATGACCTATGTTCGAGCTTCATCTCTAAAATATGGCAAATAGTTTTGAAAATATGTATGTATTTATTTATTTAATCCTCACCTAAAGACATGTTCATTGATTTTAGAGAGAGGGGAAGGAAGGAGGAGAGAGAGGGGAAGAAACTTCAACGCGGGAGAGAAACATCAATTGGTCGCGTCTCTTATGCTCCCCAATGGGGGACAGAATCTGCAAAACAAATGAAAATGAAAACAAATGCAACCCAGGCGTGTGCCCTGACTGGGAAGTGAACCCACAACCTCTTGGTTTATGGAACAAGGCTCTAACCAGCTGAGCCACGCTGGCCAGTGCAATTTTGAAAATGCTTGAAAATACTGTGGTTCATGCTCTAAAATAACAGAATTGATGTCCAAACATACAAACAAGGACAAAACAATAGATAAAAGAGCATGAGAACCCAGAATAACTGCCACACTCTAAAATACAAGCAAACGAGCCAAAACGCTTGTCAGCGAATGAATCTCTGAAAGATCTGAAAACAAGTGACTTTCAAGTTTATCCTTATGTCTGGGTGTTTGGGTTAATTAGATTAAATGCTTTATATCGGGAAACGAATGCATCACACCCTGGGTGTAAAGGCAGAGCTCCATGTGTAACCCCTCTATGAAATTTGCTCTTTTATTAAGTGCGCTCCCCTTTGAGTGTGGATAGTACCTATGAATATGATGAGGAACATTCCTATGACTACATAAAATGACAAAAAGGAGATTATTCAGGTAGCATAATCAAATAACATGTGCCCTTGAAAAGCAGGGTGTTTTCTCTGGCAGCAGAAAAACAAGTCTGGACTCTGGAAGCTGACTTTGACATGGAGGGAGGCATGAAACAGGGGATGCAGACAGCCTGCGGGAGCTGAGAGCAGCCGCTGGCTGACAAGCAGTGAGGAGACAGGGACCTCGGTCATACAACCACGTGCAAATGCATTTGTCCAACAACTTGAATGGACTATGGAGTAGATTCTTCTCCAGAGCCTCAAGTTAGGAGCCCAGCTGACCGGTGGCTTGGTTTCCACCTTGTGAGACTCTAAGCAGAGAACCCAGTAGAGCTCACTGAACTTCCAACCTACAGAGGTGTGAGATAGTGAGTTCTTTTAAGTTGCTAACTTTGTAGTAATGTGTTATTCAGAAATAAAAAAAACTGATATGCACAGTATTTTGCAGTTAGCAAATGGTATACTAAAGAACATACATACACACTCTTGGCATACAAGTGTCATGTGTAGTGACTCCACAGTGGTAGGGACTAAATATGCACTCAATAAATATCTGTTATCTGTTTGGTGAATGAATGCATACATGAAAAGGTAAATTAAGCAGTGAACCATCTTTGGTCAGTCAAGTCATCTAACAAATATTTATGAAATGCCCAATATGTATCCGGAACCATTCTGAGTGTTGGACATAGCACAATGAGGTCCAAGACCTCAGAGAATTTATATTTTAGTTTCAAAGAATTCAATATTTTGTGAACTAGAGCTTCTCATGTTGGAGGAGCGTCACTGGCGTATCATCAGTGAAGCGGGGTGCTATGAACGAGGGCCCCTGCAGAGACAGGACCACGAGGTCAGCAAAGGGGATTTTCAGACAGGACTCTGAGGGCCACACAAAGAGGAAAAATGTGATGGGAGACACTGGAGGGTTAAGTGGAGAGAGAAGTGCTGTGACATCAGTTGGTCCAAGTAAAGTGGGACCAACGGATGACCGCAGAGATGCCAATGTGGGTGTGTGGCACCGAATTTGTAGGTGAAAGTTACATTTTTGCTGCCACATCAAAAAAACCAAGGACAGCCCTGGCTGGTGTGGCTCAATGGATTGAGCACTGGCCTGGGAGCCAAAGGGTCACTGGTTCCATTCCCAGTCAGGGCACACGCCTGGGTTCAGGTCAGGTCCCCAGTGGGGGCGTGCAAGAGGCAACCACGCGTTGATGTTTCTCTTCCTCTATTTCTCCCTCCCTTCCCCACTGTCTAAAATAAATAAATAAAATCTTTTAAAAAAAGGACAGTTAAATGTGACTCTCCCTTGTCTACATCCCAAGCTTTGTATGTAAATCACTCATTTTCTTATCTTTGGGAATATAATTATGCAACTTATACATAACTTTAAAAACAATGAGAATGTTTTATTCATAAAATCCAAGTTTTGACTATTTTAAGTGTCCAGAGCACAAATAAATAGCTCTCTATTTAATCCACCAACTGCTTATAATATCTTAGACAGAAGCCTAATATTCCAGCAAGATTTTATGGATTTATGATATTTAGAAAGATATTCCCTTAAAAATGATCAGAACAGGCTCTATAAACTTTAGGCAAAAATAAGTAGTATGGAGATAACAGAGAAGTATGAAATCCTGAGAAATTAATATTGAATATATGCCATGAAAAATGAATTAGAATTACGCCATACTCCTTTCATGGGCTAAAAATACAAAGGACATGGCACGGAGGTGTCTTCGTTCACATTTACAAGAGGCAGAGTTACAAAGTGGACACTAGGACACGGGGATGAAGGAGGGTGGCCTCGTCTCAGGCCAGAAGAACATTTCGAAACCTCAGTGGTTACTGAAATCTTTCTTTAAAGTAGGCAAAACAGTTAACAAGCAGTGTGTTATTAGCACTGTATGCATTGCATTGTAAATCCAAAGTTTGCATTACTTTGGATCCTTGCATGGTGATTGCTCTTTGAAATTTACAAGGTAAAGACTGGTGGGGATTAAGGAGAAGAAGAAGAAGGAGTAAGGAAGAGAGGTTGAGAGAGGGAGAAAGAGAGAGAGAGAGCAAACAGATTAAGGCGAAGATTCCCCTTCAATGCATCGGAAATTGTGTGGAGTGTTTTTTGTTTGTGTTGTTGTTGTTGTTTATAGTCACACTATCTGGGCCTCCTGCTGGCATCTCATACATTGGGACTGGTGCTCTGGACTGACTGTTTTGGTCCCTCCAGAATCCATATGTTGAAGCCCTAACCCACTATGAAATTTTTTTGGAGCTGAAGTCTTTGAATGCACATAGATTTAGATGTGGGGATTGGTCCCCTTATAAGAAGAGGAAACAGTTAGAGGTGACCCCACCCCACCCCCACTGTGTGAGGACACAGCAGGAAGGCAGTGGTCTGTGAGCCAGAACCAGAGCCCTCAGTGAGAGTCTGACCATGCTGGCAACCTGATCTGGCCTTCCAGCTTCTAGAACTGTAAGAAACACATGCTTATTGTTTAAGCCACCCAGTCCCTGGTATTCTGTTGTTGTTGGTTTTTTTTTAACAGAATTATTTTTCAATACTACTTCTAAATTAGCCATTCCCAAAATAAAAATTCATTTTTAATGGGTCAAAGACATTATAAGTAGTAGGTTCATGTTGCTCCAAGTAACACAAAATAGGATCTTATTCTCTCAAAACAGGAAACACATCAGCTTTAGGGCAGAAAACTGTTACAGAAAAGCAAGGAAATAATTTTTCGGTCCTACCCCCTTGTCCAATAAATACTCAGTGAAAGAACAGCATAGAAACAGTTAACTAGAGTCTAACCTTAGTCGCTCTCCCTTCTTTGGAGAGAAGCACACACACAAGGAGAGGATCCCTGCTCATCCTCTAACCACATCACCTTCCCAATTCCCACACAGCCATCCCTTCTTAAAAGAGGGTCATTGTCAAAGGGATCTTTCCAGCTGAGAGTCCTTCCCTTGTTCCAGAAAAGTAGAAGCTGGTACAAAAAAACTATCAGTATGAAACTGAAGAGTCCATTGTAGGCGGTAAAATTCTCTGCTCAGCTTTTTCTCAATTTTAGCTTTTCAGAGCATTTGATGTCAGAGGAATAGTATATATATATGTATGTGTAGGGGATATATATGTATATCTATATATGATATGGTGTCAGAGAAATGGAAACTGGGAAACTAGGCCAAATTACCAGTTAGAATATGATTCATTTAAAATTTAAAGAGGTATTCTGATAATATGATAATACCCTTCCTTTCATGGTCTAAAACACCTGCTTGGGATAAGCATTCTTTGAACATAATTAAAACTTGTTAGAATATTTAAAACTGTAGTCCCTAATAGCTTACATCCCCATCTTTTTTCTTCTGCTTTGTTCACATTAATCTTAGCAGCTCATCTATAGAAGCAGAAACAGGGCATGCCTTTCCTCAGGGACCCTGGGAGCACTTCTTGAGTAGTACATTTGGTTCCCTTTTTTGCACTTTTCCTTCGTGTTGCTACCATTAAGTAGACAGTATTTTCCACCCTTATCTGAGGTTCTCCAGTTCTTCTGCTCCAAGGGAACAATTCTGTGAATCTCATTCCCCATTCAACTGAAACCTGATGCAACAGTTGTGAAGGAGCTTCTGACAACCATAATCCAAGGACCAAACAAAAGCCAGGTCACGTCTACTCGGGAACCTCATGTCTGTGGTACTTCAGTGGGTTGTTGCTAAAGCAAAAAAAAAAATCTCAAGACATTTCCTCTTAAGAAAGATTATGTAGATGTTAGCTTTCTACCCTCTATTTCTCATTAAATCCTTGCTGGCAGACATTGTGTCCCTAGTTTTGTTATGTTTTTTTCTATAGCTCTCCTCGGGCCTTGCAATGTATGCTGTATGTTGTGAACAGTTATCCTGATCTGGAGGCTTTGGTTGATCTTTAAAAACGTTTTGTCATTTTTTTCTGTTGTTGTTTGATTCATCGTTAGTTCTCAACTAGAGGAGAGGGAAGAAGAGAGCATAGAAAGAAAAAAATGTAGCAGAAGAAAGGAGAAAATGAAGAAAAACAGGTCGTTTGAGGAACTGAGACTGGAGAGAAAAGAAGGGAATAAAACCTCAGAGAACACATAGACAGAGAGGTGAGAAGAGGATGGCTTGTTATGTGGTAACAAAGGCGAGGAACTTAGATGAGAAGTTCTTATCAATCCTTTAATCTTCTATCTGTATGTTCCCTGCTTGAGATTATTTTTCATAATCTCTAAGTCTGTGTAAATGTAACACTCATGAATGCTGACAGTGAAGGTCCCAGGGGAAGTCGGGACTTAGTTTGTTAGCATTTTTTCATTCATAGAATCACAAACCATGTCTCTCTTCAGATGCTTTTTTCTTTTCTTTTGATTGGCCATTTTCATATTCTTTTCTTTTTTTGGTCAAGTAAGATTATTTCTCTGTCACACTAATTATTTCTCTGTCACACTAATCAGGGGCTGGTGGTCTAGACATGGTGCTGGCTCCACAGCATGGAAGCCAGGTCCCTCCAGCTCTCTGATGGTCACTAGGGTTGACCAGTAGTCTCATGATTCCATAATGGATGCTTGAACTCAGCCATCACTTCTGTGTTTCTAGAAGAGTATAAAGGACAATCCAGAGACTTCCTGGAAGTCCCTCAGGGTACTTCTACTTATTTTTTGTGATCTAGAACTTAGTCACATGACTGTATGTAGCTGCAAGAGAGTCTAGGAAATGGAGGCAGCTAAGACCTCCATCCTGGAGAATTAGGTGAAGTTGCTCATTGGCCTGTCTAGAAAGGCAGGCCTGGCTAGAGGTTGCCAGTTCCCAGCCCCAGCACAGGGGTCTGCCTCATCCCTTACCTCTCCAACTAGAGCTCCCTGAATACAGGACAATGTTGCCCTGCTGACTTTACCTTTAGAATAGCCCTTTCACCTTAATTAAGGTCTGGTTGTTTATCCTACCTCTTCCTTGTAAGCTCCCATTCAGAACAGGTGCTACAGGGGGCCCTGTCCATGTTTCTGTGCCTGCCAGTCCTGCAGGCCTCTTCACTAGCCACATTGCACTTGGATTTCATGCTGCCATCAGGTTAATGGTCCTGCAGCAGAAGTCGCCCAGAGTCTCTTCATCTTCAGAATCACATGAACTCTTCTACTAGTCATGTAAGTCCCCCTCAGGACAGGTCCCTGCCCCTCACTCCAGCTCCAGTTATCACAATGTGTACTTTAGTTTCTATCAATATTCATGCCTTTGCATCTTAATTACATTCTCTAAAGATTTGTGTGAGAAAAAAAGTATTTCTGGGATTCCCTTTCTTACATTTTTGGCTGCCTATTAAACAATTTTTAATTTAAAACCCAATTACCTCTGGCAAGATTCTGCTGACATACTGAATATTTTTCATCCTCTCTGATGCCTTCAAATCTGTAAAATGCACCAATTGGTTCACATATGTAATTTTTAACCATATGCTTATATGTGTCTATCTGCCCTATAACCTCGTATGCTTCTTGATCTCTGGATCCAAGATTCTGGCACATACTAAAGACTCAATTAATGGCTAAATGGAAGGGCTACAAAACCCTAAAACAACAAAATAATTTAGAATGTAATAATTGACATAATAGTTTTTGTGTAGTAATTGGAAAATTCCTACATATATTTTCAAAAATTTATTGTGATTCTTCTGAAATTCAAAAGGGAGAATGCCACTTATAATTTGATAAACTTTTGCCATCATTATAATTGTTAATAATGATGTACAGAAACACTCAATGAGAAAGATAACCCCTTCCCAGGAATTATTTTTACATCTCCAGTTTCATAATATTGTTATAATTTCCATAATGTAGATTTTCTTTTGTTCCAAAATTTTTTTCTGATAAAATATCTGTTTTGACTGAGCTGCTAATCAACTCACACTGTTTAGAAATAAAAATATTAGAATATTAATAGAACTATTTGTTATTTCTTCTCTGATAAATGTGATCTCTCAGTTCTTAATAAGAATGCATAACCACTTTCACTTTTTACTGGCAAAAGTATCTCTATAGTGTTTCAGTGCCAGGAGCCTGGCATTAATAACCATCTTCCAGAGATCCATGTTCAAATGTGAGTAACAAGAGATGGAATCCTCCCAGAAAGGAATGCAAATACCACGCTAACTGAAAAACCTAAAAGAAACAATACAAATCCAACATTTTCTGTTCTAGCCTCTTATTAGTTCATTGAACCCTTAGAATCTTTTTCTGACACTAAGTTGACCTAAGCAGAAACAATGTTCACAAAAACAAAGAACAAGTGTCAGAAGTAAGTATATTGTTAATAACCTTCAACCTGACTGTGCTTTCAAATCATACTCAAGTCTGACTTATCAGAGTGTGGGCGTGCATTTGATACTCAGTGAAATTCAATTTTCAGAAATCCGTGGTACCACAGTCTTTCATCCAGGAGTCTGACCTTAATGTTGTGAGTCGAAGGATGGAAAATTACACAGCTCTCTCTGGCTACAGAATCATTATAGGCATATACTCAAAAGTTTATTCAAGAAGAAGTCAGTACCTTATTGCTTCAAGTAACAGGACTTATGATTCAAAATGGCAGAAATATTGAGAAATTTATTAACTCTATGAGATATCAAGCAGGAGAATTCCGTGCCTTTTTTTTTCTCTGCCTTCAACACAGTTATGTCTCTCTTCTTAATTAGAAGGCAGCAAAAGCTGTTCCAAGTGTCATATGCAGACTCAAATATACCCGTGAAAGAGAGAAATGGCCTTTCCTTCCTTGGGTCTCCTTTCATTAAGGGGAGGAATCTTTTCCCAGAATTCACGAGCAGCCTGCCCATTAGAACTCATTGGTGAGGATCAGGTCATATGTCTTTGCTCAACTGCAAGGGAGAATGGGCAAATAAATTCTGGTATTTTCCATCTTTACAAAGGTAGACTGGTTCTGCCAATAAGGAATGAGAGGTCAGGTGGAAGATGACTTAAATGTGTCAGGTAATGTAAAGCTGAATACTGTGTGTGTGTGCATATGCATATGTGCACATATTAAATCTATAAATGTTGTCAAGAATGGTATGCAATACTATAGAGAGATAGTAATTTATTTCAATGCTACTGCACTTGTGTTGACTTCATTGACCTCTAGAGCCATTTCACACACAATAATAAAGACTATGAATATTTTAGAAAACTTTATAAATAAAAACATAAACTTTGAGATTTTTGTCTTCAAATAAATTCCTATATTATTTATCAAGCTAATGTCTCTAAACTTTAAGCCCACCCTTCTATAATCCACTTTGTGGAGCTGGGATTTGAACTGGCAGCCACGCTTTGTGCTGGCTTCTTGTTTGGCTCTGCCGAGAGCAGACACGAGGCTGAGAGTGGGAGGCTGCAAGAGCACGAAGGGGCTGCTTCATCCTCCTTACTTTCTGCGTCTGTCCTTCTGCTGGTTCTCTCTGTGCACCCTATAAACACTTTTTCACGCTGCAGTAGAAGATGATCCAGCAGCAGAGGCTGATGCCAGTTTTTAGTTATTCCAGTGTGCATAGAACCAGTCCCAGGGTCCCTCCTCAATGACGTCAGCACTAATGGGCTAGAGCAGCGTTCTCCAAGGTTTGCTTCATGGGCAACTCCTTTGAACACAGACTGAGATGCCAGCGCCAGCAAAACTGAGCCTATACAGCACTTCCTATAAACTTGCAGGTTTTATTATCTCGACCTCTTCTCTGTTTCCCCAGTCTGAGGGGAGGCTGCTTCCTGCAGTTCCCACATCCACAATACCTTACTTTAGTGTTCAGCTTTAGGATTTGCAGTTCTTCAATATCTAGTCATTAATTCTTTATCAACTGAGTCTCCAATAGGCTAAATCTTTTTTTTGTAGGGGGGGGAGTTACAGATTTTTAAAGTTTTGCCAAAAGGAGCCTCTACTATTTCATCTTTTTCTGTATCCCTATAATTGTGTTCATTCGCTGTTTTTCTTCACTGTTCAGATACAGTTAACAGTATCCATATTGGTTCCATGACTTTAAAGGATTAGATGCTTTTGTTTGTAATTCTTGACCCACATCGTTACAATATTGAAAACAATTCTAACCCCAAATCTCTGTGCTGGGGTAGCTGACTATATGTAATAATTTTCAAGCATTTCCTTGCATTTTAGTACATTCAGTTATGTACGAATTTCTCCAGGCTCTGAAGTCATGGCTTTGACATTAAGATGTCCCCAAGGGAACTATAGCTAGAAAAAGAGGGAAGGCACCAAGTGTGGGAAAAAGAGGGGACAGTGATTTCTTTTTGTAAATAGAGAGACAGCAGGGTATCAGTGGTGACAAGGGAAGAATTGAAGGTGATGGTGACAGTGATGTCAGAGAGAATGACATATTCCTCAGTTATCTTTGTAAGTAAATGGAAAAGGAGGGCTTCAGGGTGTGATATTGTGCTTTATGACAGATGAGGACATAATGACTCTTCCAGAATGTCTAGACTGACCCAGACCTTTTAACATGGGACTACCCAGGATTCATTTCAAGAAGACAGAAAACACTCAAGAAGGGTTAAGGACCTGTCCTCAAAGACTAACTGAATGAATTCAAACCCAAAGGGAAAAACATCTTCCAGATTCACTTTGCAAGCTTTCAAAAATGTTATTTAAAGCTAAAAAGCAGAAGGAACAAGATTACAGTCAGATAAATTCTATGAAATATTTGTAGAAAGAATTGGGATGAGTGAGGAGGAAGAGAAGGATTGCAAGATTTGCTACCTGAGGGGTATAATTATACCTGTAACATGTTTCCCGAGAATGTTTCAATCTTTAAGCATTCTGCTTCTGTGCTTTCAAATACCAGTGTAGATATGCTCTCCTAAGTGTATAATCCAGAGGAACTGTGAGATGTATCACTGATTCCCAACTGTCCTATTTTATAGCTATCTATAGCTATATAGTTAACAATAAACTATTTTATAAATGTCAGCCACTTCTCACCAGTTTTAAATGGCTTGCTTTATACCTGTGAAACACTTAGAGAAGTTACTTTAATTTTTTAACCCTTAGTTGCAGCAATCAGAGCAAGTTTGACTTTCTGTAAAACTTCTTTAGAAGAATGTTTTTGGTCTACGGCCATACCACCCTGAACGCGCCCGATCTCGTCTGATCTCGGAAGCTAAGCAGAGTCGGGCCTGGTTAGTACTTGGATGGGAGAAGAATGTTTTTGTTTTTGTTTACTTTAAAATTTTATTTATTTTTAGATAGAGGGGGAAGGGAAGGAGAAAGAAAGGGAGAGAAACATCAATGTGTGGTTGCCTCTTGTGTGCCCCCTACTGGGGACCTGGCCGGCAACCCAGTCATGTGCCCTGACTGGGAATTGAACTGGCAACCCTATGGTTAACAGGTCAGTGCTCATTCCACTAAGCCACATCAGCCAGGGCTCAAAGAATGTTTTAATTGAATATGGCAACCTACTTCTTACATTGGAGCTCTGTGAGTTGGTGAAATAACAGTTTTTCTTTTAAGTTTATAAATGACAGTAGACTACTCAATCCACCTTGCAGACCCAGAATAGAGTTCTAGACACTCGAGTCCCTCTGTTCCACGTAGGGGAGCCCTCTGGAGCAACGTGTTGGGGGACCTTTTATTCTTTAATTGGTGTAACTACAATAGAAGGAAAGTTTGGATGCTGAAAACATCCATTTCTCATTCATAAATGAAAGTAGGGTATTCTCAGTCAGCTTCCCAAGATATCACTAAGTTGAAACACTTAGTGATACACTTATCACCTACTGTGATAAGCCCAAAGAACCAGGGGCTGACCTAAATGGATGGAAGCAATGAGGAAGAACATATTGAAAAAGGTGAGTTTAGAATGACAGGAAAAGGATTTAGTGATAGTAAGGGAGCAAAAAAGAATCTGATGAATGGAAGCAAGTTATACAGGTTTGTTTCATATGAGATGAGTTGACAAATTATAGTAGGAATGTTTCAGCAAATGTGATGTCCTCTGGAGAGACAAAATATATTTAGAATAGTGCCTATTTCTGACAATTTTGATATCTTTTCATTCATTTAGTCAGTAAAGATTTATTGAGCACCTACTACTGTCATTTGTTTTTGTTTTAGTTGTTTAGCTGGGGAGTAGGTATGTGTATATATAGATTAACAACATCTAATACTCCTTGAAATGAATATATTGAGTTTCAAGTTGCTTATCTTCTTTTCCCTCTTTTGAACAGCGCTGTGGCTCCCAGACCTATCTCATCAGTCTTTTCCACCCTGTTAAGGTTGCTGCTATGGCTATTTCACAGCAGGGAAGTGGGGCACACAGGTGTTTGGTGATGCACCCAGCTCGCACATCGAGACGCTGAACCCAGCTCTGTTTGGTTCCCACAGTACTCCTATCTGCTGTACCCGCTGCCTGCCTGATTTTGGTAAGGTGATCATGGGTCACTGCCAGCAAGTTTACTTGAGTAATCTATAGTATATAGTACTGAAAAGTAAATGTGTAGGGGGATATTTAATAAAGACAGAAGACTGCCATTATTGAATTCAGAAGCGACAAAATAAAAACAATGGCAAAAGAGGATTCTAGACTTCTTTACTTAAAGACAGGAATTGGAAACAAGTAGAAGTGCTTTTGTTTGTTTGTTTTCTAAGAGGCATGCCAACACAAGTCATAGCGGGAGATGGAGCAAGGGGAGGTTCAAGGACATTCAAAGGAAGAGTCAACCAAAGCTGGAAGGTGAATGTGAGGAGAGAAGGTGATGGAAGAGTTAAAAATCATTCCTTAGTTAGCAAGCTTCGGAAACCAGGGATGGTAAATATACTGTGATTGATTAAACAAGAGGGAATGAAGTGGTTCTTCTGAATATGGTGAGAACATGCATTTGACAGTCAACATTCATATAAATAGGAGCTGCATTGTATATTTAGGGTAAAAGGCTATGGCATCCTCTCCAGCTTGTCTCTACCTCCATTTGAAACTTTGTATCCCCCACCAGAACAAAAGACCAAAACACTTCTATAGGAAGAGACCATTTGGGAAAACTGGGCTGGAGAGGCAGTTGAGCTTGGTGTTGATAGCTTTACAATGCTTTGGTTAAACCAGAGATCTATTCTCAGCAGCCCTATACAAAGACTGTGAAGGTTGTTGTATCTCGTCATTGGTTCGTAAGTTAGATAACAGGGTTTTTCTGTCCTTCCTCCCTGCCTTTCCTCCTCCCTCCTTCCCATTTTAGTTGTGGGTAAAATTCATAGCACTTGTGCTCGTATCACTGATTGATTTCTCAAGATACTGAATAATGATGTTAGTGAGGTAATAGGCTCTGAAAAATAGAACAGATCTTAATTTGGGTATAGTTCCTGTAGAGTTGTCCCTAACTGATCCTGATAAATATCTCCCCTTGAGTCCCCACCCTGTTTGTTCAGAGAATCATTTGTTCTGGCTTTATATTCAGTAAATGAGTCACCAAAGTGTCTCGGTACATAGTAGACATCATTTATATATGGACATTTTCTACCAGTGGAGTCTGCTTTATGCTAGGCAAATATTTCCTTACTAATTCAATCCAAACAAGCTTCTCAAAATTATATATTTTTGTAAATGTGCGTGCATGTTTCCATCATTAACTTACAAAACTTTATTCCACTTTAAAAAGTTAATTATATTTCACCCATTAAAATAATTAAATGGTCAGAATTTTTCCAATTCATTCATTTCTTGTCCTGAAAGAAAAAGCAATTATCTCAATGTTCTAAGGCCTATATTTATCACATACAACCTTCCTATACCTTCCTAACAAGCAACAACAACAACAAAATGAAGGAACAAACTTGAAAGAGAGAGAGAGAGAGAGAATAACAACTACAGGCACCAAAGTCTGATTTGATTTCATAATGACAGGATAGAACACATTTCAACACATGCATGGCATTGCATACAAGGCACTACATCTTTAAGAGTATGAGAAGGCAACAGAAAAATACAAATTTATTGAACACATTTTCTCAGAAATATATCATATGGTTTCTTTGTAAACTTTTATGGCTTGGCACAGATATATACTTCTTAAATGAGATTCTGTAGAAAGAAAAAGATACCAGCAGGAGTTACACTACAGCTGTCAGTTCATACTTACAGCAACGGCCTCCAGGATTTGCTTAACAGCGTCTGCAGCATCTCGTTCGCTGTAATATCCCTTTTCCACAATCCTAAAAACAAAACATCATAAACATAAAAAGCAAAAAGTGAAATGCTTCTCAGGCACGTGCATTCAATTGAGTGGATGCTAAAAGAGGTTAATTAAATGAGTGTTAAACAGGCCACATTACACCAAGAAGAGGACTTCCATAAACTGGCACTCTAGAAATCTTTGGGTTTATTTAGGATAATTCAAGACATGTATTTTCTATTAACATTATATATAAAAATGAAAATAAATAAATGTCAATTACTCATAAAATATAAGTAAATTAAAATAAAATGATTTATTTTGCTTAGGCTTGAAGTGCTTATTATTTTAAAACAAAAATTCTTTATTTCTTAAACTTTGTTTTTTGAATCATTTCAAACATATACCAAGTAGACAATATGCCATAAACCATATCATATTATTGCCACACACCTTCAAAAGTTATTAATTCCTGACCAATGTGGTTTTATCTATCCAATTAATTACATCCCCTCCTTCTTTATGACTTTGAAGCAAATATCAGATATCATATAATTTCTTTTTTTTAATTTTTTAATTTATTTTTAGAGGTGAAGGGAAGGAGAGATGGAGAGAAGTATCAATGTATGGTTGCCCCTCGTGCATCCCCTGCTGGGAACTGGCCTACAACCCAGGCATGTGCCCTGGCTGGGAATCGAACCGCGATCCTTTGGTTCACAGGCCTGCGCTCAATCCACTGAGTTACACCAGCCAGGGCAGATATCATATAATTTCATTCATAAGTATTTAAGATATCTAAGTGATAAAGGGTCTTTTAAAATCATAACTACAATGTCATTATAATATCTATAAATTACAATAATTTTAATATCTAAAATGCAGTGTTTCAAATTTCCAATTATCCTGGACATGTTAACATTTGTTGTTTGTTTGAATCCGTGTCCAAATAAGGTCTCTCTCCTTCCCTCCCTTCCTCGCTCCCTCTTTCCTCCATCTGGTTTTCTTCTCCAAATAAATGGCTTGCTCTTCTTGCACAGATGAGGGCAAGTAATTTTTCTTTCAAGTTAAGGTCTTTTCTTTATGAATTTCAGGAATGTTTTCCTAAGTTAGAATGTTTTATATTTATTTTCTTCCATTGCTCTAGTTTTCTTATTTGGTTTGGGAGGTTATACACACATAAGAGTTTTCAACTTTTGATTTACACTGCTCTTCTATGACTTTATTTAAGTTTATTTTGCAGGATTAAGTTATAGTTTTATCAACTTGTGGGTGCATCCTCCTGGCACACTTTCACTGCCTAAAGGAATCTTATTTTGTTTCTTATTTTCTGTGCTCTGTTATCGTTTCATTTTGGAACTAACTGAAACATCTCTCTGTTGCTGCTTATTTTTTAGCCAAATTGGTTTTCTTTCTTAAAATTAAAATATAATTGACATACAATGTTATATTAATTTTAGGTGTACAACATAGTGATTTGACATTTATATTCATTACGATGTGATCACCACAATAAGTCTAGTTAACCATTTGTCACTGTGCAAAGTAATTTCAGTAATATTGATGATTTTCCCTATGCTGTACATTATATCCCTGTGACTTATTTTATTTTTTATAATGGGAGGTTTGTACCTTCATTCTTTTGACAGAGTGATGGGCCAGGACATCTTTTCTAGTTTCATGGCCCTCAACCTTCTGTTTTGTTTGTTTCATGAAGGATTAAAAATACAACTTCATACTTTCTGAGATCTCCTCTACCTGGAAATTCATTCCTTTGCTTCTGCCATCTCTGCTTTGATTATTGGAGTCTCTTACTAGCAGTTGCTCCTAAATATGGGGCTTTTCCCTCAAGGGGCTTTCGGTATTAATTTCCGGAGTTCACAGGGCCTTGAATGCATTAGTTGCTTCAGACCTCACAGTGAGCACAGCCTTTGCAGGTCTCAGGAGTTTGGGTGGCAAAAGCCCTCACGACTTCAGCGGTTTTTCTTGTACTGGCCCATCCTGCCTCCCAACGATCTGGAGATCTTAGAGCTGAGTGTTCTTGATTCTTCGGTCTATCGCATGTCTTCTTGCTTCCCTTTGCTCCCTCTTCCAGAGAGGCTAACACCACGTGGCTTTTGGAATTGTCATCAGTTTGTCCTCATTCACTTGTGTTTAAGGCTTCATGGGGATACCTTGTCGCCTAGTTTTGTTACATTGTGAGTTTTCAGTTTTTCTGTCCTAGTTTCTATCCATTCTTAAGGGAATATCTGGGAAGGATAAAAAACTACTTTCTTTGCTGTTTCTCTTTTACTGGAATTTCAAGAGAAAAGACGTTATGGATATAGATAGTACTGTAGGTTGCCAATTTGCGTAAGATGTTTCCAATGAATAAAAAGTTTGTGGTAAAGATGTGTGAAAAAGGTCCATTCAAAATGTAAAAGAGACAAAACTTTAACAACTTTGATAATTTTGCATTGAAATTTTTTCTTTAATGTTAATTCATCAAAAAACATACATATTTTTCCAAAACTATCTTCCCTTTTTGGAAAAAAATATTTTAGCAAGAAGTTGTGAGTTCTAAAAATAGCTGGAGTTAAAAGTTGAATTGAAAATTCGTAAAATGTTTTCACAATAGGGAATAAAGATTTAGGAATGCAGAATGGAACAGAAATGACAAAAATAAGCCCTGGCTGGTGTGGCTCAGTGAATTGAGTGCTGCCCTGAGAACCGGAGGGTCACTTGTTCGATTCCCAGTCAGGACACATGCCTGGGTTGCAAGTTTGATCCCTTGACTGGGCATGCACAGGAGACAACTGATCACTATTTCTCTCTCACATCTGTGTTTCTCACATCAATGTTGTTTCCTCTCTCTTTCCATCCCCCCCTCGCGCTCTCTCTCTAAAATCAGTAAACATATCCTTGAGTGAGGATTAAAAAAAGAAAGATGAAAGAAAAGTAGGGAAGGGAAGGGAAGGGAAGGGAAGGGAAAAAGGGCCAAGACTACAGTGAAAATTAGAGCGTGATGATGGGGTATGATGTTCAATCAGTATTTCTATCTGTCTCATGCGAGCCAATACTTGCTGCACATATATAAAGAATAAAATTTGGATCTTGTCCATATGAGACCACAGGTAGTGGAGAAGTTATTAACAAAAGCATCATCATATATGTAATACACATTATGTTAAGGTTTGTACAGCCAAAGGGTTTATTAATTGTGTTGGCAGAAGTGTCTCTAGAGTAGACGTGTGAGGCAGGGGCACAAAATGTGGGCACCTTCCCGGCCTCATCTCGGTGTGAACTCTGCAAACCACAGCTTGGCCCTATGATCAGAATTCCACGGCTTCTCTCCCAGACTCCTTCTTCTAAAAGTTTTGTTCCCAGGTGACGTGTTCACCAGGGTGTCACAGAGTTAGGTTTCTGGAACTCAGACACCCAATTTTAAATATTTTATAAGTTGAGCTGCCACCTAGGCCATCTGTGACTGACTAGAAAGATCAATAACAGTGAACTTCTCAAGTTGCAAATGCAGGTTTATAACTTACAGCTTAGATTGTCAGTGAAGATATCAGTGACCAAGCAAAGGAAAATGAAGTTCAGCAATCTTTTTCTCTTCCTTCTGGTAGCATGACTATAGTGGATGTGTGCAGTCAATGCCTTTTGCAGGGTGTGGTGGTGAAATTCTTAGCTTCTCACTGGATTGTTGCTTTGATCACTCACAGAGTCCAGCTCCAAGCCTTTCTTATAGCAGGCAGTCAATAAATATTTGTGAAATCAATACTAATAACCAAGTAAATGATGCCACAAAAATTTCAGACTGTGGACACCTGAACAACTCCTTTACCTGTGTTCCTTATTCTAGGCAAGAAAAGTATTGAACAAGGAAGTGATGCTCACCACAAGTACAAGGGGTACCTCAAAAAATCCTAAAATTTTTTAATTCAAAGTTGTGTATTTATTCTTACATGTTTCAACTTCAATCACCTTCAAAGTACTCTCCATTTGATGCAATACACCTATTGGGATGTTTTTCCACTGCTCAGAACAGTTTTTGAACTCATTGATTTTGGTGCATTTTAGTGCTTCTGTTGTTTTTTTGTTTCACCTCTTGCACATTCCTTTGAGGACCTCTTTCATTTGGGGAAACAAACAAAAAAAAAGTTGCTGGGGTGAGATCGGATGAATAGGGAGGGTGGGGCACCAGGGTCATGTCATTTTTAGCCAAAAACTGCTGAACACAGCATGGTGCAGGCAGGTGCACTTGTAAATCACTCATGAAATGGGCAAACGCATTGAAAGAGTCTTCAGCCCTGGCTGGCGTAGCTCAGTGGATTGAACGCGGGCCTGCGTACCAGACGATCGCGGTTCGATTCCCAGTCAGGGCACATGCCTGGGTTGCAGGCCGGTTCCTTACAGGCTAACTACCAGCAGGGGATGCACAAAAGGCAACCATACATTGATGTTTCTCTCCCTCTCTCCTTCCCCTCTAAAGATAAATAAATAAATAAAATTAAAAAAAAAAAAGAGTCTTCAAAAAAATTCACCGAAACCAATCACAGCCTCTCACAATATGCCAGCTGGTGCACTGACTGATACAGACAGGTTCCCAGAGCACTCGCCTAGCAGTGGAAGCCTGTACTCCAAGAGGCCCGCTCTCCAGAAGATAATTCCAGGGCTTTTGCGCCCCCCCCCCACCTCATACATTGGCCATGGATCTGGTGGGAGAATAGCCACAGAGATGCTTCCCAAGGCAAAACGCCATAGGCGGAAGGGCTGCTGCTGGCTTCAGGAAGGAACTCAGTTACCTAGTTTCTAGATAACATTGTAATAACATGAATCTTCTTAGATATTTATTTTGGGCAAAATCAAAGTGATTCAAATTCATCAAAATAGAATAGATTTGTTCCAAGCAACACAAGTTCCTGCCTAAAATTTAGTTAAAAAAATTTGCCACTGAAATTGAGCTATGCATATACAGCCAAGGGTTTAGGTCTTCCATTTTTAGAAGCAATGAAATGTTCAATCCTGGTCGTGTTTTCAGAGCTGTAAAAACACAGGGATAATTTTTTTGCTGGTATTTTTGGTTCCTTATTTAAACATACTTATTGCTATATTTCTCTTCAGATTTAATATACTAATTTCCTTTTCATGCTTTGTAAAATAATAAAGAAGGCAGCTGCAATGCTACCAGCATCTTAAGATTGCTTCCAAAGGCCCCCAAGCCACATAGTTTGATGCTGTGCCACACGATTGCCCATAGTTCTAGGAGGGCTGGGCTAGAAGACTCAGTGCTAAGAACTAAAATCACACCCAGGCTTTTAACCACAACACTGACCCCAAATTTGCCCTGGGACCCCCGTTTTTACAGGCCCCTCAGTCAGTTGCCAACCGGTCTAGCCAGCATCTGGAGATCTGGCAGCACAACTGGGCGTGTCTCCCTGAGCTCCCAGGCTGTGACTCTGTGGCCCCAACAGGCCTTCTCCTCCACACTCTGCCTTTCCCCTCCACTGCTGGCTGTGTTGGCCCACGTGCTCCCCTTCCCCACGGTTGGGGCTATTTTCCTTCTCGTCATGTTAAAATGCAGAATGAGAAAACCCAGGCGATGGCTATTTCTCTCCATGGATCTGCTTTAAAATAGGACTTTGGTGCATTTGCTTCTGTCACCTTAATTGCTGCAAATCGAATTGAGCCTATCTCCAGCTATGCAGTTACCACAGGCAAGGCAGCTGAAGAGCTCTAATCGGATCACAGCCCGAGGCCCTCAGACTTCCTGGCACGTACATTAGGAGCCTACTGCTCTCCCCACCAACGGCAGCTTTCTCTCAGATGGAGATACTATTGTTATTAGATGGCTGCAGGTCTGTGTGTGAAATTGGTCTTATGAAAACCTGTACTGAATGATCAAATAACATCGGATGAGATCCCCAAATAATATGAATTTCAGGAATTAAGTCTTAAAGACTGCTAATACTTCTTCATGCTGTTACATACAAAAAGCTGCATTAAAATGAATTCCTGTGTCTGTTTAAATCCACCAGTCCTTTATAAGCCTCATTCACTGCTTTTTCTCATTTCATCATGGTCTCTTGGTCTGTATTGGTGCTTTTTTCCAAGAACTTTCCCAAAGAGTATTAAATTTGTATACTTAAAAAAACAGTTTCAAAATCACTATGGCCACCTGTTGAACTGGAAAGCTAGGGAGAGAGGGAGGGAACTGTGGATCAGTGTGGGTCCTGGCCAGGGAGCGGCAGCGCAGGAGAGAGGGGACAGGCGCAGGGGACAGCGCAGGAAAGAGGGGACAGGCCAGATCAAAGTGCAGACAGGCGAATGGAGGCTAGGAGTTCCTAGTTCGGTTCCTGCCTGCTGTAAATTAAAAGTCTGACCTGAAGATGTTATATAAATTGCCCAAGGGCACATTGTTTATTTAATCACTTATTTGACAAATACCTAGCAACCGCTTGTTTCCATTCTAGAACCACTTCTAAAATGAAGATTAAGAGGCTTACAGCTGACCCTTACCTTGTACGACACTTTGTCCCCTCCCCAACCCTTTATCTAACAATTTGTGACTTCTCACTTGAAATTCGGCACAAAAGATGCTAACTTCTCCCTGAAGCCATTTCTGAACTCGAAGACTCCCATGTTTTGTGTGCCGCGTACTGTGTTTGTGCCCTGATTATATCATTTTATGACCCCCTTGTAAGTACTCACAGCCAGATTCGTGGCCAACTTCTTCCAAATACAAAGTATCTTTGGATGTGTCTTTTGTGAAATGATGATCCGTATATTTCTTCAGTCCCTTCTCATTTATTTATTTTTTAATCTTCTGGTTGTCTCTAATATATTTTTTAGGGAGGTGGTGGTAGTATTACAAAATAATATTAGGATCTATATTACATTTTTACTTTCCCTCTTCCAGACCACGAGCCCTTTGAGGGTGAAGTCAATGCATTCTGGCTACCATGGCGGTGAGACGGAAATAAAATGAGTGGTGAGGCTCAAATTGTGCGGTGAGGCCAGATGGTAAGTGGCTTGCTTTGTCATGTCTAAAAAAACTGACTTGAACCAAAATTAGGGAGTAGCCTTCTGCGCTGACCTGATCAAATCTGTGCTTCAAAGAAATAGTTCTATTCCAAAATGCTTATGAACCTGGACATGTTCAGTTCTTTGCCTACCACGTCTATGGCCTCACTTATTCGCATTCGTGCACATGCTAAGTTATGTATACACAGAAAAGGGCAGAAAACACGGGTGTGCCATTAATCACAAAACTAGTATCTGTAACTGCCACCCAGCCCAAGATATAAAATATTACCAGAATGCCAGAAGTCTCCTTGGCCTCTTCTAAATGACTCCTCCTCCACTCCCTTCTCTTGTTATCTACTTTCTATGGTAATATTTTCTTGGTTTTCCTCATATTTTTACTCTGAGTCTTACATCTTTAAATACCAAAATTTAGTTTTACTTTTATTCTTAACCTTATTTCAAAAGAAATCATACGTATTATGTTCTTATGTTTCTCACTTCTTCAAAATTATATCTGTGATATTTATCCTTTCCTAAAGTTTTCCTGCATTCCCCCTAGGTAAATTGGATGCTCTGCTGTGACGTCAGCCACACTGGCAACTGCCATTGCCATGGAGATGAAAACAGCATTTTCAACAGTCTGCTAGACATTTTCACCAATAAGTGTCATAGGCATGTCTAAATCAATATATCATTAAATGAACTCAGGGTCCTTTCAACTTTCACTCTTGCTGCCCCTCCCTCCTTCTGTGAACTGACTTACCAACTGAGCTAGTCAGCATCGACTTCTCCCTCGCTCTCTCCCTTCTCCCTGCACGCTACCCATATTTCTTTCCCTGAGCAGCTCTCCAATCCATTTCCACTCCCCTTTCCCGTTGTGCCTGCCCTTTTGGTCCTTCACAGTCTCTTTCCCATTTCAATAGACTCCAAACTGGCATTAGTTTTTCTTGCTCCCATCCATCCATGTTTACAGGATGGAAAGAGGAAGAGGAACTCAGGAAAAAGATCAAGGGGACAACCAAAAATAGGATACAAACTGAGGGGGGAAAAGGTGCTGCCCAAATTGCACAGAGACAGGAGACGTTCAGCACACAGTGTAAGCCAGCACAGCCCGGACCCTCTGCAACATGGCCTCTGGCCTCAGCAAACCTGCAGGCTCCTCAAAAGACCTTATTTTTGCTTTTTTCTGTTCTCACATTCCCACTTTCAAACTTCACCACTTCCTTCCTCAAATACCCTATTTCACTCTCTTCTAGCCCTTGTTAGAAAATGAATTTCTCTTCCACAGCAACATTGGGAAAACAAAAGCTTGCATGAACTACTTAAACCTCTCACACTCTTTCCGACTCCAACACACTCCCATTTCCAGCCCTCGGCAAACCCACTGCTTTGCTTTCTGTCTCTAGAAATTTGTGCCTACCAGAAAGACTATACACATTGTATGACTGTATAGTCTTTCCTGTCTGGCCTTTTCACATAGCATAATGTTTTTGAGGTCCATCTATGTCATAGTGCATATCAAAGGAACATATCTTTTCATTGGTGATTGAATTCCATGGTACATTTGTTTGTCCATTTGCCAGTCTATGGCCACTTCGCATACTTCCTCTCCTGGAACACACCCCATGCCCTGGCCAGGCATCCCTCAGAGGCTGCTGTGCTGCCCCCGTGGCATGTGAAAGGCAAGGGGAAATGACACAAATTTGCTGATGCCCATGACATAGCAAAGGCTGGTCTCTGACTCAGTCTCAAATAGTACCAAACATCCATGGAAGTGTAGTGAGGTGAGTTACTCGTTTGCTAGCAGGGCAGACTTAGTCCCCAGCCCTGATAGTGACTCCTCTAACTTTGTTCTTTTATTTCCACCCCAAATTTTGTGACGATTTTATCTCCTTTGATCCTTTTGCATCAAGACTCTTTTTGCTTCTGAGGAAGACAGAAACTTTTCCTGTCTTAAACACATCCTTTTATCTGACTTAGATCTTATTTCCTCTGTGTCTTCTCTGGGATTTTCCTCTTAGAAACATAAGTACCTCTCACACAGATATCTCCTGCTTCTCCGTCTAATGGGCTCCTTCCTGCCAGTCAGTTAATGTGTTCTCCATGTGTCAGCTTAAACTAATAAACAAGCCTCCGGTCTTCCTGTGTCCCTTTTGACCTCACCTTTATCTTTCCCCTCACAGCCAAGCTTCTAGAAAAAGTAGACTATAAATCTAGTCCCAATCAAAGTATAGGATTTCTTCACACAAAGCCAGATAAACTGGGTAAAGAGATGTATTTAAAATATCCCTGTTCAGAAACAACGACACACCCATCGATGTTTGAGTTAAGCAAACACTGCCTGGGTGGACACAACGTCCCATTCAGAGTATTGGCGTCTGCTTACACCACAGCGGCATGAGACAGTAGAAATATCAGATGCTTTGGAATCCGACATACCTGAGTCCCGTCTCATATAATCATCACTTTGTTGTTGTTACATATAATAAAACTGACTGACCTAATGGTCGTTACTGGACCCCTAGTTATCTGGTCTATAAAAGGTACGTGTATCAAGACCTACCTTTATACGCGTTGTGTGGAAGACATGAATTCACGAGTGGAGCAATGTCCCGCCACTGGGCGTGTCCCCATGGGCACATAAAAATGGCTCTCATTATAGTGACTAATTATCCTTTTTAGAAATCATCTTTTATAAATCGTCATTGTAGATGATTACATCAATGACTAATTTTTGACACAGTAGTCTTTACAAATTCAGATATGCTCTGAGTTTTCTTATTCGGAATATCAACCATGGTATAACTCTATGGAGACTGGGGCAAAAAACAAACAAACAAACAAACAACAACAAAAAAACCCCTAAATTCTCTTTCTGAAATCTTTTTCTAGTGTTAGTGTCCTGAAAATTCATTTATTTCAACCCAGAACTGTTGGAGTAGGTGTAACTATTAAGACTGATATACTAGGACTTCATCAGGTAATTAACAGGCTAAATACATAGTTTCCAAACATAACACTACTTTTCCTGTGTATTGATGACTTGAAGTTTTTTTAAAAAAATACTTTCAATTTAGGGAAATAAAAAAAACTTTGCAGTCAGATAACATGAGTTTTAAACCTGACTTTATAACATATCAATTTATTCAGTTTATGCTTGAAAAATACAGGAATAATACCTCATAAAAACTGAAGGGTGATTAAGTGGGTTAAATACATATACAGCTTTGCAAAGGACCAATCAATACCTCATAAATTCTCCATAAATAAAATAAACAATAATAATTCATTTTCTTAGAAATTATTTGAAAGGGAAAATGGATTTAATAAGAAAAATTATAAGGTCATATGAGGAGAAAGAGTTGGAGAAGAAGACAGTTTGTTGCCTAATTTGGGAAGATCATTAACCATCACTCATTCTGTTTCCACGTCTGTATAGTGGGGACAGTGCTTTCCATCCTCTGTGCCCCAAAGGGTTGACATAAAAGAGGAAAATCCACTAGTGTCTGTACGAGGACTTTAAAAACCATATGCCTCTGTGGATGACAAAGGGACTCTCTAATCAGTCTCGATGCACATAGCCTCACAGGGTGAGCGGATCCTAAATTTCTTACTGGGAAGGTCCTGGTGGGTAGTCATACCCCAGGCCTATAAAATGTTTATCTTCACCTACCCAGTGTCTTTGTGTGCCTAGATTAACACACCTTTGCTTTGCCTCCTTTTCAAACCCCTTGGAAGCATAACCAACCCCGAAGAGAGTACATAATCTTGTTAGCTCTCCTGTAATCCGATTATAGAGAATTCTCAGCCTTGCTCTCTCCCACCTTCATGTATTCTTCCTTACATTCCCTCCTTAATTCCAGATGTACTGCAAATTGTCACTCGGGGAAGCACTTTTCTCTGTTAAGATCTGGTTTTTAGGTGTGTCTTTTGTTTGGCTCGAATAAACTCATAAAGGTTTTTTACAATTTGGAAGTTCTTACATTGACATTGAATTTTATGTCAGCAATGGTGGGGGAGACAATCTTCCAGGAAAGAACAATAACAAGCTAAACACAACCATTCTTAAAAATATATTTGAAGAAATCAGAGAGTTACAGAGGAAGTAAAGGCTTCAGGAGCCAGCAAAGAAGAAAAACTCAGCAAAGCAAAGGTAACAACATCTGATGACTCTGCTCTCCCTTTAAAGGCATTGGCTGATTCTAAATCAGCAGCCGGCAGGCTGAAGCTGAACAAAACTTCTGGTTTCTCACAGGGTGGAGAGAACAGAAGTTGGCATGTAGGGTCTACCAAGGAAAGGGTGGCCTGGCAATACTCCCTGGCTTAAATTGGGACACTGTAAGAGCAAAAAACCCTATGAGTAAGATTGACAAGAAACAGATCTGCTTTTTGGAGGCCCAGGTTTGAATCAGCCCAATACATGATGGAATTAAAGTGATATGTTTCTTACCTTAACTGCCTGCCAGAGGAACACAAACAAATTCTGCTCTTTTCAAAGGTAACAACATTTAAAGCCACAAATTTTAAGACCTCTTACACATAACACTTAGCATTTGAACAGCATAATCAGGCAAGCAAAAATATAAAAAGAAAATCGAAAAAACTAGGCAATTTTAAAATCCATAGTGTTCTGATAATGGAGTTAGACAAAAATCAGGGACAATAGTGTCTGTTTGAAAAGTTTAATTAGAAAATTACAAGGACATTGCTAAATTAGTCGCCTTAAAACAAAACCATTTTCTAAAACAAAACAAAACTCAAAAATTTACTCTTAAAGCATACCTCATACACTTAAAAAGTTCAATAAATTTCTAAGAGTTTTGAGCAGATTGAACAGGATGGAAGAGAAAAACCTCTGGAGTTTTCTTTTAAAGATTTTACTTATTTATTTTTAGAGAGAGGGGAAGGGAGGGAGCAAGAGAGGGAGAGAAAAACGTGAGAGAGTAAAATTAATTGGTTGACTTTTGTGCATGCCCCAACCGGCGACAGAACTCATAACCCAGGCAAGTGCTCTAATGAGGAACCAAACCAGTGACCTTCTGCTTTATGGAATGACGCCAACCAACTGAGCCACACGGGCCAGGGCTGGAGCTTTCTTTTTCACATGATATCATAACTCTGTAAAGGTTTTTCGGGGTGTTGGGATGAATTTTCTTGGACACACAAAAAAATCCGTTTTATTTCAAAACTTTTAACCAATTGTCCTGAGCAATTTACTATTTATATTCTATATGAAATAACAGATTCCACTCTGATTTTTACTATGTTTAGTTTTTGAAAAGCACCACAGAATAGATCTTTTAGTGCTAATAAAATACAACCATTTTGACTATAATGTGCTAACACGATTATCTTTTCATCAATTGCTCCATTAGTTCATTCACTAGATGCCATTAAGGCCATCATTAGACCAGGGATGAATTTTCATCATTATAATGAAATAAATTTTTTTGACCTAAGTACAGGGAAAAATAAGTATATTATGATTTTTAATTCTCAGGAAAGAGAGCAATACATGGATAATAATGCAGGATATATTTTCAGCCTGATATAATTTTAAAGATAACTGTAGAATTAAGTAATTTAATGCAGAAGCCCACTTCATCTCAGATATGGCAACAGATATGTAGACAATAACATTCACGGGGGGGGGGGGGAACAGTCTCTTGTCTAAAACCACCACACATTTACTGAGTGGTTGAGTGCTTTGCTGGCTGCTGGCCATTCTTTAGATGTATTCTGTTAATTCTGAATATCTCATCCATTTTTTCTGTAAATGAAGTTTATCAACAGCATTTAGTTTTTCATTTTTGTCTAAAGCTGAATTAACTCCATCCCATCAAAATCAACTAGGAAACAAGAGGAGAAAACCAGAATTCTTTCACGGAAGAAAGTTTGGGAAGAAGGGAAGTAAAGAGAGCCTTAGTCCCAAAATGATTTGAACAAACAGAGGTTGGTAAGTGCTAGGGGTAGGTAATAGCTTCAGCGTGACATCCTGGCCCTGCAATTACTTACAGTTAAAAATCCACCAGATTTCTCTCCAACAGACTGTAGTGAGCAGAGAGATATATAAGTTCTCTTTTGAGAGACTTCATGGCTTTCCAGAAGCAGCAGGATCTGACTGTAAATTGGTTCTAAATGTACCTAACTACAGAAGGACTATGCTCATGAAATAGTCAGCTAAAGAGGGGTTGAAAAAGGAGCCACTGTTGGCAAATTTTGGCAACATTCAATTCAGCTAGTTCAGAAGAGTCTTCACTAAGCATGGGGGCATAATGGGACGGTTTCAGAACAAGACTGTCCCTACACAGAGTGCTCAGACTGTCTCAGATCAGAGACAGAGTGGACCAGTGCCAGCTTCCTTAGCATCAGAGCACTTCAAATTTGTTTTGGGGTTCAGAGAAATCAAGCAAATCACTCTAGGTTAGTTATTTGCCTCTTAAGTTAGCATTTGGGAACCTTGAGTCTAACCATCAGCCAATTGCCAGAAGTACGCATACACTTTTAAAAGCTGATGCCCACTTTCCTGAGTTGATTCACTCATTTGCAGTGAATAGATATACTGTTGAAGATACATATGTAGTGACAATCACGCTCCCCTGTTTTGTTCCTTCCTACCTGAAGATCCAGATCTGCACTGAGTAATATTAAAAAGAGAAGCTTTAAAAACCAATGTAAATACTTTCAGAAGCTGTTGAAGAGGTAGCAAATTTTACCTGGGTGGGGTTGGTATGGGAATGAAGGGGAGAAGTGCTCCTCTCCCAAAACATTCTAAACCCATCCCCTTTAAATGTCTTCCTTCTCAGACATTATAGTGGTTGCTCATTCATTCATTCATTCATTGAGTGAATATTCATTGAGAAATTACTGTGCTCCAGGCAATTAGTACACATCAACCGTTCCCTCAGTCTTTCTTCTGTCTGCAGTCCACATCTTTCGTAATCCATTTTTTTTCAACAAGGCCTTTACATCTGTGCATAGCTTCTTACTATTTCTAATATATGCCCACTTAGTCCTTTGACTTATTCCATTTTTATTATTATTTTTTGATTATCCCAATGAACATAGCAAAGGGGTCCCAAGGGACCATCAGCGTAAACAGGGAATTCTCCTGAAAAGATGAGGAAGGTGGGAAAGCTATGGAGACTTAAATCTTTTATCTCTTGTACAGTTTGCCAATGTTACACTCCACAAGTTTCCTAGGCACACTCCCTACCACCCTCAAGCCTCTCTGCCTCAGGTGATGAACATAGGAACAGGCGACTGAAATTGGTTATTATTGGATATAGCAGAACATGTTTTCCCTGCACCTTGGAATTCTTTATACAGCCTACAGGAGAAAGTAGGCCTCAAAATAATTAATCATTTGAAGAGTATTGATCTTTAAGAGCTTTTAGATCTTAACAGAGGATACTGTTATAACACATTAAACCTTGTATAATTTTCATCCAATGTTTTCTCACAAAATACCTTCGTAAATGTGACTGTTTAGATTTAGTATGACTTTAGAAGTTCTATTTTTTTACTGAGGAAGTACACGTTTGCCAAAGTAAACAGACACAGTGTTTTCTGCTTTTGCTCACCAAGCATCCCAACTTTTCTTCCACTCACATCTTATCAGCTATCACTCTCCTTCCATTCTATACTCCCCTTAAGATTTATTTTAGTAGAATGTATTAATTGCCATGATGTATCATCATGAAGAATTTCAGGAGAAATTTCCCTTCGATTCTTTTTTGGTGACAAGGCAAAAAAAAAGCCTTTCTGTGGTTGGATTTCCAGGACCGACTTACCTGTCAAACAGCTCTCCTCCTGTGACAAGTTCTAGGACCAGGCTGATTTCTGTCGGGGTTTCAAATATCTCTTTAAGTTTTATCTGAAGAAAGATATAGAAAAGAATTGCAAATTCCTTACTTTCACTTTTCTAAGAAATAGCTAAAACTATGGCAAAACTAAAACTCTGTAATAGCAACATGTTGGATTATCGTCAACAAAGGTCCTTATTATGCAAGTATCGGGGAGCCATTCGTCACTCTGGTTATTTTTATCAGTGACTTCATTTCTTCAAGGGTCCTTTTGACTTTTTATGTTCTTTCTTTTGACATTTGAAAGATACCTACCTTAGAAACATTTTCTAATCTTTATCAAAATATCTTGATTCCTAAATTGCTGCAGAATTGAAAAATAAAAGCAAATGAACAAAACTTCCTAAACTGTTTGAAAGCACTGTGGTTGATGAAAACGCAAATGCCTCCTTCTCCTGGGAGGAACTTGGAACCGCAGTCTAAGACAGGAAAGAACCAGGTTAAAGTCTGTCTTTGTGGAAAATATATCCCTCAGCTGCTAAAGGCTGCTGGTGGGTGAAGGGACCCTCAGCAAAGTGGTAGTGGCAATGACCCGATGGACCATAGGAGGGTTTTCACCGCATTGACATAATCCATCTGATTTTGGATATTTTCCTCAACACATCTGAGAATCTAGCAATAGGGCTGATCTACATTTGAGGAAAATTCTACACTCTTCTTTGAAGGAAAAACTATGGACAGTGCAAAGGTTGTGACTGTATGTGGCAAACTGGACTCATTGCTTACCCCAAGTCCTTCTCCCCTACTTTATGGTAAACAGAACTCTGAGTTTGTTTAGGGAACATAGGTGCCAGACTCAAATTACGGGTCACGATTGGTGTGAGCCTCTAATGACAACCCTTGTCCCATTTCCCAGTCTTTGTGAAGTTCAGCTTGCTCTTGTGGCCAGCTCTGACCAATAAAATCTGAAAGGAATTCCGCTGCAGCTGGAAATTCTAGAAAAACTTTTACTCATCAGACTCTGCTTATGGGGTCTCTCCACTTCTTTCTGTCTTGAATACAGCCTGGCAGCTTGTGGAGGGTGTGGAGCAGCGGTTTCAGGACCATGAGGGAAAGAAAGGCAGGAGGGTGACAGCGAATGCCCTGAGGTAGAAAGAACCAGTGCTAGGAAGCCGCCTGGGCTCCAGATGGCATCACTGAGGAGCTGAACCAATGCTGGTGGCTGCCTGCCTTCTGGTTTCTTATAAACTAAGAAAAATATTTGTTTAGACCGCTACATTCAAGTTTTCTGTTTTTTATAGCTAAAAGCATCGTTAACTCCTATAATAAGTTCAAGCACTTTGCCTTGGGCCTGAGCATTGCAGGTCACCCTCCTGGACACAACTCTCTCAGAGAAATGAGAAAAATGGCTTCTTTAAGTAGTTGGTTCAATTCATAAAATCAAGTGCTGGCCTGTTCTTTTCACTTCAGTGGCTCCCGAAAGCTATTGCCAGACCTTCCCCTCAGTGCCTTTATCTGGACATGGCCTAGAGCAGAGCTTCTGAAAATATTTCAATTTCCCCATTCAAGCACATCATTTATTTGAATCTTCACATTGTTTCTGAAGCAGATACACTCTCTGATGAGACTGAAATGACTTTGGAAAGCAATGCATTTTCTTCAGAAGCTTTTTCAGCAGAAGGAAAAAGCCAGTGTTTTAGTAGAGCGAAACAAAACGATCTGAATTTAGCTATCCTTCTGTGCATGAATATAAAGATGGCATATATGCTGATCTGTCCATTTTTAAAAACTCTTTCAAAAGGTACTGTCTTTAAGATTTATTCAGGTGAAGAACTGAAAAATGTGATGAGCGAGGACGAGAGCCTGGCAACCGTGGCTGCTTACTGGTGGTGGAAGAATCGCTTTCTCATGATCTGAATGGACAGTACAAAGCTCACAAATCCCACTCTGTAAGTTTGGAGTTTTTTGGAATAGTAGTTAAAAAATCACTTACAATGTTTGGATGTGAGAGGCGAAGAAGAACTCCTATTTCAGTTCTTACAATCTTTTTGTCCACCTAAAAGGCAAAATAAAGGAGAGAAACTGAAAAAAAAACTCCCACCTTAGAAATGTCTTAATTGTAGCAAATAAGAAACAGCAATAACCACCTGGGTGAATCAGGTAATTGGCAGAGGCTCTTCTAAGCTTTTTCTGTGTCTCCTTCACTTGCCACGCCCCCTTGTCTTTTCCCCCATGTCTTTCCTCTCTGCTTCATACACAAAGTAGAGCTAGTTATAAATACGGGTCACAAGTTGTCAGACCTCTTACATGGCCCTTTTCTTATCAAAAGTCATGGTTATCACCACTCAGGTACAAGTTCATCTCAAAGTATTCTTCCTCCTCTTTCTTTGTTTTATGGACCCCTGTCCCTACCCCCCTGGAGCTGTCCATCGCTTTACCTGCCTGTCTCCCACAGGCCTGTGCACATAACACAGCCTAACCAATCAGAGAACTCTGTTCCCTGGCTGTAATGACTGAGCCAGGAATACCCATCAGGCCCAAGTCATCCCAGTCATGCTCCACCCTAAAAGCTTTGCTCAAATAATCAAGAAACAGGTAGTTTCTTTTTCTCTGAAATTGTGAGATTAAAAAAAGGATAGAGTATGCCACTACCTGTAACCAACTTTGATACCATAAGGAAACCACTTAATTGGAAACAAAGTCAAAACAGAAAAAAAATCATTTCTGAGAGATGAAAAATGAGTACTGGTGATATAATATAATCCACTGGATTCAGTTAAGCATAAGCTAGTCTGCCCTTTGAACTTTCATATTATATGATCCACTAAATTTCCTTTCCTATAGAAGTTATCCAGACTTAGTTTTCTATTGCTTGTCATTAAGGAATCCTAGTTGGTTCACCACTTGATCTCTAGGTTTAAAACAGTAGCCATTTACTTGAGGATATTAAAAAAAATCAGGAGTATTTAAAATGATTAAAATATCATTGGCCTTTTCTAGGCCAATGATTGACTCTTTTAATCACAGTGAATTAAAGTTCTAGACCCTAAAAGCCATATACTAGAAAGAAAATCCACCAAAGCAATGGATAGGTGATACCCGCACTCTTACTGTGGTCTCTGCCACCTGAGCGGTCCAGAATCCTCCCACTGGCAGAGCTCACATGGTTTTAGAAACCAACATGCAGAGGTTTATGTGCAATTCACAGCCCAGCTCAGCGGGCATTATCAAGAGACACGGCTGCAAATGGAGAATGAGTTCTACCATTTAAGTCACATCTTCTGAGGAAGCAAGGATGGGCCTGAGAAAAATTCTAATCATGATTCAATGGTGATAACCAAACATACTCTCAAGATTATGACATTCATTCATTTAATTTTTATTATCTACTAAAACATTAACCAAAATTATATATTCTTTGAAAATAAAAAGAATAGTCAAGGGAATTTCATAAACTTTGTATGTTCTTTTGCTTGGTTGCAACATATATATTTTTAATGATCTTTTAATTTATTTTTAGAGGGGGGAGGGAGGGAGAAAGAGAGGGAAAGAAAAATCAATGTGGGAGAGAAACATAGATCAGCTGCCCCCAATCAGGAACCCGGCCTACAACCCTGGCATGTGCCCTGACCAGGTATCGAGTTGTTGACCTTTTGGTTTGTGAGACGATGACCAAGCCACTGAGCCACACTATGCAGAACTGTATATATTTTTTCTGGCAAATATAATTTTGCCAGAGCCTAGAGTGCCGTACTTAAAGAAAGTGGTCACCATTTATAAATACCTTTAGTTTCCATGAGAAGAAAAACATGTATAAGAAATTGTTAAAGAATCCTCATTCCAATAAGAGATTTTTCGAGAGTTCTGTTTCATCACTGTACACAATACAACATTAAGTAGCCATATGGTCACACTAAGGCTTCTTAAAACTATAACAAAAGCTTTGGTAATCCATATGGTTGACTAGAAGGCTCAGGGTGTTTTAACATATTTTTGCCAAAGAAAATTTAAATTATTAAAATTAATTCACAATGCAAAACAAAGTATATTCTACTGGAACAAATGCCAGTCTGTGCAATTCAGCATACTTCTGAGAATAGTCATAAATCTCCCATGTAACAATGCAGCAACAGTTAATGGATTTGGACTAAGAAAAGTGAATAAAGATATAATCCATGCAGTTAATACCTGAAAACCAATATGAGGCAGTTACACAAGAGAGATTCACTGTGAACAAAAATACAAGTTGGTAAGAAGTAACCTGGTGACTGTACGTTGAATTGACAGTCTCTGGGGCTTTTGCAGTGAAGGAATAAAGAAACACAGACACCATAATCTAGAACTCAAGAACTCAAGAACTGCTTCCTAGTCTGTCCCACACAGTAGACAACAGCACAATTCAAACTACATTTTAATCAAAACGTTTTAGTCATAAGTCACACCCAGCTCAAAGTTGCTAACGCCAAAAGGCAGTTTATTCGCACATATAACTGGGAAGTCACAGTGAATCTACCTTCAAACACAGCTAAACCTAGGGATTCTAATTCAAACACTGTCGTGTTTTCTCTCTCTCTCTCCCCCCCCACCCCAAATGCCGCAAAACATGGCCCCTGGAATCCCCAAATCCATATTCTTCAGTCTCACATTTTTAAAGAGAAAAGAAAGAGAGATACTCTTCTTCACGTGTACATATCTAACCTCAAGGTAGAAGTCTCCATGGACTTGCTTGTTTCTCGTGCCTGTAAAAAAGTGTATGTGCTGTTAAATTTTCTGGAGTATTGGTTCTCAAACGTTTAGACTTTCAAAAGAATTCTCAGAATCCCATATAGCTACATTTTCCAAAATTCAAACATATGCACACTCTTGTGCTGAGCCTGAGAGGGCTGAGAAAAAGAAAGGAAGGCGGGTCAAAAAAAGAAGGGAAGGCCGGTCGAAAAATCTGTGAAGGAAGTAATAAGAACTTCAGGAAAGAAAGGGAAAGGCAGTTTTTGCACTGTGAGAATGATGCCTGGACACAGAGGTGCTCATGGACTGGGGGGAAAGAAGAGGGGCTCCAACAGCGAATTTCTGTTAGACTGGAGCCACGTGACTATCCCACACGCGGCCTAGATCTCCATTCTGGGATTTCAAATACTCTTGGCAAGTTGGGTGACCCATATGAGTAGGGACCACTGCTCTAAGCTTCTAGGATTTAGTCAAGTACATCAGTATTTTCACAAAAACGCTCGGCTTGATCTCCTGGTCTTTGCAGGCTTCAAGACCATGAGTCTTGTTTTGTGTCTCTATGCTTCCTCCAGCTTCTTAGGCTCATTTTTAGTTTTCATAATGGCCAGAGAGCATGCTGCAAATTATAGAGCTGCGCTTCTCAAATATTTTGCAAAAAAGGCAAAATATGAAAGTTATTACTGGATAAATAAGTAGACAAATGTCTGTAAATCTTCACAAGCATTTTCCTCTGCAGAGCACCTGCTTAATTTAGCCTCCCGTTCCTGGCACATCAACCTGTACATGCCACCGACGTGCTTGGTGAGAAGACCTGACAACGGGAGCTCTGTTAAATTGAGGAATGATAGTTTTAGCCTACGAGGATTTGAAAGTTAAAATCTTTCAACCTGCAAAAATCTGTTACAATATGCAAGTATCAAAAGAGGGACACATAAAAAATAGAGGTTTTTCTACATGAGGCTAGTGTCTCCAGTGACTACAGAATTTTAGCTATATCTAATTATTCTCATTACCCGCTTGATATGACAGAAACCTGAGCAGCTCATGACTACGTTTTTTACAGTCTCTCAAAGTGGTGAGTCGTCTTTGCCTCTCTCAGTGGGCGACATGCCCACAGGACCTGGAAGGAAGTGTCCTGGCTCTTTATTGCTAGATCCAAACCATTCCTCTTCCCTTGCTCCCCCGAAACTCTAGTGGCTGTGAAATGTCTGCCATCAAGCAATACAACCTGCCACTTCTTGTCATCTTCCCATCTCCTTGTCACTCACTCTATACTAAAAATTTTAGCACATTTTAGCAACTTTACCCCAACCACTTATCCTATCATTTTAACAGCTTTAACTTTCATGGGGATGATCCATTCAACATCCCTGTCTCTCAGTTTCTTTTTTAAACTTTTCCTCAATTCCAACAATCTCTGCTTCCACTCCTCCTTAGTCACCCATTCCCATGGTCACATTCCAAGCTTCATCATTATCATTAGTTTTACCTCTTCAGAAACACTGATTTCTAACATCACACTCTCTGCTTTCTACTTCCTGTTTTTTAGCTCTTACTTAGCTTAGATTCCATGGCCAATTAGTATAAGCAATGATCTGCATATCCCCCCAACTTCTTTGCTTTTACCTTTCTCTGTTCTATTTGCCAGGAATAAATCTTTGACGTGGCTAACTCCATTCTTCCCTTACTCCATGTCTGTGCCTGAACTTCAGTGGTTAGAGGAAAACACACAATCATATTAACTGGTCCCATTTTTAATTTATATTCACAAATCTCCAGCTCTCTCTATAATGCAATATTTTTCACTTTCTCCCTCCAACCTCCAATATTGCCTCTTTCCTTCACTCTCTTATCACAGACTTGCATCTAATTCACTGAGAAGGTATAAACAATCCAGGGACTACACAACCTTCTCACCAGCCAATCTATCAATCTCTACACAATCTGTATCCAATTAACTTTATCTATTTATTCCACAGCTATTTTTTGAGTATTCACTATTTAAAGATGTTATTCTGGGCACGAGGATACAACAGTGAACAAAATAGATAAACTTCCTAAAAAAATTATGCTCCAAAAAATGTACATTCTAATGCAGACAGAAAATGAACAAATAAAAGTATTTACCCAGAACTGGTAAATATTAAAGAAGCAAAAACAAAATGCCTGGTAAAGCAGACAGGGTGCTGAGGCTGCTGTCTGAGCCGGCAAGCCAGAAAAGGCTCGTGGGTCAAGTAAGGGGACGCAGGCCCTTGGCTCCGAGGGAAGAGTGTTCCTGGCAGGGAAGCAAGGGTCCTCAGCTATGAGAGGGGTTTAACACAATCCAGTGAAAGCAAGGACACCAGTTTAGCCAGAACAGAGTGACAGAGGAGGAGAGTAGTAGGTGATGACAAAAGCTTGTCATGACCAGAAGCTGGGTCATGAAGAGCCAAGTGTAATGTGGTAAGGACTTGGTGTTTTAGTGTGAGAGGGATCAGATGTAACTGGAAGGTTTTGAGAGAGGAATGACGTGACCCTAGCTAAGTTATAGAAGGTTACTCTGAATCTCACAGGGATGAGGATGATGGAAAGAGTAAAAGCAGGGTAGACTCGGTTAAGGCAATTCGGCAGTTACCTGGGTGAGAGATGATGGAAGTTTGGAACAAGGTGGTATGATGAAGGAGGAAGAAATGGATGAATATTTTTAAGGAAGAGCCAACCATATCTAAAGATGGACTATCTATGGGGTGTTTGAGAAACAGAAATGTAAAGACAGACTGTTATTTTTTCGGCCCAAGAAGTGGGTAAAATAAAATTGCCATTTACTGAGATAGGGAAGGCTGGAAGAAGCAGATTTAGAAAGATGCTAATAACATTGGCCCTGTCCTAGAGAATTCATCTACGCTTTGTCCCATTTTACTCCAGCTCGCTTATCATCTCATTGATTTTTGAAGAAGCCTAGATCACTTCCATTTCTGGGCCATTTCACTTTGTACTTGATAGACTTTTGTCTTGAATGTTCTTCTCCCAGATCTTTCGGTGTGAGTTTGGACCCAGTGAAGGGGAGAATGGAAAACACAGCTACACAGAAACATTTCCAAGGAGGAGGCAGGGATGAGCATTAGACATTGGTGGGGTGGGTGGGGCAGGAAGGAGATGCAAGTTTTAGGGACCCAGCAACTTGTTTTACATTTAACACCGACCAGCAGAGCACTAATCTTGTTCTGATCAGTATGGGAAGGCACACTCTAATAGAGCATTTCAATCAAATAAGCTTGGTTTTGAAAATTGTGACAATATTTTTTGATAGTTCTGTTTATAACTACCTCTTACTTCCTGCAGGTGTCAAGATATGGGGAGAGCAAAAAGCATAAAAGCAGAGATTTCCAATGGAGGAGGAGCCCAAAGGTTGGTATAGAGTCCGAGAAAGACAAGAATGGCTCTGGGAAGCTCCACAGAAATAAAGACACATATTTCAGAACCTGAAACATCTGTAAGTCAGGTAGATTCAAAACACGGCAGCTTTGAGTAAGATTACCTCTGCTCCATCATTCTTAAATTCTAATATATAAGCCTACCTGTTTGCAGATGCCAGAAATTCTATCAAAATGAACAGTCTTATATTTTATAATGAGTGAAATAGGTTTAAAATATTCCTGGAAGGGATGACATGCTGAACAAAGTTTATGCAAAAGATTGGGCTGATACCAGACTCATTAGAAACAGGTTAGACCTAACAGAAGGAGAGAAAGAAGGAGAGAAAGAAGTAGGAGAATGTGTTATAGATAGTAGCAAGGACTTTATATCTTTGCACACCTGTTTATCCCATTTCTTTCATCTCTATCTCTCCCTGAGACGGAGAATATATGGGGGTCACCCTGATTTAAAACCTCTTAAATTTAAAAAGATCTCCTTCCTTAGTCCCTCATCCCTCCTCCTGTTTCTAAAGCAGATCTCTGCTTCTCTTCTCAGAAAAACTCTCTAGAGTTATCTCTGCATTTTCTCTATGTCCTTCCCTGCCCACATATTTGTCCAGAAGATCCAGTCTGGCCTCATCCAAGCACTCACCCAAAATGACTCTTACATTAGTTAGTGGTCTCCTTGGAAGAGCCACTTGGAGCTAAACTACTAGCTACTTTTCTGATTGCATCTTATCCTGTCAACAGCATTTAACATGTTGTTTGCTCACTCCCTTCTTAAAATAAAGTGGATTATTCTATGTCATCACCTGGTCTGCTGTCTCTGCTACTTTAAGCGCTGCAACAGTACCGTAATCCTTCCTAACTGATCTTCCTGTTTTGATTCTTACCCTTTAGAATCATTCTGTCTGCATACAGCAGCCAGAGTGATGTCTTTAAACTGTAAATCTGATCATGCCACTCTCCAACTTAAACTCCATTGTTGTCATCCCACTGTACTTAGAATAAACACAAACTCCTTACCATAGCCCATAAAACTCGGGATAGTTTGGCTTCACCCTTTTGATCCGACAGGCCATTCAACTCCCAGACGAGGCTCCAAGGCCTTTGCACTTGCTACCTTCTCTTCCACTAGACCTCACTTCACACAGAGAGTAACTAGAGGCCTTCCCTGGTCACTGCATCAAAAGTAGCTACCTACACATAGAAACTTCTATGTTACCATTTAATTACTAGACTGTTATTTGATTCTTTCACCAAAACATAAACTCTACAACAGATAGGGTTTTGTCCATTTTGTACACAGCAGTATCCCTAGTATTATATACCAGCATCTGGGATATAGTAGTTTGTTGAATGAATGAATGAATGAATGAGAGTTGGAGCTAGTATTTGAATACAAAAGGCTGGTAGTTCAAAGAAAAAAAAAGAAATCCCGGGTTTAACAGCTGTGGTTGGAAGAGATTAGAATTTAGTTAGCCAGTTTTCCTCTCTCCGTTCAGATCTATAGGACATTTTTTGTCACGTGACCTGTGTCAGGGGCATGGAGCATGCCTGTCTCACAGGCAGAGCCAAGTACCCAGGTCTTCTAGACACTGCGCTGCTCGTAGCTTGTGATTTCCAAGCTGTGAGACCCAAAGGGTTACCGCACCACTTGTGAATTGGGCATTCTCCTAAGACAAATGAAGACTGTTCCAAGGAATGTAATGGATAAAGCTGCACTCCAGCAGGCACTGATTACACGTCTGCTCCGCCCACAGGCTAAGTAAGGGCTTTCACAGTGGCCAAAAGGAGTCCTGTTCTTCTTCTTCAAAGAGCACACCTTGCCTTAACTTGTATGATCCATGTTTTATATCCAACCCAACCACAGAAGAGATAAAGTGGGGATGAAATGATGGACATTAAACAATGATAACAGTGGGACCTGGAGTATACTATGCATTCCCAACAAAGGCGCTGTGAGACCCTTAGTGAGCAGATGATTCTAGGGTTGCGATTGTGAATTCATTTGTCTGTGCCATGACGGGGGGGGCAGTTTAAGAGAAAAGCCTTGCTGGGTGCCTACTTTCACATTCCCAACGAGGTGATTCTTGCAAAAAAAATGGCATCTTGTGATTAAAAAATGCCTATAAAATAAGCTTCCTAAATTTTCTTGTCAAGTTCACATTGCCAGGGCTTGAAAAAAATAAGCACGTTTATAAAATATACTTTTGAAGAAAATAAATACTTAAAAATATCATAGCTATATTTTTTTTAAAAATGTGAAGTATAATAAACAAGAGGGAGGAACATATTCACCACTATAATACAATGGTCAGTAGCATTTTGTTTTATTTACTTTCAGCTTTTTAAATTGTGCATGTTTATTTACCTATTTTTAAGTGTTGAAATAGAATGTCTTTTCTTCCAACATTCACTAATGATACCCTAAAATTTTAAGGATACCCGATGTTCACAGGCAGAGTGTAGAACAGCTTCCTCGTGGCCTGGTATCGTCAATGGCTATCCTCTGGTCAGGCAGTCCTGATTTTTTACAACTTGCTACTAACATAAATTATTCTGAAATAAACACCCTTTATTGCATGCTATTTTTAAACATTCAATTTGAGTCCTGGCTCTGTTATTGAGAGTCCTGTATCAAGTCACTCATCTCTTCCGAGGATTAGTTCAATTTCGTCATACGTAAACTGAGGATAATTTCTGCCCCACAGGATTATTGTTGTCAGGATTAAATCAGAATGTATGTGAAATCTTGCAGTACATGGTAGACATTCAGTAATGTTAGTGCCTGACCTGAAATCATTTGTAAAAGTAAGGTGAACATATTCTGGTCTTCTATTTGCAATTTTCCCCAAAAAACCTACTGCAATTAAAAGAAACTAAATTTAGAAATATTGGGATTGATGAGAGAATTCCAGTTGTGGTAAAAAACAATGTCTAATAAACATGAGACATGATTTTATTTTTCTTTTTTGTAAAAGTGGAAGATAACGTCATTAAAATTTTTAATTCTATCCAAAATAACCCTCTTGCTTTGTGGTAATCAAATAGGGAATTGATACCTGTTGGCATTTAAATTTAAAAACCTTCCTCCACCTTTTCTGAAGACTAGGATAAGACCTGTACCCTTTTGGTTAAACTTCAGGGAGGTTCTAAGACTATTTCTTACATTTATTAATCACTGTTGACCACCACAGTCACACCTGAGTTGCTACAGACCTGGGTATCAGCCAGGTCCTATATTCAGGTTCTAATGGAAATGTGACAAATGACACAATTTCTTTTTAGTGCCTTCAGTAAATTTTAGACGGTTAAGACAGGACTTTTCAAAATCTTTTCTAAATTACCAAGAAGCAATTAAAACAAGAAATTTATTTTTAATTTTATGTATCTTTCTTTTAAAAATATTTTGTTTATGCTGTTACAGTTGTCCTAATTTTCCCCCTTTGCCCCCCTCCATCTAACCTCCCACTCCCATAGTCAGTCCCCACACAGTTGCCCATGTCCATGGGCCATGCATATATGTTCCTTGACTAATTCCTTCATTTTTTAATTTTATTTATTTATCTTTAGAGGAGAAGGGAAGGAGAGAAATATCAATGTATCATTGCCTCTCGTGTGTCCCCTGCTGGGAACTGGCCTGCAACCCAGGCATGTGCCCTGACTGGGAATCAAACCACAATTGTGTGGTTCGCAGGCCCACGCTCAATCTACTGAGCTATGCCAGCCAGGGCTAATTCCTTCATTTTTATCAACCAGTTCCCACCTCCCCTGTCCCTCTTACAACTGTCAGTCTGTTCCATGTTTCTATGCCTCTGATTTTATTTTATTCATTAGTTTATTTTGTTCATTAGATCCCACATATAAGTGAGGTCATATGGTATTTGTTTTTCAGTGACTGGCTTATTTCACTTAGCATAATAGTACCCAGGTCATCCATGCTGTTGCAAAAGATAAGAGTTCCTTCATTTTACTGCTGCATAACATTCCATTGTGTAACTGTACCACAGCTTTTTTATCCACTCATCTATTGATGGGCACTTAAACTGTTTCCAGATCTTGGCTATTGTAAATAATGCTGCTATGAACATAGGGGTGCATAGATTCTGTTGGTGGGAATGCAGACTGGGCAGCCACTGTGGAAAACAGTATGGAGCTCAAAAAATTAAAAGTAGAACTGCCTTTTGAATGTAATTCCACTGCTGGGAATATGTCCTAAGAATCATGAAACACCAATTCAAAAGAATAATCTCATATTTCTTTTGCTGGGTGGCAATTACTCAGTTACACAATTTCTGAACCATGTGAAGTGAGAGGCAGGACACTGTATGAACTCAGAGGCCCTGAGATGCCCCTTTGATATGAAAACTAAGTGGTTATCTATTAGTTATAAGACTGAATAATTAGGCATTCAAGAAGCTTATGACTTTGTAATTTGTAAATTAACAAATACAAAAAGTACTCCTGAAACATTAGCATTTGAAGCCTCATCAGTTATGACTTGGATTGAATCTCTTACTGAAGGTAGCTTTGAACAGGGAAAACGGGGACATTCTTAAAAGCTCTAGCTCCTTGCCTGTTTTTTTCAAGATAATTAAGACCTTCAAATACCCTGGTTAATATTGCTCAAGAATGTTAAGAACTTCCTCAAAAAAAAAAAACAAAAAAAACCCCCAAGAATGGTTGTAGAGGGGAAATTCTTTTCAATGACTTCAAAAGTAATACAATTATGTTGTGGGGCTGGCATTGGAAAAAAATCTTAATAATTTAAGGTTTGAAAAAAATTCCACTGCTGATTGCACTCCACAGCAGTGTTCTTCCTCCATGTGGAAGTTCAGATTTGACAGCCTTGCTGAGGAAGCAGCCTAACACGCGTGAACCCCGGAGCTCCACTTTTCTGAAGACTCCAGATCCTTTCGGAATCAGAAACTAAAGTGTCAGCTCAGTCCTTCTCAACATCTTTTTCTTCATCGGAATGTGCACATTCTCAATGCACTGCCATGAGCGTGCACTTAAGTCTCTTCTGGGCTGAGGGACTCAGAGTTTAGAAGCTCCAAGTACTCGGAGCGAGGTAGATAGGCACACGTTCCGTGCTACCTCGGGGCATTGCTCCCCCTCTGATCCTCTCGGCACTGTTTTAAAGGAAAAGAGACTCCAACTTGAAAAAGGAAAATATCTAACTAAAGATTTTAAATATTTTCCTCCCAGATATCCAGTGGTACCCGTCTTAGGTGGAATTTTAATTATCATATTTTAAGTGAATTTTCAGATGTAAGTGTAAGACGTAAATTTTGATACACACATTCCCCTTTTTAAAAAATCCATCAGAATTTAAAATATGAGGATAGCAATTTTGGATCTGCTTTGATTTATCAATAAAAGAAGTCATTCACTGCTTATAGTGCTTTTTATGTATGCTGTACCTTGAAACCCATCACAACATCTAAACATGTCCTGATGTCATGATGAAAAAAGAGTTACAGACTGTTCTGATCTCAAAATCTCAAGGAAAATTGCTCACAGTGAGAGCCTGACATGTCATGGAGGCGGAGCATTGTAGACACAACCGTCCATTTGATATATTTTTCAGACTTCTGGGGTAGAGATAAGTGTGACCAGCTTCAAGTGAATTTATCCTGTGATTCTGACACTTGCAGCAGAAGGGAAATTGGAACTTGACGTACACAGCTGCACTGGCGCCGTCAGCGCATCCATCCACCATTAGGGCAAAGAGCAGAAAAGACTGGGACAGGAAAGGCATGCATATGATACACTGCCCATTGTTCTTCTTTCACTTGTTAGTGGGTATTACATGCTGAGACTCAGTATGCCAAGGTTTTAACAGCACTGGGAAAGAAATATGTTGCTTGTATTCTCTGCACATAGGGAATGTTATGTATCCTTGTTTCATAATGTGACTTAGAACTGCTGAGATTCTCTGTGTCTGTCAGCGAAGGCTTTTTCATCTTTTATCAGTTCAGAGATAAGCAACGTCTAGTTTCGGTCCTAAATATGGGCCACGAACACTCCCGACTACTTATTTGTCTTTTTCTCTATCAGAACCTAGTTGGTATTAAGTGGAAGAGCTCAGATGTGGGGCTCAAAAGCCCCGGGTTCAAATTCTGTGTGCTATTGTGTACTTTGGACATGTCTCTTCCGTAAAATTCCTATAAGCAATGCACTCCCATGAGGCACTTTGCATTAACATGTGACAGGGGCTACCACATAGTGTTTAATAATTAAATATAGGTTCCATTCTTATTAGCATTATGCTCCTTTACTGTTAAAACTACTGAAGTGGAATATGGTAATTCAAGTGCTTACTTAAAAAAAGAGTTGAAAGCTAATTCAAGACTAAAAATTATTTGGACCTCTTCTAATTAATATCTTCTGCACATAGTCATTTGCTTTTTCTCTTTGGAGTTCTATGACTTGATTTTTTTAAAGCCTCATTTCTCTCTTCTCCTTACGTTGGAGGGATAGATGCACCATTCAACTTTGTACCATAAAGAAATGTAAAAATAAACACTGATTAGGAAAGTTCTCCCTGTTAACACTAAGACTATAGCTTTCATCCGACTCACTAAGATATGAGTCCTAAGTTTGCTGGGAGGCAGCCAGGCTGTGTTCCTCTGGCTCTCTCAGCTCTTCCGCTTGTGGTTCACTGGGTACCCACCCATCCCCAGCTCCGACCCCCTGGCCTGGGGCTGCTCTCAGCCTTCCTGTTGCCCAGCTCTTCTTCAGTTACAAGGTCATTCTCAGCTCTCTGAGAAATTCTAGTCTTTTTCTTCTACTACAGTACAGTGATGTAAGCTATCCTCCTAAGATTTCCTCTGGTTTTTGGCTGTTATAAATCTCCCTTTTCTGCTCCACAGACTCCATATAAAAGACAAGGATCATTTTAGCTTCAACCATCTACTACTTAAAAAGGTGATAACTTCAGTGGATGGTATAACTGCAAAAGTGTGCTTCGTTTTGGGCAACAAAACACAGCATATGCCTGTCTGCTCACTTGTTCTCTCTCCCCCATTCTCTTCCTCCCCCACTCCTTGCTGCAGCTTGCCTCTGAATTATGGTATTTATTTAAAAAACATAACAAAATACCTGTAAGAGTTGAATATAATGACATGATGGATAAGCAAGCTGAACTGTCTCAGATTCTAGCAGTATTTCTAACAAAAAAGAAAACAAATGAAACTACAAGTAATTCTCCACAAGAATGTTCAGACTTCCAAGTGGCCCTCTGAATAGATTTTAATATTCTACCCTACTACGTTTCTTCTCTGGTAGACACATAATTGTCACAAACTGAATAGAAATATCCCTGTTCCTATTCCAGGAAACCTGGTTTAATAGTCCCTATGAAAATCAATAGGTTCCACCCGACAGAATGCTTGGAGAGGTCTCGCTTCACTTGATGCAGCTTGTTATCTGCAAACTACTTTCCTTAATGTGTTCTGAGACCTCAATTGGGCCCAAAAAGTCTATTTCAGCTAGTGATTTATTATCCCCCTCTTAGTCACTGACCGAAGGTGACCTTGTCCACACGTCTAGAGCACACTCACGAACGGTTCAAAGTGGCTACAGCAGTGCTCAATAGATGCAGAACTTGAACCCAAACTGACGCGGCCACCTCTCTTCCGTAGATCCCAGCAGCTGGAAAATGAACGGTCCGGGTTTCGTTTTCTACATTCTCACAGGTTAGACAGAAGGAGAAAAGATCAGGTGATCCTCAGTCTACCCAATGGTAAAAAATGATATTATTTCTATTTTAGAATGGAGGAACCCGAAAATCTCCCCTAATAGAGATGTCCTGGAGTTTCACCTACCAAGAATTTGAGAGGAAGCCTGTGTACATTCTGTAATTTAATCTAGAGCAACCTTTCAAATTCTCCTGCAGATTCATAGTTATATATACTCAAATGTTAACTCATAAGAATAAAAGGAAAATGAACAGAAGTTAAAAACGAACTCATAGAATGATTAGCAAGGTGCAATGTGTGGTTCTTCACCTAACTGAGAAGAGCACAAAAGGCCAAACCAGCACCTATGAAAAAATTTATAAAAGTCATGGGCACTTCCTAGGTGATTATTCATTAAGTAATTCAAGAAAAACATTTCCAGAAATGTACAGGTAACTTTACATTACAATGTATAAAATATGACAAAATTCAGACCTGGAGCAGCTTCTATGCTGTGATCTACTCCCACTGCTCTGGCAAGGAGCGTCAAAAGAGAGAGCCACAGGGCTGAAAATGTGCCAAATCCAGGAATCCCTGGCATCCAAGATTTGTTTAAGCAAAAGGTCATATGATCAGAATATTTATAGTGCCAGATTAAATTTACTGATACAATGGTAAAATATATGTCCATTTTTAGCAGAAATTATAAAAGCACTCTAAAAACAATGTAATTAATTTTATTCATTGAGAAATGCACAATATGTCTGGTGCTGCTAACTGTACAATTTTAAATCTAGCTAATGAGAGCATTAGAATTATGCAGAATGAACCAGTACTATTATAATATAAAATATCTGCATGGACCATTATAATTAGTAGTAAGAATAATGTTCATCATTTATTACCTGCTTCCTGGGTGATAAGAAATAGTGTACATAAATTACTTCATTTTTATCTTTGGTAGAACACCATGAGTTAGATGTTCTGAAACCCGCTTTACAGAAGAAGAAAGTGAGATTGAGAGATTTACATAATTTATTATAAAGTCACACAGATAATATGTGGTAGAAATGATCCTGAACTCAATGTGTCTGGGTCTAGGGCCCATGGTCTCACCCTACAACCGCACAGCCATCCATAGGAGTGTCAGATTACCAACACATGCTGGATTTGCACACTGAGATTAATTCTAAGACTCAATGGCCAGTATTTCATGAAAGGGCAGGGATTTTGCAGTAAGGTGCATGCAACCTTTTCCAAGAGTTGAGCCGCATGGCCAGAAATTTCATCTGAATTTTAGAATTCAAATATTTGTCTCCAAAATTCCAGGAACATAAGTAACTGGTGAGGGCAAGTTTCTTACATCTCAATCAGTTCTTCAGAAAGAGCCTTATTCATAGAACCAAAGGGTCATTATTTAAATACATCCTAAGGTATGAACTCCTAAGGAAGGTAAAGTACATAAATTGTTCCTGAAATAGTGAATCCATTATCACCGTGTCAGTCTTCAAAAGTTGCGATTCCATTGTACTCAGCGAAATTCAGTCCAGGCTGAAGGTTCCATCTGTTTAATCTGCTCAAATCTTGACACTTTTTCTTTCCTTTTGTGTAGTTTTAAGATCAGCATATTCAAAGTCATTTAACATCAGTAAGAAGGTTTCATCTTGTAAATCACTGGTTGTCCTATTAGCTGTGTCTGTCAGAACACTTTAATGGGCCAAAGTCATTAACTGGAAGAAGAAGCTTAGTAAATCCTTCCACTTTGTTTCAAGTTCTTCTAAACTTCACATCAAATGAAGATGACAAAGGGCTCATGCTAAAGAAAAAAAATAGCCTTCTTTCCTTCACACTTGATTTTTCTGTTTTTCAAAGTTCATAGTAAAAGTTCCACTATGCCCACGAGCCAATGAGTTCTTATGTGCAAAGTAATAAGGTATTTAGGGGTAAATGGCACTGCCTGTCTGACTGTTTCAAAAGAAAAAACTATAAAATAGGCCACCTTTTCCCAAGAGGAGAGTATGTGGAGGCAACTCCTCGTGATTTGACTTCTTTGGTATAAGAATCACTAATACGTGAAACAGGCTGACAGCTGTGGGGGGCGAGGAGGAAGGAGGAAGTGGTGGAAGGGGAAGAGATTAGACTCCTGGACACGGACAACGGAGAGGGGAATGACTGTGGGCGAGAGGCCTGGAGAGCTATGGAGGGGGCAAGAGGGAAAAATATGAGGACAACTGTGATAGAATAAATAATAAAAAAGTATTTAAAAAGAGTCATTAATACAAAGTGGAAAGAAGTTATAAATACAAATTAAAATAATGCTTCAATTTAATTTCCCTATTGTTTACTCTTATTACCCTCAAAGCTTTATCCTCATTAACGATTCAGTGAGACAAATCAACATTGTTTCTGGACACATCCAGGTTTTTTTCAGTGCAGTAAAAAGTTGGTTCAACTGTCATTTTCAATTTTCTGGCATGAAAATATACCTTTATTAGAGAATCACCAATACTTATAACATTTAGAAGCTGTAAGATCTTGCAATTCTTTCTAAATGGCCAAAAATAATGTTAAGTTATAATGAACAAAATCTCTATGCTGAAATTATATCTTTCCCCACACTTTCTGTTAATGAGAATTTTCATATATACTAACATGTTAAAATACCATCACGGACACCAGTGTATGGTCCTAAATTCAATTAGTTGTTGGTTTTGTCCCATTTTCATTCTCTCTCTTTCTCTCCCTCCATATGCTCTTTCTGCCTCTGTCCCTGTCTCTTTCTTTGTTGCACGCACGCACACACACACACACACACACACACACACATTTCCCCCACTCTCTCTCTCTTTTGATTTATGTGTTTTTAATGTATTCTAATTCCTGGATTATGGTTTTCTCTTTGAAGAATATAGTATCATCCTGACCAGTATGGCTCAGTTGGTTGGATATTCTTCCACAAAACAAAAGGTCACCAGTTGAATTCCTGGTCAGGGCACTTGCCTGGGTTGCAGGCTCAGTCCCAGGTCAGGGTGCATACGAGTGGCAGCCCATCAGTGTTTCCTCACAGCAATGTTTCTCTCTCTCTGTCTCCCTTCCTCCTCCCACCTCTAAAAATAAATAAACAAAATCTTAAGAAAAATAAAGTATGTGGTATTGTGTCCATTTATAAAATATATGGTAGTAAAAATATTTGTATTATAATTAGATGTTAACTTCCCACAGGGATATTTTATTAGCTAAAATACCTAACTGTCTGAACATGACAAGTCATGTTCATTATTAGTATTAACTCTGTTTTGTATCTGCCCAACAATGGACTATGGATTTCACCCCGAGTGCTGGTGCTTTAGTCTGCCTCCGTATGGACAAGTTAGAGTGTCTATCACTCAGACAGAGGAATTCCTAATGGATTCTCAATGATGATCAGGGTGGTTGATGGGGCAATAAGTCTCTTAATGTCCATGTAAATGGCATCCTTCCTAAACTATTAAACTATGAGAAGAGTAGTTAATGCTATCATGAAATAAAATTTGGGTAATGGTCCTGAAAAAGTATTTAAATAAATCCTGGGGAAGAGGATTATTTTTATCAAATAATTAAATGTCAAAGAGATAGGAAACCTTTATTGGAATTGTTATAGATAGTACTATGGGTGGAATTTTGTCCCCCCAGAAAAGATTTGTTGAAGTCCTAATTCCCAAGACTTTAGAATGTGACCTTATTTTGAAATTGAGCTGTTGTAGATGTAGGTAGTCAATTTAAGATGAGGTCATCCTGGAGTTGGTGTAGGCCTTTCATCTAGTAAGACTGGTGTCCTTATAAGAAGAAGGAAGTTTGGACACAGACATGCGCAGAGAAAAGGTGACATGCAGACATGCAGGGAGAAGATGGCCATGGGACAAGAGAGGCAGCAAATGAAGTGATGTATCCACAACAAGGAACAGCAAGCAGTTGCTGGCTGTCACCAGGAGCAAGGAGAGCAGCATGAAACAGATTCTCTCTTAGAGCCCTTGCAAGAAATCACCTGCGCTGACACCTTGATTTCAGACTTCTAGCGTTTGGAACTATACGAGTATAAAGTTCTGTTGTTTTAAGCCAGTTTGTGGTAGTTTCTTACGGCAGCTCCAGGAAACTCTCATAGATAAGAGATAGATAGATAGATACATAGATACATAGATGTTAAATAAGTCACCTTTCAGGCCTCTTAGGTTTAGGTTAAGTCATAAAATGAGGACCTAACACGATCCTGTGGAATATTATAGTGATTCCAAAGTTTTCAAATTGAACAATATGCATCTATTATAGTGAGCCACAAAAATTGCCATTTTGTAGGAAAAATGACTTACTAAAGGCAACTTTATGTGGCTCCATATAACAGATTACAGGTGTCCCTCGCTATATCGTGGTCCACTCATTGCGGCTTCACTGTATCGTGGGTAAAAACCCACAATGAGTGAACCACGATATAGCGAGGGATGACTGTATACTTCACCAGTGAGTACCCATACACAATTTTATATGTTGTTAAAGTTATGTAGGTTTAAAAGTGTCGAAAGTGTTTAAGAGCATATGAAGTGTTTATATGAGTGTAGGAAGGGTTTATAAAGCCTTAAAAATAAATAAATAATAAAATAAATATAACACCGCTGCTTCATGGATTTTCACCTGTCTCAAGGGTCTCTGGAACGTCTCCTGTGATAGGTGAGGGATCACTGTACACACATAATTCAAATTTTCTGAAATGCCTTTTTCTCCACAAGAGCAGATTCTAGGCTGAATTTGCTGGGAAGATTGTTTTCCCAGCATCAGTTTCCTTCTGTAAATAGATTCTGCAGCTTCATTCACTCTGCTTAGATAAGGAAGTTTCTGTCTCCCTGACCTACTTGGAATTAAACACTGGGGGCAATTGCTCTTTGAGGTTTTGCCTGCTACTTCTCCCATTTATACATCTCTTTGCATGGTTTATTCCAGGAGATAATGCTGAGGATTCTATGTAATTCATGTTCAAAGCTGAGGTTTCTCCAGGGGATTTTCTCTCGTTCCATCTGGCACAGTAGTAACTGCGTTTGACAACATCTGCCTTACAGCACTGCTCTGCTGCTCCATCTGACTCTTGGTTCCCATCCATGTTTTCTTCCTGCCTGACTTCTCAGGAAGATGTTTCCACAACAGAGGTGGAGAAGAGAATACAGTGAGGGTGAACCAGAGCTTTATTTTCCAATGAATGTGAGCCATGAACCCACCAAATGTCTTGACCTATCTCTTACTCCAATTGGCCCAAAGATTTTTGCCTTTAATCAGTACTTGCTAAGGCAGTCCTTTGTCTTTCAGGACTCTGAGCATTCAAAAGTCAATTTGAAATGTTTATTTTTCTATATGTTCATGTATCTACTTCTCTTTAAATTTTCCTCAAATATGAAAAGAAAAATAACCACTCACAAATTTTACTGACAATTTTTTAACCAGCAGGAAAGGATACAACCAATTTCTAGGAGACAAGCCTAAAACTGGCTAAGGCATGCCCATTTAGCTCCATCAGAAGTAGATGCAGGGTCCGGTAGAAGTAACTCCTGCTTGAGTGTGGTTGGTAGGGTAATAATATGGGTGTAATAATTCATAGTTTTAATTTGAACATTAATTCATCTGAAAGTTCATATGGTATACTTGAGTATGATATTGTTATGTTACAGAATTACATGCCTATGATTTTGTAATAAAAAGGGACATCTTTGTGCTGAACCTTGGATTTAACAGAAAATTTTAAATCATACTTGGTTCAAATAAACTTTATGAGTATAGGAAGTTGCTCTAAGAGAAAATTCCAAACCTTACCAATCAAAAGATTACTCTACATTCTCAACTTAAATAATTGCCTACACTAAGCAGGAAATCCAGACTATAGAGTTGATTAGTAGCAATTGCCACTTAAATTATTACATACTTCATTTAAACTGTCATTGTTAGTTTGCTATGGCTTTAAATTCTAACATTGACTTCATTAAAACTGTCATTGTTAGTTTGCTATGGCTTTAAATTCTGACATTGTTTCTCAACACCATTCTACTTCTACTTAATTGAATACCCTGAGCCGATATTCTCTTCTTCATGAAAGGAGGCTGTAAAAGTTCCGTGCCAGACAACGCATGGACAGGTGGTGATATTAAGTTGTCTTTAGAAGAGAAAAAAGGCAATTGGCCTAACGCAGGTATTATTAGACTTCAAAATTCATGATCCTTCTCAGCGTACTTTATAACTTGGTGTCCAGAGGTGCGTATATTTCACATATTTGTTCACATACAATTTAAGAAAGGAAGAATGTGCAGTAAAATAATGTGTTGTCTTTCTGTGGTTTTACAAGGAGAAAGCACCTGAGGACAGCAAATGCAGGTAGGGTATTATAATGACTAATGCGCTGTGGGGCACAGGAAGTATTACATCCTGCACGCATGTGTATTTTGCACTTTCACCTGACGCAGTTCTCACTCATTGGAGATGAGCCTAAGTAACTTTTGCCTCTTCAGCTCTCCTACAAGTGTAGAGCAAAAAGAAGCCACCCCCAAACAAAAGTTTCTCTTATTGTTCAAATACAAGCTTCTTAGATGAGCCAGTTCAGTCCCAGAAACATTAGTCTTTGTCCAGCTGTACTTTACGGAAGCAAAACCAACATTTGAAAATCTAGGCATATATGTATATCTAAAATCATGCTAATATACAAAGCAGGGTTCTTCTGGCAGCTCTAAATGTTTTTCCTCTCCACACTTCCACCTGCAATCACATCCAGTCCAAGATGGGGTTACTTTCAGAGTCAAGCGGTTTCTACCAGACAACAAACAGCCCATCCGGAACCACTCTCATAATCGAGATTCAAACGACTTCATTGCACTTAGTGGCTCTCTGGCCCCTTTGTCCTTTGAATCAAAGCTTCTGGTCTCTCCAGGTAACAGATCCCTTAGAGATGCTATTATATATAATGAAAAAACTTACTGTTTTCTTTAACACTTTGAGAGCATAAGGCTTCTGAGTCCCCTTCTGTTTGCATCTGTACACAATGGATGTAGCACCCCTTGAGGGGGAAAAAGACAAAAAGAAAAGGTTATGCTCTGGACATGAAATAAAAGGGAGAAATTAAAAATAAGCATGTCTTTCAGTTACCCAAATAACTGACAAGTGAATACAGTTTGCTCAGAAAAACTCCAGGTTTCTCAGTCTGCTGTCTTCCTTTCCTCCATCCCTACACGAGAGACAGCATACTTAATGGCTGCTGCATTCAGTGGCTCTGGGATAAGCCAGGCCCTATGGTGAGCATAGCTTGTGGAGCCCATCCACCCAACAGCAGGGTCCCTGAGCTTTCTTAAAAGGATGTGTCTCGGGTGAAACATAGCACAGTGGCTTCAGTGAGAGGGTTTGAGTTTAGCACTCAGCTATATGGGTCAAGACAGTCTCCACTACTCGGCAAGGGAGCTGGGGACCCTTGAGAATTTACGCCATTTAGTGCCCTGGCTTTCTCCCAAAGAAAGTGTTAGTTCCATAGAGATTCTGACCCCTTCATCTTGGTGCATACTTCTACCACTTACTTCACATGCCCTAACAAAAAGAATTATGTAAAATGTTCAGGAGAAAGTATTATAAAAATGGTTAAAGATACATAGGAAAAAAGTAGATCTCTCTATAAAAAAGCTTGAAGATGTACAGAATGGTTTTTACCTGTAAAGGAGAATGGTAAAAAGGGACTCAATACTTAGTTTCATGTATGTGCAAAGTTACCAAAAGGAGAATATTGAGAAGCAGGTCACTGTGGTCCTGATGTGTCCTCTCCACACATGGGGGCACGAGAAGAAGACAGACAAAAATAGACTCACAGACCAACAGGCCTAAGTCTCAACTTCAGGTACATCTTAAAAGAAGATCAGTCAAAGTAAATCTGAGACTTAGAAGATTAAGCCAAAGGACTTCTTATGATATATTCAGTCCCGTATTTTTGATATTTTAAGCACAAAAGAATAATGTAAGTCAAAATATTCCCAGATAGCCTACACACAACACATCTTTAACACAGCCAGTAACTGATGTTGTAAATGCTAGTGGATTTTAACATTTCAACATATTTTTAAAAACTTTGGTAAGATATAACATACATAAATATTCTAGAAATGGAGTAAATGGAGGTAAATACATAATTCATCTTTGTTAATTGCTCTAAAAGACAACTACCTAAAACCAAAATATTAACAATGCATTATGTGTATAGAATATGTAATAGTAAAATATATGACGACCACAGCATGAAGAATGGGGAAAATAGGGAAAACACTATTAATGCCTTATACTATGTGGTAAGAATAATTATATTATTCAAAAGTAAGTTGATTGATCAAAGATGTATATCCTTTAACCTAAAGAAATAAGTAAAATTATCTTATAAAAATTAATAATAAATCAGCAAAGAGCTAAAATAGAAAATCAAAAATGATATGCAAAGTAGATAAAACAAATTAAAAATAAAACAGCTAACAATATATGGTGGGTTTCAATCCAATCATATTAATAAATATATTAAATGTAAATTCTATAAACACATCAATTAAAAATAGATAGTTAGACTGGATTCAAAAATCAAGAACAAACTATATACTGAAACACATTTTAAATATAAAGGCATAAATAGGTTAAAAATAAAATCGTAGGAAAGAGATACTATGCAAACCCTGATCAAAAGTAGAAATAGCTATATTAATGTTAGGTAACCTAGACTTCAGAACAAGGATTAAGTGAGACATTACTTATGAAAGGGTCCATTTCCCGAAATGACAGAACAAGTATAACTGTGTATGCATCTACCAATAGCACTTCAATATACATGAAGCAAAAACTGATAGAAGTAAAAGGAGAAATGGACAAATCCACAAATATAATTGGAGACTTCAAGACACCCTATTAACAACTGACTTCCTAAAAAGTGGAAACATTTGCACTAAGAATATAGAACACACGACCAGCACTTTCTACTAAAATAACCTAATTCACAACTTGAGAAAATGTCACATAAAAACAGCAGAATACATATTCTCTTTAAAGTTATAGGAATCACATACTTGATTCCCAGATTTACTATAAAGCTACAGAAATCAAGAGAATGCTATGAGAGAAAAAACAAATATGGAAACAAATGGAACAGAAAAAAGAATCCAGGAGTCATCTTTCACATATATGGCCAATCGGTGTCTGACAAAGGTAAAAAGGCAACTCAGTGGAGAAAGGATGGTCCTTCCAACTGTGAATAATGCCAGAACAACTAGATATATACCCATATGCAAAAAAAATACCCACTAAAATCTTTATATAACCTCATGCTATGCAAAAATTGCTTAAAATGGATCATAAATATAAATGAAAAACCTAGAACTCCAAAGCATTTTGGCAATGATTTCTCATATACAAACCCAAAAGCACAGTGAATGAAAGAACAAATAAATTGAATTTTATTTAAATTAATAATATTTATTCTTTGAAAGTCACAGACAAGGAGAAAATATATGCAAATCACATATCTCATAAAATACTTGTATTTGGAATTATTTAAAAACCTGGGAGGCCAATAATAAGGAAACAAACAATGCATTTATAAAATGGGCAAAAGATTTAAACATATACTTCACCAAAGAAAATATATGAATGGAAAATAAGCATAAAGATGCTCCTTATCATTAATTATGAGGGAAGTGAAAATTAAAGCCTTAAAAATTTAAAAATGGATCTGCCTTTTGACCCAGCAATCCCACTTCTGGGAATATATCTGAAAGAACCCAAAATGCTAATTTGAAAGAACGTAAGCACCCCTATGTTCATTGCAGCATTATTTACAATCACCAAGGTATGGAAGCTGCCCAAGTGTCCATCGGTAGATGAGTAGATAAAACAACTTGAGACATTTATATAATGGAATACTACTTGGTTATAAAAAAAACAAAACAAAACAAGACATTTTACCCTCTGTGACAGTATGGATGGACCTGGAGAATATTATGCTACATGAAATAAGCCAGTCAGAGAAAGACAAATACCATATGCTTTCACTCATATGTGGAATCTAATGAACAAACTGAACTAACAAGCAAAATAGAGACAGACCCATAGATGGAGAGGAGCATGATAGCTAAGGGGGGCAATTGAGCAAAAAGGAAAAAGGATTCATGGACATGGACAACAGCGTGGTGATTGCAGGGGAGGCATAAAGGGTACAAATGGTAATAGAAAATAGAAAAAATACAATTAAAAAAAGAGAAAAAAAACACAGTGAGCTGCAACTACACACTTATTTGACACCTTATTTAAAAGAGAGACAGAGACAGAGAGAGAATATATGAGCTGGCAAGGATGGGAAGCAATGGAACTCTCATGCATGGCTGATGGGAATGCAAAATGATAGAGCTGCTTTGGAAAATAGCTCGGTAGTTCTTTATAAAATTAAGGATATTATATGATTGATCCATCTTACTTCCACGTATTTACCAAGATGAAAGCTATGTTCACTCACAACTTGAACACGAATCATCATACCACTTATCAGTAATCATCAAAAACTTCAAATAACACCAATATCCCTCAAATGAGAAATGAACTGATAACCTGTGGCACATCTATATAGTGAAAGACTACCCAGAAACAAAAAGAAATGAACTAGGGTACACATAACAACCTGGGTGATTCTCTGATCTAACCTAATATCCTAAGTGAAAGAAACTAGGTTCAAAAGGCTACAAACTGTGTGACTCATTTACATAGTATTCTTGCAAGGACAAAAGTATAGGCAGAGAAAATAGATCAGTTGTAATTGGGGGGGGGGCTCAGAGATAGTGAGAGGTTTGACTACAAGTGAGTGTGGGAAAATTTTTTAGGATGATGCAATTTTTCTATATCTTGATTGTGGATGTATTTACACATATTTAAACATTGTCAAAATAAGTAGAACTATACAACAAAATAGATAAAATTTACTGTATTTATACTATAACTTAATAAAAATACAGTAAAAAAAACCTTTCCAAGAAAACCATATTGCTCAAAAAACTATATTGCTCAAGAAAACCAAAGGCAAGATGAAAAACTATATTAGCAAATACAGCCTATAACATCCAATTCATTCTATTTTTATTTTATGGAAACTGATGAAACTTTTTAAAAAGAAAAAAGAGAAATGCTTTGGAACATCAAGAAACACTAAATATCTAATTTAATTCTATATCAATTGAAAAATTATTATATTCAATGATTCATGTAAAGAAAAATATATTAAATAGCATCAGTCCTTTATCATTTTCTCATCACATTAACTTATTAATAATTTCAATGTATAAATTATTATCTTAGCAAAACTTTAAAGCTTTTTTTAACAAAGTACACTCTTCACTGATCATCTCAGGACACAAGTATGTTAAAATTAACTTTTTGAAATGGATATGAAGAATCTATATAAAAAATCTAATTTCATTTTGCTAAGTAATGGACTTACTAATATTAATAGACCTTTTGATTTTTTCCAGCTTTGAGATATAATTAATGTATAACATCCTGTAACTTTAAGTTGCACAATGTAATGATTTCATGTGTGTAATCACAAAATGTTACCAAAATAATAATAATGTTAGTTAACATATCTATCACCTCACATAGGTAAAATTTTAGAAATAACTTTTTAAAGAATAAAAAGATTAGTTAAAAGAGTAGAACAACCCAAGTAAATATATATATAGTATTTTAATAATTTTTCAAAAATATAATTTATATTCTTTGCTAAAATTGGTTGTAATAATTTGTTAACATAATTTAAGAAAAAATCATATCTTACTATGTTTATATAAAAATAAAAATTATTTTGCACATTAACAATTTTTAATATAGAAAGAGGATGCTGTTATAGTGTTGTATTCTTATTTCAAAAATAGATTATATAAAGAGAGAATCAACATGAAATCCAAAGAAAGGAGATCCAAAGAAAGGAGATCCAAAGAAAGGAGATTATAGATTAATGGATATTATATTCATAGTTATTCAACTAGAAAAATAGCTTCAATACTCGTGTCTATTCATTTATAACATATTATTTAACAAAAAGTCCAAGGAATGTAGAAATTAGATTTTTTTCTCCTATTATTTGATAAGAATGAAAATCAATACTGCTTGGGAGTCAGAGCTGCAATTCCACCTTTGCATTGGTTTTCTGCAACAGAAATCTTGGAAAAATGATTTCTTAGTTCTAGCCTTGTCTAATATGGTTGGTTATAACAAAAAAGGTTAAAAGCAAAAAGCTGTAAGTGTAGACTACCATGTTTCACATCAGCAGAAGAAGCAGTAAAAGCTGTAATGTGTTTGGGAAGTCATGTGTACATGATAACTGTAACATGACGTATATGCTATTTTATATGTGTATTATATGCACACACATTATAGCCCCTGTTAAGCTGTTAAGAAGCACTTGATGTTGGTACCCAGCCAGACTGGTACCCAGCCAAACTTATGGATGAGTGGAAAAAGCTCCATGTATATCTACTTAGAGTCATTTCAGGTTTAGAGTCCTCTGCTACTCGTTTAGGGCTACTTAGTGAAAAAAAAAAAAGGAGGAATGGGGCATTTTGTCCCACAATTTATCTTTACATGTTCCCCACACCCAAAATTTAAGGAACTATCAAATTTTTTTCATCTCTCATAACTCAGGTTTTATTCTTTTCTTTCTTTTTTAATTCTCTCAGTCCATTATTCTCCCCTTTGTTCTCCTTTCTTGTTCTCCTTTATTTTCTTCCTCCAAAAGAAATTCAAGCATATTGATCTGTCTACCCACCAGCTGAGAGACAGATATCTGAATGCATTCACAGTGCCAGGTGGAGTCCAATTCTAATTTCAAATTGAAGCAAGAAGTCAGAAGTCTGAATTCAGATCAGCGTCTTAGGGAATTAGGATGCGATTGCACAATGCTAAGACAACTTAGTATCATGGGCATTCTCTCATTAATGGAGAATATCAATTAGAGACTGATTTTCTAGGGGGGTGGGAAACCTAGTGGGACATTTGTGATTGTCTGGATTGAAGCAATAGGGCTTGGATTCCCTTGCTATTTAACCCACAACCTGCTCTTCAGAAATGCAAGAGAACTTCAGATACAGAATACTTTACTCAGCTGTAAGAAAAGGCAAAATACTTCCATTTGTGACAAGATGAATGGACTTTTACGCTGAGTAAAATAAGTCAGTCAGAAAAAGCTAGGAACCATATGATTTCACTGATATGTGAGATACAAAACTGAAACTCATGGACACAGACAACAGTGTTGTGGTTGCCAGAGGGAAGGTGGGGGTCAGGTGGGATATGGAGGGGGCCCTAATATAAGGTGACGGAATGTGGTTTGACTTCAGGTGGTGGGCACTCAATGCAATGTACAGAAATGCACACTTGCAACCTATGTGATCCTATTAATGTCACCCCAGTTAACAATAAAATTATTTTAAAATAATCTCTTAAAAGATAGAAGTCTGGAAGTCTTTGCTCCTCTGTGTCTCTGTAGTGACATGCCTCACAGCCGTGTAAAACTGTCACTGCTAAGGGTATCAGGCAGTATAAGTTATTGAAGAATTTCACTTTTTTAAAATGGGGGGCATCTTGAGATGGAACCAAAGAATCTCGTTCTCTTTTGCTAACAAAGAAGGTTCTTCATTAAAGAATATAGTTATACCAAAACTTAATCATTTTAAAACATTTTAATGCATTTATTACTTGTTCTGTTTGTTTTTGCATTTGATTTTTAATTTTTTAAATTTTCAATGTGTGTAGGTGCTTGCAGGAAAGAGCCTCCTAATGCTCATTATGAAAAGGTCTAAAAGCAAAGCTGTGATTTCTAAGAACTATCAATCATCTGTTAAAAATATAATGTGTGCAATTCTACTTATCAATGTATAGCTTCTACGTGGTTGACTTGCTATTATTTAACAAGCAAGCCTATTCTTTTCATTGATTTTTAAAAAATTAGATAAATTATTAAAGAAGAATGGTTATAACCTCAAAATTGATTCTTCTTGGGAGTGAGAATGAAGTCATATCCAGGAACAGGTGCCCGAAAAAGTCAAAGTCTGTGAGTGTTTAATGTCAGCACACGTTTGGCCCCATTCCTGTGACAGGTTTTCGTTGTTTCATTCTCCATCTCTGTCCGCCTGCAACTCCTCCATGCTCTTCGATACTTGAGTATTTCAAAATGTTTTTTGTCACCAAGGACAAAAGAAATTGGAGCCTTAAATCAACAAAGAACAGGAGGAAAAACTGCTTAACTGGCTTAATTACTGATTTGGTATTTTCAATCTACAACTTGAAGAACAGCTAACTCTTAGAATTTAAAAAGTTATTAGACCTAGAGGCTCTCCAAGTGAGTTAAATATTACAGTTTTAAAATAAATCACAAAAGCATATCATGTTGAGGAATGATATTGAACCCCAGATTTTGGGCAGTGCTCAAGCCCTGGGCTTTACTAAGCCCTGAGTGGAGAAGACTCTGCCCGTAACTCCCCTCCCCTCCTCTGGCTCATGTACTTGCTGAATTCTGCAGGGGGTGAGGGCAAGCACCCTCTTTCAATACCACGTTCCCCTTCCTGGGGTTGTCTCTTTTATTTTGAAATGTCTTCATTTTACTCTCATTTTTGAGACATATTTTCACTAGATATAGAATTCCGGCTGGTAATTTTTCCCCCATATTTAAAGGTATTTTCCACTGTCTTCTGTCCTCTATTTTCTTTCTGATGAGATATCAGCCATCATTCATATCATTGTACTCTGGATAGATCGTATCTTCTCTGGCTGCTTTAAAGATGTTTTCTTTATCTTCTACTCTTGCCTCTTGACTATGTACCTATATTTTGTTTTCTTTTCATTTATTATGATTGTTGCTCAATGAACTACTTTGATCTGCAACATCCTTTACCAAATTTGGAAAACATTTGCTTATTATTCTGTAAAACTTTTTTTTCGTCTAATTCTTTGTCGCCTTTATCTCTGGGACACATATAGCCTTCCTGGTATTTTCCCACAAGTTTTTGAGGGTTTATTCCTTTTTATCAGTTATTTTTTTCCAATCTTCATATTAGATGATTCCTATTGATTTGCTTTAAAGTTCACTGACATTTTCTTCTTCAGCCTGTAATCCAGTCTTAAGCTTATGAATTTTTAATTTCATGTAATATACTTTTCAATTCTAAAATTTCCATTAGGCTCTTTTTTTAGTTCCTATTTCTGTGCTGAGATACCCCATATGTTCACTCATTATGCCCATATTTTGCTTCATGTTCTTGAATGAATTTACCGTATTTGTTGCACACTCTTCATCTGCTGATTTCAACATCTGGGCTATCTCCACGTTTATCCTGCTCCTTTGAATGTCTGGCTAGTCCTTTTTTTTATTGTATGATCAACACTTTTAGATGATACACACTAGGGAGTCTGGATTATGTTACCATCTTTCAAAGAGAGTTGACTTTTAGTGGTAGGCAGTTTAACTTGGTAAATCTTTTTAATCCTGTCCAGTTTGGTTGTAACAGCAGCTCTATTTGGGCTTTTTTCTTGGCCCTGTGTTATGGTCCTTCTCTAGGGTCGGACTTTACTCCTAAGGTGTGACCTCTCTGAGGTCTCAACCAAATATCTGAGATGCTCAGTAAAGTCTCTTTGCCCTTGGCCAGAGATCCAGTGTCTTCTCACAGTTCTTGTCTATCTTCACTATTAGAGTGAAGATATTGGTTAGCTTGTGGCCCTACTCAGAGGCTCCTGCTTAGCCTCCTAAAATCCCATACTTGTCCTAGTTAATGTGGTACTCATCTTGTCTTTCCCTTCCCTCAGGGATCACAGCCTATACTGCCCACTGTTCAGTGACTAAAGACAACTGTCTAATGCAGTATGTCCAAGTCATTTATGGAAGAATGTCAAGCATGGTACATGCTACTCCATCATTCTGCCAGAGCAGAACTCCTCCCTTACAAACTTAATTTTTATTAAGTTTGTGTATTCAAACTTTATTAGTTTGTTTATTCACCTTATTGTGTATGAACCAGACATTAATGTGCAAAAGAGAAAAACAGTATGTTTATTCTTTATGCATTTATCAATAGTACATTACAAATGTTGGCAAAGCTTGTCATTGCAGGAAATTAGTAAATGAGCTGAGTTAAATTCCCCTTTGTTGATGTTGAAAAACATCAACAGCTTTTGCTATTGTTTCCTGAAGAGAGATATAATTTTATTATGTCAAAACACTGTGCCCAAGAATTTTTCCTGTTGAAAAGATGATCAAACAAACATATTTTAGAACAAAATAATGGACCCATTTGAGATCACAGGCCTTGAGACTACCCCTATGGCTGCTTCTAAAGGATTCCTGTGGCTGAGAGCTGCACCAGATGGCTGATACAGAGGAGGAAGAGATTTCATCTCTTCCAGGTGTGACTTCGTCTCGTCACTGGCATTCAGTGACATTTAGCATTTAATATAACAAAACTGAGAGGAATAGACATCAGTATGATCACTCCTTTAACAAGAGGCTTAGCAGAGAGGCAAGGCTTGTAGCTTGTTGAGCGCAAAGATGTTTTGTTTGGCTTGACAGGGTTATTAAAATGTTGAATGTCTTGTCAACACTTAAATATTTCAAAAATAAATTAAGCTTTCCAGCTTCTCTTGAATCTGGCAACACTCGTTTTTCATTTGTGTCCAGCAGCAGTTGGACTACAACCTGAGTAGTAACCATCTTTTAGAGTGGGCCTGTGGTGCCCCTCCCAGTTTAACTCATTTACACCACCTCTCAGTTCCTGGGCATGCTCAGTTGCCTCCCTTAATGTAATAAATCCTTAGGAAGTGAGGAAAGCTGATAACCAAAGTGGAGAAACATCTAAAGACTTCCTTCCGGAGATGTAGGTGGGATTATCATTTGTAGAACTTATTCCACTTCTCTGCTTTCAAATTCAGTTTAGTGGTTAAAAGTACATGCTTATTATTCTATTTCACTGTATCAAAGACACCATAATTTGAAGAGGTATCATTATGCAAAGATTACTGAAGAAAAGGAAACCTGCCACCATTTAACAGTAGCCTCCCATGGACTGAAGGATGCATCCCAATTACAGAGATGTAAATAGTACCACACATTAATAGCACTTTCTCAACTACACACCAATTCCAATCTCTTCATAATTTCCATTCCCACTGCCATCACCTCCTGAATAGGCTCCAGGCCTAATCTCAACCCCTTCAGTCCTCCTGCATTCTACTAATAGAACAATATTTCTCCAATAGAAATCTGGCCAAGGAACTCCAGTGTGATCGCTGTGAGCATGAGAATGAGAAGGATCAGGTTCCTTGGCAAATCATACGAGATCATTTACCATCTTGCTTTACTCTTTTCTGGTCTCACCTTCTCTTGCCCTCCCTCTTATACCGAGCACTGCCAGATTCACTCAATTCTTAAGCATTTTGCCCTTTGTGCTGGAATCATCTCCTCCAATTTTCTGGCTAACAAGATTTTAGTTAAGCCTTAATTCAGCGAGAACATCACCTCTTATCAGAAACCTCCCATGGCACACATACTGCACATTTTCATTCCATTCTGGAGGCATTTGAAGCTAGCTTGGTCCACCTCTGCCCCTGACGTCTGCTTGTGGTTTATTCACACACACAACTATTTAGACCAGAGCTCACACCATTGACATGATGGCAGCTTGTAAGCTGATTTCACCACTCAGACACACTGTGCCTACCAGATGTTTGGACAATTTTTGTAATTTGATATCAACATTAAAAGCAGACATTTCACATTTTAAGATAACTAAATCCAGAAACATGGAATTAGGGCTTCTGGATAGCTGCAACCAACTAAAGCCATGGTAAAGGCTGCCCCATCCAGATGAGATGTGTTTTTCTACAGTGTGTCAGGAAACCCATCAGCTCCCCTGGTTTTTAGTATGTCTTTTCACTCATTTACAATACAGGCCTGGACTCTGTAAGCATCAGAGTCTGCAACCTTTCAGTAGACTATGAACTCCTTCAATTAAGATCTTAATGATCTATGTCCCTGGTGCCTAGCACAGAGCCTGGCATATATTGTTGGAGTTTGAAAAATACTTTATGTATTGAATTGGATAATCTAATATGATAATTGCAAAACTCCAGTGCAGAGGCTGGCATTATGACTCATCACTGATAAAGAATCTATAGTTCAGGAAGGTAATACCTTGTTCAAAAAGACATGGTTCTGATCTTAAGTGGACAAGATGGTGACAGAGTAAGTGAAAGTTACACCAACCTCCTCTCAGGACAAGGCTGGAATTACAATTAATTAAAGAAAAATCATCCTGAATAACCAACTGAACACTAACTGGAGAAAAGCCTTATAACCAAGGACATGAGGAAGAAACCACTTCACCACAAGAAAAAAAGCTAGGGAATGCAGAGGAGGCACAAGAGGGCTGGCTGGGCTTCCACAGGTGGGAGCTAAAGATCCGGAAGGATATTTCAAAGGCCATGGGGTTCCCCCTCGGAAGTGTTGGGCCTAAACCCCAAACTAGGTTCCCAAGCCTATAGCAGCAAAACTGAGAAAGGAACTCAAATAACATCTAGCTTAGAAAAGCAGTGGGATTCCTGTTAGCCAGAGAGAGATGGCTGGAGACACAGAGAGACTATTAAAGGGCCAACACACAAAATTCCATTTGCTGTCACTTGTCCTAAGCTCTGGGAAAGGGAGGGCAGAGTGGACTGGAGATGCATGAGGAGAGTCCGGGGCTGGTGGCTCTAGGGAGAGAGCTGAGGGAATAGTCACCAAGAGCCCTGGGCATTCCCCATACAGCAGAGGCCATCTTTCTCAGGTGGAACACTCTTCTCCTGGTGTTATCAGCCTAATGGGGAAGCAATAGCCCCCCACACAGGAATTACCTAGCTGCAGCCTGTGGAGCACGGGCTGCTGAGTATAGCTGAAGGTTTTTACCTTGGTGATTAAATTTAGCAACTAAGGTGGATCGATCTCTGGGAGTTCTGAGGCTTTAGCTAAATCTTCCCTAGGCCTGGTGCTGGTAAAAGCTGGCTTTGACATGCAGCCTAGTTTTTTCTGCACACAAACAGGCCCAGCAGAGAGAGCCACAGGCAGTGGATACCTAAGGGCTCCAAACAAGTTGCCTAGGGCAAGTCACAGGAAGTGTCTTGCCCTAGACCAGTTTTTGCAGATCTACCTGATACACAGAAACAAACACAAAGAGGCAGCCAAAATGGAAAGACAAAAACAGAAGCCCAAATAAAGCAACAAGACAGGCTCCCAAGGAAGAACTAAATGAAAAGGAGGCAAGCAATTTATTAGATAAAGAATTTAGAGTAGTAATTATAAGGATACTCAACAGCATGAGAAAAGACATAGAAACAATAAAAAAGAACCAGTCAGAAATAAAAAGAGCAATATCTAAAATAAATAATGCACTGGAAGGAATAAAGAATAGGTTAGAAGAAGCAGAGAATCAAATCAGCAATTTGGAGGACAAGGTAGAAAAAAAACACCCAACCAGAGCAGAAAAAAGAAAAAAAGAATTTAAAGAATTAAAGAGAGCTTTAAAGACCTTTGAGACAACATGAAGTTGTCCCAAACATCTACATCATGGGAATACCAGAAGGCCAGGAAAGGAAGCAAGGGATCAGGAACCTATTTGAAGAAATAATGACCCCAAATGTCCTCATTCTGGTAAATGAAAAGACATACAAGTCCAGGAAGTGCAGGGGGTCCTAAATTAGATGGACCCAAAGAGGCACACACCAAGACACATCATAACTAAAATGGCAAAGCTTAAATACAAAGAGAGAATCCTAAAAGCCACAAGAGAAAATCAGGGAGTCCTACAAGGGAGCTCCCATTAGACTATCATCAGCAGAAACATTTCAGGACAGAAGGGATTGGCATGCAGTATTCAAGGTGATGAAAAGCAAAGACCTACAACCAAGGCCACTTTACCCAGAAAGGCTATCATTTAAAATTCTAGGAGAAATAGGCCCTGGCTGGCGTAGCTCAGTGGATTGAGCGCGAGCCTGTGAACCACACAATCGCGGTTCGATTCCCAGTCAGGGCACATGCCTGGGTTGTGGGCAAGTTCCCGGCAGGGGACACACCAGAGGCAACCATACATTGATATTTCTCTCTCTCTCCCCTTCCTTTCCCCTCTAAAGATAAATAAATAAAATCTAGAAAAAAATTTTTTTAAAGATTTTTAAAAAATTGTAGGAGAAATAAAGAGCTTCCCAGACAAGAAAATGCTAAAGGAGCCCTGGTGGTATGGCTCAGTGGATTGAGCATGACCTGCAGACCAGAGAGTTATCAGGTTGGTTCCCTGTCAAGGCACATGCCTGGGTTGCCAGCCAGTAGGGAGTGTGCAAGAAGCAACCCACTGATGTTTCTCTCCCTCCTTTCTCCTCTTTCTATAAACAAATAAACAAAATATTTTTTAAAAAAGAAAAAGAAAAACCCAAAGGAATATGTTAACACCAAACCCATCCTGCAACAAATATTAAAGGGCTTGCTAAAGAAGAAGAAAAAAATGAAAAAAGGAAATAAACATAGGAAAATAGTTTTAAAATAAAGTGGTAATAAATATGAATCTATCTATAATCATCTTAAATGTAAATGGCTTAAATGCTCCAACCAAAAGACATAGGGTAGCTGAATGGATAAGAAAACAAGGCCCATATATATGTTGCCTCCAAGAGACTGATTTCAGATCAAAATTGACACATACTAAAAGTAAAAGGATGAAAAAAGATGTATCAGGCATATGGAAAGAAGAAAAAAGCTGAGGTAGCAATACTTACATTCAACAAAATAGACTTTAAAACTAAGGCTATAGTAAAAGACAATGAAGGACCTACATGGTGATAAAGGGACCAATCCAACAAGAGGATATAACTCTAGTAAACTTTCATACACCTAACATAGGAGCACCTAAATACGTAAAGCAAATCTTGATGGAAATAAAGGGAGAGATCAACAGAAATACAGTCAGAGTTGGGGATTTTAACACCCCACTGACTTCAATGGATAAGATCTTCCAGACAGGAAATCAATAAGGAGACAGTGGCCTTATATGACACAGTGGAACAAATGGATTTAATTGATATCTTCAGAGCATTTCACCCCCCAAAAGCAGAATATATGTATTTTTCAAGTGCACATGGAATGTTTTCCAGGATAGACCACATGTTAGGACACAAAACAAGTCTTAATAAATTTAAGAAGACTGAAATTATATCAATCATCTTCTCTGACCACAGTACTATGAAACTAGAAATCAATCATAACAACATTCAAAAACATGCAAAGATATGGAAGCTAAATGACATGTTATTAAACAATGAATAGGTTAACAATGAGATCAAAGAAGAAATCAAAAGAATTTTCAAACAAATAAAAATGAGGACACAACAATCCAAAATCTGTGGGACACTGGGAAAACAATCCTAAGATGGAAATTCCTAGCATTATAGGCCTATCTCAAAAAAAAAAAGGAAAATAAAAGAAAAGCAAGACAAAGCTCAAATAGACAATCTAACTTTACACTTAAAGTAACTTGAAAAAGAACAACAAGTAAAGCTCAAAGTGAGTAAAAGAAAGGAAATAATAAAGATCAGAGCAGAAATAAATGAAATAGAGTCTAAAAAATGATACAAAAGATCAATGAATCCAAGAACTGATTCTTTGAAAAGATAAACAAGATGGACAAATTTTAACCAGATTCATCAAGAAAAAAAGAGAGAGGACCCAAATAAATAAACTCAGAAATGGAAGAGGAGAAATAACTGACACCAAAGAAATACAAAAGATTGTAAGAAAATATTATGAACAACTATATGCCAACAAATTGAACAACCCGGAAAAAATGGATAAATTCCTAGAAAGATACAATCTTTCAAAACTAAAGCAGGAAAAATCAGAGAATCTGAATAGACAGATTATATGAAGTGACATGCAGCAGTAACCATAACATTCCCAACAAACAAAGGCCCTGGACTAGATGGCGTCAACAGGTGAAGTTCACCAAACATTCCAAGAAGAACTAATAGGTCTCCTTCTCAAAATATTTCAAAAAACTCAAGAGGAGGGAAGGCTCCCAAGCTCATTTTATGAGGCCAGCATTATCCTAATTCCCAAACCGGATAAAGACACTACGAAGAAAGAAAATTATAGGCCAATATCCCTGATGAACATACATGCTAAAGTCCTCAACAAGGTATTGGCAAACCAAATACAGAATGCATCAAAAAGATCATACACCGTAATCAAGTAGTATTTATTCCAGGGATGCAAGGTTGGCACAACATTCACAAATCTGTAAATGTGATACATCACATAAACAAAATGAAGGATAAAACTGCATAATCATATCAATAAATGCAAGAAAAGCATTTGATAAAATCCAGCAGTCATTGATGATAAAAACTCTCAGCAACATAGAAATAGAGGAAACATACCTAAACATAATAAAGACTATATGCGACAAACCCACGGCTAGCACCATACTCAATGGTCAAAATCTACAAGTGTTCCCATTGAGATTGGGAAGAAGACAGGGATATCTGCTTTCACTTCTCCTGTTTAACATAGTACTCAAAGTCCTAGCCATAGCAATAGAACAAGAAGAAGACATAAAAGATATCCAAATTGGAAAGGAAGAAGTAAAACTATCTTTATTTGCAGATGATATGATATTATACATAGAGAATCCCAGAGATTCCACCAAAAAACTAATACAATTGATAAATGAATTCAGCAACATAGGAGGATATAAAATGTATATCCAGAAATCAGTTGCATTTTTATATGCCAATAACAAACTAACAGAAAAGGAAATTAAGAAAACAATCCCATTCACAATTGCTTCAAAAAGAATAAAATATCTAGGAATAAATCTAGCCAAAGATGTAAAAGACCTGTACATGGGAAATTATAACACACTGAAAAAGAAACTGAAAAAGGCACAAATAAGTGGAAGCATATCCCGTGTTCATGGATAAGAAGAATTAACATCGTTAAAATGCCCATGCTACCCAAAGCATTCTATAGATTTGATGAAATTTTATGAAGATTCCACTGAAATTTTCCACTGAAAATTCAATGAAATTTTATGAAGATGTATTTCACAGAACTAGAACCAATACTTTAAAAATTTATATGTAACTACAAAAGGCCTCACATAGCAACAGCAATCCTGAGAAGGAAAAACAAAGTCAGAGGAATCGTGCTACCTAATGTCAAACTATACTGTAAGGCCATAGTAATCAAAACAGCATGGTATTGGTATAAAAACAGACACATAGATCAATGTAACAAAATGGAGAGCTTAGAAATAAAACCACATTTTATAGTCAATTATTATTTGAGAGAGGAAGCAAGCACATACAATAGGCCAAAGATAGCTTATTCAATAAATACTGTAGGAAAAATTGGAGAGATACATGCAGAAAAACTATACTAGACCACCTTCTTACACCACACACAGGAATAAATTCAAAATGTATAAAAAAACTTAAATATTAGACCTACCACAAAAATCCTAGGAGAAAACATCGGCAATAAAATCTCAGACATTGCTTTTAGTCATATTTTTAATGATATATCTTTTAAGGCAAAGGAAGCAAAAGAAAAAAACAAACAAATTGGACTATACCAAACTAAAAAGCTTTTGCACATCAAAGGAAACCATCAGCAAAATTAAAGGACAATCCACCAAATGGGAGAACATATTCACCAATACATCTGATTAGGGATCAACATCCAAAATTTATAAAGAACTTACACAACTCAATGCCAAAAAGCCAAACAATCCAATTAAAAAGTGTGCAAAGGACATGAATAGACTCTTTTCAAAGAAGACATATAGATGCCAATAGACATATGAAAAGATGATCTCACTAATCATCAGAAAAATGTGAACTAAAACCACAGTGAGATACCACCTCACACCTATCAGAACGGCTATCATCACTAAATCAACAAACAAGTGCTGGTGTGCACATGGAGAAAGCAAAATCCATTTGCACTGTTGGTGGGAATGTAGATTGGTGTAACCACTCTGGAAAGCAGTATGGAGATACCTCAAAAAGTTAAAAATGGACCTGTCTTTTAACCCAGTGATTCCCACTTCTGGGAATATATCCAAAGAAACCCAAGACACTAATTCAAAAGAACAGAAGCACCCCTCTGTTCCCTGCAACATTGTTTACAATCACTAAGATATTGAAGTAGCCTAAGTGTCCATCAACAGATGAGTAGATAACACAACTATTGGACATTTACACAATAGAATACTACTTGGCTATAAAAAATGAAAAAAAATTACTTTTTGCAACAGCATAGATGGACCTGGAGAATTGGTCCATTTATGCTAAGTGAACTAAGCCAGTCAGAGAAAGACAAATACCATATAATTTCACTCATATGTGGTGTCTAATTAACAAATGAACTAACAAGCAAAATAAAGACAGACTTACAGATTGAGAGCAGGATGACACCAATGGGTAAAGGGATCAGGCAAAATGATAAAAGGACTCAAGGATATAGATAAAAGTGTGGTGATTTTGGAGGGGATGGGGGAATAAGGGGCTTTATAGTAGTGGAAAACATACAATAAGTTTTTTAAAAAGTAAAAAAAAATACCAAGAATTTTCTAACAAAAACTTTCTTCCTTTAGACAGTTTTAGACATAGACTTTACCTTTCTCTTAACAAAAATACATTTAAAAGACATCTAACTTATTTACAGGTAACATATTATTTTAAATATTTACTACAAATAACCTGATAGAAGATTAGGAATAAATGAAATAATATTGGCCATGGGCAGTGATCACGGAGACTTACACTGTTCTCTCTACTTTTACATATGTTTGCATAAAAAGTTTAAAATCCTTTTATGTATGTTTGATCTATTAATAATAAAACTTGATGGCATTGTATATGCTATCATATTGTCGAGTTTAAACAAAAAGAAAAGAAACAAAGACATGGTTCCTATGATGAAGAGCTGAGACAGAACCCAAATCTCCGTTCCATGCTTTGGGATTTCTTATTAACACCCACAGTCTTTTGTGTCGGGGTGGAAAAATGAACCCTTGATACTTTTTCAACTGATGAATTAATCACTGCATCCTCTATATTCCCCCCTTTACAGAACTGATGACACACCTGCTTTTTATTACAGTTTACACGTGATGACGCATATTGGGTTGGCCTAAAAGATCGCATGTTTTTTTTCTGTAAAATAAAAGACACATGTCTCATTCTCACCAATAACTTTATTGATTTATGTATTTTGAGTATGGTATAGCCCGTGTGGTATAACCTTGGTTGTTCTCAATTAATGTCTCGCTAACCTTGGTTGTTCTCAATTAATTTAATCGCTATCAGCCTCAGCTGGCCTACCGGACTGCAGAGCATCTTCCAGAGAGAAATCTCCAGCAGGAAACTTTGCAAACCACTGTTGACACATTTTATCAGTCACAGCACCTTCTCCATACAAAGAACAAATCTTTTCTTGTGTGTTGCAGCTGTATTTTTACCTTTTTTGAAGGTAATGTGTCAAAAATTTTGTGTATTTTCTATCTTCAATATTAAGAATGACGACATGAAAGTCATCAATTTTGATAAGTTTTTTTAAATGCACACTTAACATGACAGTTGTCACAATACAATCTAACAAAATTGTCTCAAAAAAAGTTAAAGTCAACTAAGCCCTGCTAGAGCCAGCTTACACACACACACAAACAAGCTTTTTGGTCAACCTAATATGTATCTCCTTAACCTGACAATTAAAAACCTGTGACCAGTCAGTGCCTTTCATATATTGACTTGGGGAATTGAAAAGGACTGAATGAATAACTGCCTATTTTTATGATTTCTATCATAATAAATCCTGGATGAAAGAATGGAAGGAGGAAATAGAGGGAGGAAGAGGAAAGGAAGGAAGGAAGGAAAGAAGAAAGGGAAAATATTGTGATACAAGGAAAAAAACTTTAAATGCAGCCATTTAACAGCTAGTTCCTGTTTCTCGTCTTATCAACACTATCTGTCGTGATAAAACTGATAAATTCATTTGTTTCTGATCCATTTGGAATTTCAAGCACTACCCTTATTATTGTCATATTTATTTTTAGATGTTTGTATTTGTTTCCACTAGGTCACAGCCACCTCTCTCTTTAATGGTATCATGTGCTTCTTTCATTAATGCCAGGTTAATTGTTCCATGAGTGAGATCTTATCCCAATTCAAGAGTCAAATCATATCATCAGAAGTGACACTGCTCTTGTGGGCAGTGATATCCCAATTAAATTGTTTCTGACTGATAGCAGAAGTTAGCATTGCCAGTTTGTTGGTCTTCCCCACCAAACGTCATAGCATATTATCTTACCAGATGCACTAATATGCACTTCCTAGTCCTTTTTGCTGATACCAGAGTTTATGAAGAGGGAAGCCTAAGGTCGCCTCTCTTTTGAGCGCTTGTATATTTTTGGCAGAACTTCCTATCCTGTGGTAAGTGGTTTGTTTTTTTTTTATGGCTCATCAGCAATTTTCTTACATTTTGCTTTCGAGTCAAAAGCAGAGGAAACAAGCTTAAATCAGACGGAAATTTCAAAATACATTCCTGTATATTCTTGATTCTGAAACCACAAAACATGGTGCCATACAATTACAAAATAATTCAATTTTTCCTGTGGAGAAAATATGTCTCCACCTTTTGTTCTCACTAAGCCTTCCTTAAGGAACATTTAAATTACTGTGAAGCATATTAGACTATTACTATTCCTATCCCAGAAGATGTAATATTAATTATTACGGATTCCTTTTGCCCCTGATTTATCAATGCCAGTATAAGATCAAGACACTACAGGCTCTGAACACTTTTTCCTTGTAATGATATAACCATAATATAATCTAAGGAAACTATCTTTTGAACAAGTAATTTAAACCAACAATAATGTTCTTTGGCTGAATATGACAATGTCCATGACTACAGAAGATCCTTCTCTGGGCATTTTCATGCTCCTATCTCAGCATCCATGCAGAGCTAAGGGTCTAGCCCTTAGAGCTGGAAGAAGATCAATCACTCAACCTCTATCAGAGGCTCAGAGTTAAAAGAAAAAGACAGATGAATGTCCTAATCTTCAAAGAAAAAGTGAAGGGAAAGGAGGTTACAACTCAATGTGTGTTTCCAAGTGGCAGGTGAGGCCTCCTGTGAAATGTCTGTGGGTGGCACCAAATGGCTGAGAACAGGTAAGTAGGCCAGTAGTGATCACAAAGGCTCCCAACCTGAAACTGAAAAAGGCTGGTCATGGAAAAGGAACTGAGTGGATGCTTTACCTTCCCTGGGGGCCTAGTGACATCTGCCCCATCCTTATAGAGTAGGAACGGCCAAGGGAGGTTGGGAAAAGTATTAGAGTGTTAGGTCACATACCAGGGTGTTCATGTGATTAGAAATGACTGGAAGTTCCTTGGGAGAATTACCATTTCCTCTTCATGATTGGTGATGTTTGCTTGGGATCATGAAATAATTTGAGTTGGCCCACAATGCAATCTTTAATGGCTAAAATGTCGTGGTCTATTCTGCTTCCTACATTAATTAGAAATGACATCTAATTATTGCCTAATGAGCCAAACTAAATGATAAACTCTTTTGAGCCCTCTTTAACTTTAACCCCAGACCATGGATCTGCTTCCTGAAGAAGGCAATAAAGCGTGTGTAGCTTAGGCAGAGCACAGGGTTCTGGCTGTGGCACTGCGGCCCTCTGAGATGGTTTCGGTGGTGATCCAGATGACTGAGCAGGAGGAGCTGCCGCTGCGGCAAACTGGGGAAAACACTGCCAAGCAGAAAATCACTTTTTTCCAAGCTAATATTTATTTAGTTTAGCCTGTGCACCTCGTGGGTGGGGGGAGTGTTAGTGAGTTTGAGAATTACAGAAAAAGAGATAAAAATGAGGTTAAAGTTTCTTTATATGTTAAATAGAGAGATCACAATTCTCAACAACTAGGGTTGTCGTGAGGATTAAATTAGATATTGAATGAAAAAGGCCCTAGCACAATGCCAGGCACATAAGTAGAGATTAATGAATTTTAAATTCCTTATTTTTTCCCTCACTGTACCTAATTTCAGAATCCCAGCTGGAGACTAACCTGGCAGATAGGTACAAACTTTTTAATACATGAGCACCCCTATTCTGTTCAGCACCTTTATGTTACTATTTTAAATTAATTTGAACAAGTCAATAGTCATTGAATTGCACAAGGCAAAGGGTATACAAAATTAAAGTAGCTCACTATATCTCTTTCTAATCAACTGAAAAGCTAATGCTAGCAAAAAATTCTAATTGCATGTGCCAAGAGTGAACTTTTTTGACTACCAATTTTAAGGAAGAAATAAAACCCTTCATTGAACAGTTTTCTTCTTGAAGAACTCTGGTTAAAAGGTCACCCAAATGCATGTTTGTTTCCTTTTCTTTTTTCTTAAGATTTTATTTATTTACTTGTAGAGAGAGGGGGAGGGAGGGAGAAAAAGATGGAGAGGAACATGGATTGGTTGCCTCTCGCACAAACCCAAGTGGGGAGCTGGCCCAAACCCCAGGCATGTGCCCTGACTGGGAATTGAACTGGCAACCTTTTGGTTCACAGGTCAGCTCTCAGTTCACTGAGACACACCAGCAAGGGCTAAGTGAAAATTAATTACAAATAAACTACGGCAGAATTTCTTCAGATGTACTTGGCACAGCAGGAGGCCCCTAAGAAATCCCATCCAGCCCTGTTATGTGCATCCATTCCCATTGGACAACTGGGCCCAATGTGGTGCTGATTACTCAAAATTTTTAGTCGCACCCTTGAATGTATAGATATCATCCCAGAGTACTTCTAGTACCAGTAAGAAGGACCATGTCCTCCTTCCCTTCCCTCCTCCCTCCCCACTAACATAGAGCTTTGTTAAAGAAGTTTGTTTCTACAATTGCCTGGAAGGAAAACAGAATATTATTAACTAAAAATTTTCAACACAAGGAGATTGAAATAGGCCCAATAAAATTATTATTATCTGTAATGCTAAATAAAACACCTGCAAATGAGGGTGGGACATAGGGAGAAAGAATGGGAGAAAAGCAAAGTTCAAAGAGATGGGTGGGGAGATCCCACAAACAGATGATAGGCTCCCATCTGTCTGTGGGAACCCCCACTCCCCCAATCAGGAATTCCAGAACCCAGCACCATCATGGCCCCATTCTTGCCCATGGCGACAACACCTTCTTCCTTCTGCCTCCCCATCTGCACCCCTCCTCTGGACTTGCCTCCTAAACATGACTCCTCTTTCTCCTCCATCAGGGCACTATTGTCTGCAGATTAGGGACCATCGGGACTGAGGCAGTGTGGATGGATGACAAATCCATCCCTTCATGCCACCTCTCAGAAAGCACCATGGAGGGCCTGGGACTAGGAGGGCTGGCACTGTGCCATGGCACAAGATAGGCAAGGCCCCAAATGAATGTGGAGTGAATTTTAGAGCATGGCAGAATGAGGGAGAGGGGACAGTTGTATGTCCTGGTGTCAAAGGATTTGGACAAAGAGAATGAGGTTCTCTCCTGCCTCTTTTATCACCAGATAAAGATCCCAGCTGGGCCAAATTACATAAATGTATTGAAACCCTTCATCTGCAAAAATGGGCCAATGCCCACTCACCCACATTGCTACTGCTGTCTCTTCTCAATAAAGAAGTTGTGCACATGAGAGGGAGGTTGTGCAGGTCAGAGATGAGGGATATGGATGTCAAAGACAGAGGGTGTGCAGGTCACACACAGGGTTAGAGATGGTCACAATATGAATTATGGGTGTGGTGGGACACGAACAGGCTGAGAAGGAGGAAATGAAAAGCTGCTCCGAGTGTTGAGAAAACTAGAAACATAAGATGCTTGATTCATGCTGCAGATGGGGTTGAATGAGATTACAATATTATTTTCCTAGAGCTATGACTCTGTTAATTCACTGGAGTGCTTGGCTTTGGACAGGAAATCAGTGTTTTATTATCAGCCTGGGGGAGGATCTAAGGGTCCAATCCCTGGGCTGCTGTCTGGGAAGTGATTTATCTGAAACCAAGTTTGACTTGTTGATGGTGACGGGGCCTGAAGGTGGCCCTGGGCGCTGCTCTGGTCTGAACTCAGTGCAGCAGTCGCTGAGAGCTGCTTGGTGACACAGGGACAGCTGAGGGCAGGTGGCCTCAGCTCAGCCAGGTCCAGCCACACAAAAGAAACAAACACCCCAGGCAGGGCAGGCAGGGCAGGCAGGGGACCCTCTCCCATCGTTTCTGGGCCAACGGCCTTCAGGCCCGAGTCACAGAGTGTCTTGTGCACATGCCTTTCTGCCACCGCCAGGGGAGCAGCTCCCTGCAAACTCCACAGGGGTCATCGACAGCTGCTGTTCTTTGTGGGCCTTCATGGCAGCGGCTGAACGGTCAGGGAGCCATACAGACACTTTTGGGCCTGACATCTGTCACTGTGCCCGTCATTCCTGCTTCCTGTACATGCTCACATGGCTCAGAACTCATAAAATAGACACCCGCTGCAGAGCAGTTTTATTTGAGTTTTCTCAACAGAGCACACACTGATGCTTAGTTTTCACAATTTCATCGTTGGAAGGCAAAACCCCTCTCTCTGCAGAACTGCTGTCTGGTTTGCTGGTGTCTCCTGACGGAAGCATTTCCCGGGGAGAAGCAGCCCTCCTCTGTGGCAGCCAGTCTGCCTCTCCTCATTCCAACGCTTTCCTCATCCCAAGGAGACCATGCAGACAGCTGACATCCCCCTCTCCCTGAAACTGTCCCCAGAACCTCTGACGGCACAGGGAGGAGACCTGCTCTCTGGGAAGAGGTGGTGGGCAGGGGGTCAGCTAGTGGGGGGCTGCAGGAGGGGCCGCCCAACACCACCTGCTCCCCCACAGGCCTGCAGCCACCACTGACAACATCTGAGCTGGCCCTACTTCCAACAGGTGCAAGTCCTGGTCCTTAGGTGAGAAATGAACGAGAACTGGAGTACATAACATCACCAGAGCCACCACAGCCTCAGGATGGGAGTTCCCTGTCCTCGCTGGAAGCAATACCAGGCAGGTAAACTTGAGATGAGGTGTGAGGAGCACTGTGGGTCAGCTGGCCACCGGAAGCAAGGGCTGGCCTGTGAGGCATGGGGGATGGGAGGCAAATCCTAGTGTGAACCTGGCCTGCAGTCAGGATCCTCTCCCTCCATGACATGGCTCACAAAGCAGCTACTGCATTTCTGAACCAAAAATTGAGACAGGTTTTGACAAGAAAAAATGGTAAGATTATATGTTAATGAATCAGTTTTATTATAAAAATAGAGTTTTTTGAAATCAGAAAAGAGCCCTTCACTCCCTAACTCATCTGCTCCCCTGTGGCACTTGCTGGGCCTGGGTCCCCGGGACAAGACCTTCACAGGTTACCTTTCAGGTGCTGAGAGGGGCTGGGAGACAGGTGACCAAGAGCAGCGCTTTATTTCAGAAAATACTAAGAACCATGAAGAAAACCAACTTAGGTGATGTGAATAGGGAGTGATAGGGACTATACTGTTTTTCTACTGGTGCCCTAACAGATGACCCCAGACGGAGTGACCCACACCAGAGTGCAGGACCACAGCCGCTGTGGACCAGAAGCCTGAGGTGGGCTCCTCAGGCTGCACTCCTCCCCAGAGGCTTCGGAGGCCCTGCCCCCTGCTCCTGGTGCTGGCAGAACCCACTCCTTATGGGAATTTCCATCCCTGTCCCTGCCAGAGCCACTCCCAGCTTCCTGGGGCCCCTGAAAACCTTGGCCTGTGATCCCCTTATCTAGCCTCAGCTGGTTACCTTGGCCCACCTAGCTAACTCAGGATGGTTGCTAGGTTACCTTGATGGCGTGTCTTACCTCTGAGGCATGTTGGCATGTAATACCCAACAGTGCTGGGTTGGGACTCCTGCAGTGACTCCCCAAGATCTTGTCATATGTCAACTCAGAGTTAGCTGTTGAGACAGAGCTGACCCCAGGGAGAACTGGGAAAGCCTCCCCCAAAAGGGACAGCAGGCACCCCCAGGGCAGAGACAGTCAGATGAATGGGGGTACAGGGCAAGGCAGGTGGGTGGGCAGATAAAAGGGCTCTCAGATAAGTTAAAAATTCTATCACAACCACTAAGGCTTTTAGGCATGAGAATGGCATGATCTGATTTATATTTTTTAAAGCTCACTCTGTGATTTGACATTTAAAATGATATTTGAGAGGTGCTTTGAGAGCACAGGTACAACTGAGACAGATGGAAAGCAGGAGAAATGTGCTTCAGGTACAGACAGTGGGCACTACAGATGGCACTACACAACACTACACGGAGGGGGCAGGCGGTGGGAGAGGGGACCACCTTCCATTGAGTGGACAAGGCAGGGGGACAGGGGCCCTAGAAGGGGTCAGGGAAATAGGGGACCCTCCATAAAGGGGGTAGGGTTGGAGAGAAAGGGGAGTAGGGACAGGTGATAGGGGAACCTGCCCCCTCCATGGAGTGTCCCATGTCCTCCCTACCATGTCCCCTCCCAGGGTTCCCTCTCTGCCTGCCCTGTCTCTCCTACAGTCCCTTATCCACCCTTCCCGCCCCCTCCGTAAATGGCCCTTTTCTCTCCTGTCAGGTCTTCTGTTTTCCTGCCCTGTCCCCTCACTCCCAGGCATCTGACGGGCCTGTGATCTGGTCTCTGGTCTTCCACCTCCCCTGCATCCCCGGCCACGTGCCTGCTCTCTGTATCTGCACCACATCTCACTCTCTTCATCTGTCTAAATGAGTGATTTTCAACCAGTGTGCCCCAGCACACTAGTGTGCCCCAAGAATTTTTAAAACATGCAATGCCTGACTATGCAGTCAGGGGCACTGACCTCTTCTCTCAGGCTGTCAAATAAAAAAATGACAATATGGTTCCAAGTAGGAGCCTCAAGAAATGTCTGTTGGCCATTTTAGAACTTAGGAAATGTAATGGTCAATTCATTAGAAAGAAACATCTGAGAAAGAGAGAGAAGAAAGGAGAAAAGTGAAAAAAGGAAAGGTAAAAAGAATGAAAACGGAGAAGAAAATGACAACAGCCTTGAAAAGAGGTCAGTGCTCCTGAATTAATAGGTACTGCATGGTTTAAAAATTCTTGCAGCACACAAGTGTGACTGACGTGACACATTTGTTGAAAATTGCGGGTCTAACTTCTACCTGTGCTCTCAAGACACATCTCAAACATGATTTTGAATGTCAAATCACCAAGCGACCCCAGAGGTAAGTGGGGAGGGGAGAGGAATAAGAGGATAATGGAAGGATAAATGGTGATGGAAGGAGGCTTGACGGGGAGTGGTGAACACAAAGAGAGTGTACAGATGACACACGGTAGAATTGTACATCTGAAACCTATATAATTTTATTAACCAGTGACATCCTAATAAATTAAATTAAAAATAAATAAAGGTAGGGGCCTTTAAGAGTGATTATACCATGTGGGTAGAGAGCTCATGAATAAGATTAAAGCCCTTTACAAAGAGAGCTCATATTAGACTTATTGGCAGGATCACATTGTAAGTTTATGAATGTCTAACCACTATACTACATACCTGAAAGTAACATTGAATGTTGACTCTAATTGAAAAAAATTAATCATTAAAAATAAAAATAAAAACCAGAGCAATCATTAAAAAATGTAAATCAGATCATGCCATTCTCATGTCTAAAAGCCTTACTGGCTCCAGGAGCAGCCAGCTGTGCAGGCGGAATCACTGCGGGGGGAGGCGTGTCCTGCCTTCTTCCTCCCGGTGCCTCCGTCACTGTTTGGGTGGCATCTGCCACTGGTGCAAGGCTGAACTCTGTGTACTTCCTCACAGTGTGTGCTAAGCATTCACTTAGGCTGCTTAGTTCTAGTGTGGAAGCAGAAACACAAAATCGGTTTTTTTTAAGCCTAAATAGTTCTGATAGCATTTTAAACCTTCCAAGGAACATTTATCCACTGGTCTATCCTCCCATGCACGCATCAGGCTCACCCAGTCCTGGGGACAAAGGCTGGGAAGGTGCTGTCCAGGCAGCCAGTGGGATGCATCTGTTGGAGGTCTGAACAGAACTGCAGTCCTCTTAGGGAGGAAAGAGAGGGGAGAATCTGCTAGGATGAGCCACACATGAGGTGACTAAACTTTTCATGACGCAGTGACAGGATCACAGCTGCATGACCCCACCATGCTCCTGCCCTACCACCACATCCCAGGGGACCCATGAATTGCTCATAGCAGGAAGCAGTGCCCTGGCCTCTGAGGACCCACAGACCCTCTGCAGAGCCCTTGAACTCACACTGCGATCTCAGACTCTGGATCCTGGACACCTTAAGTCTTGGAATATGGCCTGTTTTGACTCTTACAAAGAAAGCCAGGTCTGGGTCCCTGGTACGCTGCTGGTGCAGCTGCTGTGGATAACACTAGGGAGAGTCCCTGAAAAAAAAAAACAGAACCACCATGTGCTCCAGCAATCCCACTTCTGTGTGTTTACTTAAAGAACTGAAGGAGGGTCCGGAAGAGATGTGTGCACACTCCTGTTCACAGCAACATTATTCACAATAGCAAAAACATGGAAGCAACTCAGGTGTTCCACTGTCAGATGAATGGGTACACCCAATGTGGTCCATTCACAAAATGGAACATGATTCCCCCTTAAAAGGAAGGATACTGTGAGAGGTCCAAGATGGTAGCAGAGTATGTGAATGTTACACTAATCTCTCCCCGAGACCAAACTGGAATTACAATTAAAATATAGAGCAAGACACCTGGATAACCATCTGAAGACTAGCTGAAGGGAAGTCTCATAACCAAAGATGTAAAGAAGCCACCACACTGAGACTAGTAGGAAGGGTGGAGATGAGAGCAGGGACAGACTGAGTTGTGTGGCTCTTCGGTGGCAACCATTCCCCGCTCCTTCCCCGAGTCTGACAGGCACCACTTCCTCACAGAACATCCATGATGCGCACCCTCCTGACTCCCAGCTGCCTCACCCTGTTGAGCTCAGCCTCCCAACAGAATCTTGGACAGACTGAGTTGTGTGGCTCTAGGATGAGAGACATTTTTTCCTCACATGCTACACCTGTGCAGAGCCCTCCCTTCACAGGACCACATCTTGGTCTGTTTGGAACTGATGAACTCTGCTGGTCTCACCCTGATGACTCCCTGAGACCAATCCCACCATAAAGATTAGTGAGCATACCAGAGGCAACAAATGAATACATCATGAAGTGGAACACCAAATTGATGTTTCTCTTTCTTTTTCTTTCCTTTCCCCTTTCTCTAAAATCTATCAATACAAAAATTTTAAAAATAAAAAAATTGAAGGAGAAATAAAAAGCTTCCCAGACAAGACACAGCTAAGGGAGTTTATTACCACCAAACAAGTATTACAAGAACAGTTAAAGGATCTTCTTGAACAAGAAGGAAGAGGAGGAGAGGAAAATATTTATTTAAATGTAAATGGTGTAAATGCTCCAATCAAGAAATATAGGGTAGCTGAATGGATAAGAAAATAAGACTGATACATATGCCGTCTACAATAGACCAACCTCAAAATGAAAGATATACACAGACTAAAAGTAAAGGAATGGAAAGAGATATTTGTGCAAATGGAAATGAAAAAATAAGCTGATATAGCAATACTTACATCTGACAAAACAAACTTCAAGAAAAATACTATAGTAAGAGACAAATAATGTTAAAGGGAGCAATCTAACAAGAGGATGTAACCCTTGTAAACATGTATGCACCTAATACACAAGCACCAAAATATGTAAAACAAATTTTGATGAACATAAAGGGAAAAATCAATAGATATACAGTCATAATAGGGGATTTTAACATCCCATTGACTTCGATAAATAGATCTTTCAGACAGAAAATCAGAATCAGAAGCCTTAAAGTACACACTAGATCAGATGGATTTAACTGATACCTTCAGGGCATTTCATCCCAAGTAGCAGAATATACATTCCTTTCAAGTGTACAAGAAACACTTCCTAGAATAGATCGCCTGTTAAGACAATACAAGTCTTAATAAATTTAAGAAGACTGAAATCATATTGAGCACCTTCTCTAATCATAATGGTATAAAACTGGAAATCAACCACAAGAAAAAAACTGAAAAACACACAAAGACTTGAAGGCTAAATTACATGCTACTAAAAAATTGAATGGATTAACAGAAAGAGATCAAGGGAGAAATCAATAGACACCTTGAAACCAATGAAAATGAGAACACAGCAACCCCACATCTAAGGGACACAGCAAAAGCAGTCCTAAGAGGAAAAATTATATCATTGCAGGCCTATCTCAACAAGAAAAATCTCAAATGAACAATCTAACTTTGCACTTATGGGAACTAGAAAAAGAACAAACAAAGCCCAAAGTGAGTAGAGGAAACAAAATAATAAAGATCAGGGCAGAAATAAACAGAATAGAGTCTACAAGAAAACATAATACAAATGATCAATGAAACCAAAAGCTGTTCTTTGAAAGTGTAAGTAAGATTGACAAACCTTTACGCAGACTCAGCAACAAAAAGAGAGAGCCCTGGCAAGATAGCACAGTTGGTTAGAGTGTCATGCTGATAAACCAAGGTTGCAGGTTTGATCTTTGGTCAAGATACATACAAGAAGCAATCAATGAATACATAAGTAAGTGGAACAACAAATTGATGTTTCTCTCTCATTCTCTCTCTTTTCCTCTCTCCTTCCTCTCCCTATCTAAAAATAAATTTTTAAAACAAAAATTTTAAAAAAGAGACAGTACCCAAATAAATAAAATCAGAAATGAGAGAAGCTGACAACTGACTCCATAAAAATACAAAAAATTGTAAGAAAACCTTATGTACAACTATATGCCAGCACAATGACAATCAGGATGAAATGAATAAATTCCTAGAAACATACCATCTTTCAAACCCAATCAGGACAAAGCAAGAAATCTGAAGAGACCTGTTACAACTAATGAAGTTGAAGAAGTAATTTTAAACAACTCCTTAAAAGTAAAACCCCTGAACTGGACGGCTTCACAGGTGAATTTTGCCAAACATTCAAAAAAGATTTAACACCTATTTTTCTCATACTCTTCCAAAAAATTCAAGGGGAAGGAAGACTCCCAAGCTAACTTTATGAGGCCAGCATTATTCTACTTCCAAAACCAAATAAAGACACTACAAGGAATATTAAAGGCCAATATTCCTGATGAACATATGTGTTAAAATCCTCAAGAAAATTTTAGCAAATGTGATCCAGGAACACACTTATAAGATTATGCACCAAGAAAAAAAGATTACACACTATGATCAAGTGAGATTTATTCTGAAGATGCAAGGTTAGTATAATATCTGAAAATCAATAAATGTGATATACTGTATAAACAAAATGAAGGATAAAAATCACATCATATCAACAAATACAGAAAAAGCATTTGATAAAATCAAGCACCCATTTATGATAAAAACTCTCAGTCTAGTGGGAATAGAGGGAACATACCTCAACATAAAGGCCATATATGAGAAACCCATAGCCAACATCATACTCAATGGGCATAAACTAAAAGTGTTATCTATTAGATCAGGAAAAAGACAGGGATATCCACTTTCACCACTATTATTTAACACAGTACTAGAAGTCCTAGCCATAACAATCAGACAAGAAGAAAAAAATAAAGGCATTTAAATTGGAAAGGGGGGAGTCAAACTGTTATTATTTATAGATGGCATGATACTGTATGTAGAGAATCTTCAAGATTTTACCAAAATGTTACTAGCACTGACATATGAAACCAGTAAAGTAGCAGAGCAAAATTCATATTCAGAAATCAGTTTCATTTTTAATTTTTTAAAGATTTTTATTTCTTTACTTTTAGAGAGAGGAAGGGAGGGAGAAAGAGAAGAGGAACATTGATGTGTGAGAAAAACATCGATCGGTTGCCTCTTGTATACCCCACACTGGGGGCCTGGCCCGCGACCCAGGCATGTGCCCTGACTGGGAATTGAACTGGTGACCTGTTGGGTCATCGGCTGGCACTAAATTCACTGAACTATATCAGCCAGGGTAAGAAATCAGTCTCATTTTTATACACTAATAATGAACTGTCAGAAAGGGAAACTAAGAGAACAATTCCATTACAATTGCATCAAAAAATAAATAAAACCTAAGAATAAACTTAACCAAGCATGTGAAAAACCTCTGCTTCTCCTGGTGCCTATTACAAGCACAGTGCCATGAGTGACACTACTCAAGGATACTTGATGGTCATCAGATGGAAGGTGGCACCATCAGCGGGAACGGTGTGCTTTTTAGTTATCCAAGGATCACGACTGCAGAAACCATACTTATGCTCTGTCAAGATAAGGGATGATTAATAATTTTTCTCTGTGTTCTGGCAGAATGGTGCTCAAAATTATGCTAACAATAATACCTTGTCTTCATATGCTTTCTCCTTCCAGAGATGGCTTTATCTTTCAACTTGGCTGCAAGAAGGGAAAGTGATGCTGGTGGGTGAAATCAACACACCCCATTCAGCTGGGGCTTAAATGAAGAGGAGACACAGAAAGTGACTCATCAAAAGTATCACACTCAGTGATCAAACCTGGGAGACCCTAAGTGTTCAAAAAAGACTCTGTCTGTTAAGATAATAACATCGAGCTCTCATAACGAACCGTTCAGTGTCTGAAAACAGTGAAATCTATTCATTCCTCGTGTCCCGTTATGCAGGCCAGGAAGCCACCATGGCTCATCCCTCTCCACACAGTGACTCAGGGACCCAAGGCTTTCCAACATGTGGCTCTACCAAGTGCCCTGGAGTCCTGCTGCCCCTCCATATTCAGCTGGCAATGAGCACAAACCAGCAGTGTGCAGGACAGATGGACAGGCAGTGTCAGGAAGGCCCAAGATGAGCCACTCATGGCTGGTCCCACCTTTGGCCAGACCTGAGCTCCACAGACTGAGAGGCTCAGAGTGCGAACAGCACAAACACTGTGAGTCTTGGAACCGGGGACAGCACGCCCACTCTCTTGTCCCCGAATCTGTGCAGCCAACTTTGTCAGCCCTCTTCAGGAAGAATACCCAGAGAGAAGAATAAAATAAAAGTACCTCATGCCAACCATCATAGCACTTCAAAGGGCTGTGAATAAAGCAAACACTATCTACTTAATTATAAAGTCTACTTACTGTCCAGACTCACTTTCTTCCTCCCCTTTCTTCTTCTTAAAGAATGAGAACACCTGGTTCTGGGGCCACCAATATGAGCAAGTCCATGGCCAGCTGTACCCCCACTGATGACAACCATGAGCTCAAGACAGAATAGAGAGGCCAGTATTCACAGATTCTGGAAGGAAGCAGCAGCGGGCAGACTGGGGATGGAAGTCAGAACTGGACAAATGACGAGCACAGCAGTGGGCTGATTGGTTTCCCTCCTTGATCTCAGCTTTGCCCTAAAGGCAGTGAATCTCAGCACTGCTCCATGGACAGGATGGGAATGACACAGAGAGGGCTGGACAGGGGGACTGTCAGAGCCAGAGTGGGGGACTGCTAGGGACCTCTCCCTCTTCTCCTCTCCTGGCCCTGCTCCTACCCTGAAGCTGCAGCCATGGGCTGGGCATAAGCTCCTAAATTGTCTAGAAGAAAACCTGTCTCTGGTGAGGACCTGGGAAAATGGGCTTTTATACTTCACAATTTAGGGGAAATCCTGTTGATTTTTTCTATTTTTTTCTCTTGCCAGTTTTTGGCAACTACACAGGTATTTGAGGCCTCAACACAGTTTTTGGAGGGAGAGGAATCTAAGATCCTGAGAGAAACCAGAGCTTCTAGCTGAGAGCCAGGGAAGATGTGCTGATGGTGTGAGCTGGGCCCACACAGAGCACACTGCCAAGGCCAGCACGGGCTCTGCGCCATGCTGGTGCTGAGGTCACGTCCACAGGCGCTGAGACAGAACAGGCTCCAAACTTAATGTTCTCACAGACTTAAACAGGGGCCCCTCAACCTCTGCTGTTCAGTGATGGGAAAACAGACTATGAAATCGGTCCAGTGAGGGCAGCATATCCATCGCTAGCTTCATCCAAAGTTTGCAGGGATAAAATAATTGAATTTGAACAGGCTGGTTCAGTGGTTCAACAGACAGAGGTCAAGTGGAAGAAGGCCAGAGCTCCAGAACCGCAGGTTGCAGACCTGCTAACACCCAGGATTTTAGTTCTAAGAACAAGTTCATTTTTACAAATAAATCTAGTTTTCTTTTGCGTTTTCAGTTCTTCCCTATGTTAAAGACCAAATTTCTTGTCTGAAAAGTAAACATACACAAGTGAAGTGCAGCTCTCAGCCCTCAGTGTGGGGTGGGGGGAGGTGCTAATTCAGCCTGAGTTCCAGCGAGTGCACAGACCCAGGGAGACCAGGCTCCGCTCTGGGCCCCTAGCTAGGTGCACCTGGTGGGGTCAGCCTGTGTGTGCCGATGGCCCACCAACCCACCTGGTTCAGATGGTAAACGTGGAGGTGCTGTGATCCACGCCCCTGTGATACAATCAAGGTTTGGAGCCCTTCTTTATAGTCATGTGGGCTTCACTGAACTGCTCCAACTGCTGGTGCCTGAAGGGAGAGATTCTGTTCCAGTCACCATTGGGGGCAGGGGACAGGGTGGGGGGTAACAGGCCTCCACAGGGAATTGCCCCAAGAGACCCTCAAACATCTCCCCTTCCAGGAGACCTGTGGGACACCATTTATCACAGAAGCACACCCGTGGATAGGACATGGGAACTAACGCTTGTGCACCCATGTGGTCCCTTTTCTGTCCTTACTTCCAGTCACCCTACTGTGTGTTGTGATTTGTTCTACAGGCCACCTCACATGTCTGGAGGTGGGCAGGAATGAAAGACAGAGAGAGATAAATGGGGAGGTCTCCGCTTTCTCCAGGAGCTCAGAATAACCGAGAGTTTGCTGGGGGAGAGATCAGAACTTTCTACCACACCCCCCTGTCTTTGAGGCATTTATGGAGTATGGCATATTTAACCAAATATGGTTAAATATGGTTCACGAAGGCCTTCGACTCCTCTGAGGTTTGCTTCTCTGCTTCCCCTCCACGAGACCCCTACTCTACGCATTGGGTCACTTGGTGAGTAAAACCATTACTGCCCCATGGGGATAGGAAGTGCCAAACCAAATGACCTCAGGTTAAAAGAAAAATAATATCCACCCTCACAGATGTGTCTTGGAAGTTAGCCTACCTTTGACTACACATAGGTCTGACTTGAGAACATTATACACTATTTTTAAATACAATTCCTTTGACTTTATCACCTTTAACCCAGCCTGCTGTCAAACTTGCAGAGAAATATAAACGGTCACCACCTTGGGGTACCTCCTCGTTGATACTAGAGTGGGAGCCAGAACCTGACAAATTGCAGGGACAGGCAGGTGGCAGCCCATTTTTATTCATAACTGACCAATTTATCAGCATTATTGTGATATGGCATGGGTCATCGGTTCCACTGACCCTAATAGGCTTCTCTACCAAGGGAAAGAACATGTTCAAGTGCTGTGTTATTTGGCTCCATCATGGTTAAGGTGAATCAACAGTAAGCTGACTGCATGTCAAAGATGCCGGGCAGATAATGAAGAATAATTTGTTCTGCCTTAAAGTAGCCTATGCAGAAGGGTATAATGAGCATTAAATCTATAAAATAATTCACATCGCAGGAGGTCTTGAATGCTATGCTAAAAAATTTGGACTTCTAGCTCTGACTGGTGTGGTTTGGTTGGTTGTACATCATTCAGCAGAGGGAAAGGTCGCAGGGTCAGTTCCCAGTCAGGGACACACATAGGCTGCAGGTTCAGTCCCCAGCTGGGGTGCATACAAGCGGCAAGTGATTGAGGTTTCTCTCATATTGATGTTTCTCTCCTTCTTTTTCTCCCTCCCATCCCCCCTCTCTCTAAAAAAATGAAAGAAAAGAAAAAAGAAAAAAAGTGAGCTTCTAGATATAATGAGGAGCCTTGAAGCGTTGTTATACAACTGAAAGTATAGTAGAATTCCAAAGGTTTCTAGATTAAATTCCCTTAATTTCACATTAATGGACAAAGAATGTTGCTAATGGGTATTAAATTATATGCTCTCAAAATTTTATTTCATAATTATATGAAAATATTATCATTGGCTTTGTGAACTGGCACGAGCCATGTGGTCAATGCAGCAGGCAAGGGTGCTGCTCCCCACGACCCAAGGAACACAGGAGAAGGGTTGGAGGTTTGGAGGTTGAGGGAAGAAAAGGCAAGAGGTACCATCAGCTACGGGCTGTGTGAGTGTTTTTGATGAAGCAGGGCCCTGAAGAAAAAGAGCAGGCTGATTTCCCCTTCAATATATTTTTTAAAGTGCTAGTGAGCTTCCTGTCAAGATAGCAGTATAAGTGGTACTTGCATCCTCCCAAAACCACATCAAAATTACAACTAAACTACTGAACAACCATCATTCAGAACCACCTGAAACCTAGTTGAATGGCTTCTGACCTTGGCCTCCACCTCCCAAGAGGCCTTGGATCAAGCAACCCAGATAACAGCTTCAAACCAGGTCAAAGCACCACCCAACTATCTCCACAAGTGACACACAGGGTGGATTTATTGGGAACTAGAGTCCCGATAGAGTATCTTCTGATCTGTGTGGTGGGCCCCTGCATAGCTGATTGTCCATGGTAGCTGCAGCCAGTCTAATGGGAATAAATACTTCCCACTGGAGAGCTAACAGTGATCAAAGTTCAACTACAATAGGAGAGTATACGAAGCTCAAACACTGGGGTGTACCTGGAGTGCCCAGCTCAAGTGAATGTGGGGCTGTGCCACTGGACCTTGCATTACATTACGTTAGACCACTCTACCAAGCTCAGGAGATGAAACAGCTCTACCTAATACATAGAAACAAACACAGGGTGGCTGCCAAAATGAGAGACAAAGAAACATGTCCCAAATGAAAAAGCAGACCAAAACTCCAGAAAAAGAACTAAACAAAGTGGAGACAAGCAAACTACTAAAGGCTGAGTTCAAAACGCCGGGTATAAGGATGCTCAATGAACTTAGGGAAAGAGTAGATAAACTTAAGAACTTCCACAACATAAAAAAAAGACATGAAAACCAAAAAAAGAACTAGTCAGAAAAGAAGGATGCACTAACTAAAATGAAGAATAATTTACAGGGAATCAACAGAGTCTAGGATGTCAAGAATTAAATCAGTGATTTGGAATATAAAGAAGCAATAAACACTCGATCAGAACAGCAAAAAAAAAAAAAAGGATCCAAAAAGTGAGGACAGTGTGAAGAGCCACTGGGACAATTTCAAGCATACCAACATTCACATTATAGGGTTGTCAGATGGATAAAAGAGCAAGGGATCAAGAACCTATTTGAAGAACTAATGACTGAAAACTTCCCTAACCTGGTGAAGGAAAAAGACACACAAGTCAAGGAAGCACAGAGAGTCCAAAACAAGATGAACCCAAAGAGGCCCAAATCAGGATGCACACAAAGAGAATCATAAAAGCAGCTAAAAAAACAAAAGCAGTTAGTTACCTACAAGGAAGCTCTCATAAGACTGTCAGATGATTTTTCAGCAGAAACTTTGCAGGCCAGAAGGGACTGGCAAGAAATTCTAAACAGCCAATATTACTCTACTCAGAAAAGCTATCATTGAGAAACACAGGACAGATAAAGAGCTTCCAAGACAAAGAAAAGCTAAAGGAGTTCATCAGCACCAAACTAGGATTACATGAAATGTTAGAGTCTTAAGAAAAAGGAAGAAAAGATAAAAATATGAACAATAAAATGACATTAAATATATACCTATCAACAATTGAATCTAAAAAACATTAAAAGAACAAACAGAACAAAAACAGACTCACAAATACAGAGAACATTTTGATGGTTGTCAGATGGGAGGAGGTTGGGGGATTGGATAAAAAAGGTGGAGGTAGCCCTTGCTGGTGTGGCTCAGTGGGTTGAGGGCCAGCCTACAAACCAAGTGGTCACCAGTTCGATTCCCAGTCAGGACACATGCCTGGGTTGTGGGCCAGTTCCCCAGTTGGGGGCATGTGAGAGGCAACCACATATTAATATTTCTCTCCCTTTCTTTCTTCTTCCCTTCCCCCCTCTCTAAAAATAAATATACAAAATCTTTTTTTAAAAAAAAGGTGGAGGTATTAAGAAGTATAAATTGGTTGTTACAGAATAGTCATGGGGATGTAAAGTACAACATAGGGAATGTAGTCAATAATACTGTAATAACTATGTATGCTGTCAGATGGGCACAAGATTTGTTCGGATAAACACTTATTACTCTATATAATGTCTAATCACTGGGGTGTACACCTGAAACTAACATAATATTATATGTCAGCTGTAATTGAAAGTTACAAATGATTTCAAAAAACAAAATAAATAATGGTATAAGAACACACTTGTATTTTAAATGCCAGATAAAACAATCAAGCTTGAGCCTGATTATACATCTTTCTATCGAGCTGTCCAGTAGTATGAACCTAAGGGTCCTGTATTTGCCTTGTCCTTCGACTCTCTTTGGAGGAAAAAATGCAACAAAGAAAGGATGTGGTAAATCTGGACTTCAGTGCCCTAACTCCAGGAAATCTCTTGTCGATTTTAATCTGCAGCTCTTTTTGAGAAGCAGCCATTCTTCCATCTTCTATCTTAATGCAAGATGTAAACATGACTTTAAGCCCTTATGAACTTGACTTCTCAGATGATGTGCTTTATATTTATCTCTTTTGATCATCTTCTCATCTTCCAAAAATGACTTCTCTGAGTTATTTAATGAATAAACTCAACCCCTTTCTCCTGAAATGTGATTCTCCACTTTCTTCCAGAGAAAAATGAATGATGTAAAGACATGTACTTTACGATTCAGCACTGGAAATGGGACTTATAAAAGATTTAGCACAGATTTGGGAGCGGGGAATAGAGCTGGAAAGAGATGTATTTTATTATATATGTACTGTATCGTTAGGTTTGGGTTGCAGGAAAAAAATATTCTGGCTCTTTTAGGCAATAAAGCTAATACAGGAAAGAGTCCGCAAAACGATTGGTGGGATGAGAGTGGCAGACTTTAGGCTGGGCCACTGGGAGAGAGTCCCCAAAAAGGCCACAGAACTGTTCCCCTTGTCACCCTCAGGTATTTTCAGATTTCCAGACCCATGGATTTGGAAGCCACTGACGCCTCTGCCTTTAGTTGTCTCTTGACACCTGCCAAACTAGCACCTTGGCCATAAAATGCTGTTACAGAAAAACAACAAACTTCTTTACAATCTTACTTGTCAAAATTAACACCACAGCAGAAACACTGCCCCCACTTGACTTTCTCCTTCTAGATCTTATTTGAATGCATATAAACGGCAAGGCCAAATTACATCCAGAAACTTAGTAAATTCTGAAGAAGATTCCCCAAATTCCTCAGCCCTCCCAATTATGGGTATCATAGCAACGACATAGCCAATACTGATACTCCATTACTATTCTGTACAAGTACATCCAAGCACTCTGAATCTTGTTCTGTGTTTTAATTAAAATGCTCAGAGGTCCACAGTGAGACACTGTTTCCTCTCTAGCTTGCTTCCTTTCTGGTTTTAGTCTCTGCCAATTTGCATGTAGAGCTCACTGTGTCACAGTTACCATCTGTTTAAATAACCCACATCTCAGAGATTTACATGGCTGCACGTGTCTCAGCAAACCTTCAGTCTGAAGATCTAGGTCAGTCAGCTTGGATTTTTAACAGAATAGTTGGCTTTCCTATAGAAATAATTGTACCCAGAATTTTGTCATGCCCATTTTCTTTGCCAAGTTCTTGATCATTTGCATACATTTTAAATATAACAAGACAACATGATAGAGGGAGACAAGCATGGGTGTTAAAGACAGGACCTTTGGTAGGAGCCTTAAAATCTGGTCAATAACTAGGTTATGCAACTGGCAGACTTATTTATGGTCTCAAAAAACAGTGAAAAGATTTGAATTATTGAATTTTGTTCTGCCAATTGAGATACAACAATGCTTGTCTAGTTTAAAAACTAAAAGGCTTTTACTATTTCCTGATGAACTATCAGAAAAATCACATAAGAGCTTATTCTGTTTTAAAATGGGGCCTCTTGCTGTGAAAACTGGGAAGTGTTTTTATCTCATTAGTAAACCACAGTCAGATATGTGAAAGCAGGCGTTTTAAGGGAGAATCTTGTGTTTTTCTAATGTTTTTGTTTATAAGCTGCACAGATAAGACTGACAGTTTCCTTTCAATGCCATCTAATCCTCAATGCTCCTCCCAATGTTTGCTCTATAACTCCCCCCTCTTCTGTATGACTACCTCCAACCACTTGCCAATTAAATTTAGTCAGGAGTGGCTCTATTGTTCATTAAACTTAGCCATTCCTAATTACATTGAGCAACTTAAACAGTATTTAGGGAGTGCCTAATTAAGTGCCAGACATAGTGGTAGGTATAAAGTACCCAAGGAAAATAGCACATAATTCTCATCCTTAGAGCACTCAAAATCCGTCAGCAAACAGATACACAAACAGGCAATGCATATACATGTATACACATGTTTGCACACGTACTACAAACAAAAATACAATAGTAGTGAGTGCCACTCTTACAAAATAAAAAATAAAGTTTTTCAGGGGCTTTTAAAGATAAGCAATGGGAGTCCGGATTTGCTGAATTGTACTTTCACACAAAGTAGAATAGTTGTATTCTATAACCATTAATTATTTCTATCAGATGAAGAAAGAAATCACCTTCAGAGAAAATTTTACTCCATCCCTCCCTCTCACTCATCTATGCTTTGTTTGTGTGTCCTTCAACACATAGCATCTGGCTTTATCGTAAATGGATTTGATGCCCAGGCTGGAGCTGATTGGCAGAGACAGCTAAGATCTGCAGAAGTGGTCCCTAGTGTTGCTATGGTGACAGAGCTCATGCTTTCAAGTGGTTCAGTCATGGTGTGTCACAATGAACCGCAGTCACTAGGTCGTGAACCCAGGCCCCTCTGAACCCTCGCCTGGCCTCGCTCCTTTTTCCCAGTAGTATCATCATTCTACCCTGACTTCTCAGACCAGTAAACAACCATTTCAAGCCTACAACTAAATTTGCTTCAGACAAAGGGAATTTAGAATGCAAACTGGACTCATTTCAAGTAAATAACACAAGTTCATCACACTGAGCAGGCCCTTGTATTGCAAATGTCAAGGGGTACCATTCTCACTAAACTAAAGTTGTGCTCCAGGGGGCACCATTCACTGGAATATTCTCCAAGGA